>NW_026000016.1:18956739-19071572 GCF_001458135.2 Marmota marmota marmota | reverse complement strand
AAAAAAAAAAAAAAAAAAAAAAAAAAAAGCTTAAAAAGACAGAAAGATTTGAGAATAAAGTGGATGAGCGCAGTGTTCTTTGGATTTACTCATAAGAACCGAAGAACTGCCAATGTTTCAGTCAGGGAGTCATGACTTTTATTATTATCCTTCAACTGAGAGACGTTTGTATTTAACCTCATAATAATTATGGCTATGCCTTGTCCTGTTTTCACTTAATCTTAATGGTCATTTTTAAAAAAAATTTTTTAGTTGTAGATGGACACAATGCCTTTATTTTATTCATTTATTTTTATGTGGTGCTGAGGATTGAACCTTCTCATGTGCTAGGCAAGCGCTCTACCACTGAGTAACAACCCTGGCCCCTCTCGATGGTCATTTTGGTCATTTATGTATTGTTTCTTTTGACCTTTCCCTACCCAATCAAAATTGTTCCCTTTCCTATGGACTATTTGATAACTGTTATACATATTCTCTACCTCTAGGGAATGCACTCTATATTTTCATCTTTATAACTCCTATTACCTAGCACACAGAGTGAAACACAGAATACAGGTATATAATAGATGTTTTTGAATGAAGAAATAATTGAATATCTTTGAATGATTAAATGCGGTATAAATATGGACATGACTGGCAGACTTCTTTGACAAACCATACCCAATTTTATTTATTCCCATTAATTTCAGTTTATCTACAAAACTTCAAAAACAAATAATTCTATACTTTTGTGTATGTTAATATATCCTACAATAGATGATAAACTCATAGAAAGCAGAAATTGTATTTTCTGCTTTCAAAGTAAAATAAGGTTCAACCATAGAGAACTTGCCTAGCACATGTGAGGTACTGGGTTCCATCCTTAGCAACACGTTAAAAAAATAAATAAATAAAATAACAGTATTGTGTCCAACTACAACTAAAAAAAATGTGCCCCCCAAAAATAAAATAAAATAATGCTGCCTTTATAGTGAAACATTGCAAAATGTTGCTAAGTAGAGGGGAATGGTATCATTATGGAGGTAATATGTATGACTTATTGTATTACTTAGTTTACCACCTACACATTTTTGAAGTAAAGTTTTTGATCTTTAATCTTTGTCACTTACCTTTTGGGCTATTGGGCACGTTTTTGCATATTCACTAGGTCGAAGTTGAATAAGCACAATACCCATGTTCTCGTCTCTAAGAAAAACAATCCATGCAAGTTATTAAGAATCACGAGTGTAGTGACATGACTCTGTCTCTCTGTAGAGCAAATGCAAAGTCCCATGTACATGATGTGACTGAACCTCCTTACAGCCTGGAGGGTGGTGCCAGTGGTAACTGGTGGCTGCTTCTGTGCAGGCAGCTCTGAAATGTGGTCATATCATGAAGTGACTCCCATCTCTTGGTATAACCCATGTTATAGTCACCAGATGGTTGGTATAATGGGAAACAAATGAGAATCCTGTCAGCACTTAAAATCCCCACTCCTTATTTCATGAACGTCCCTGGACATTTGGGTTATGTGGGTGACATCTTGACCTGCCTGCTTTCGATGGTATTACAAGATGGTAGCCACTGCAGCAATTCCTCCTCTAGCCCCTATATATGTTTTCCCTTGAACTGATAACACCTTTGTGACAAAAAAAGAGTATTAGCTTTCTGAATCACATTAAGTTGCCTAGTAGGATCTGACTAATACAAAGGGAAATCAGATATAATGTCTTTCCTGACCATCAAGTACACACGAATATTTTGGAGTTCAGGCCAAATGTGAGGGCTCATAAATGACAGAAAATGAAAGATATGTTCATATCTTACCCCCTGCTAAGGGTTTACATTCCAAAATAATAATAATAATAAGGAAAAAACAAAATATCCTGGGCAGTTTGATGTGCATTCTCTGGCAACCTAATTCTCAGTAAGTATACACAGAACCAAAAACATTTGAAGGATAAAAAGAAAAGTCCAGTGGGGAAAGGGGCAAGTAATAAATTAAGCCTCTACTGAATACTGGGTCTAAGAGAGCATTTTCTTCTTATCCTTCCAAGTTACTATCTCACTATTTTGTTTTCTTTTCTTTATAATAACATTTATCAGTATTTGAAATTTGTTTTCTTTTATTTATAATAAATTATATAAATAAAAAATTATAGGAATTACCTAATTTATTTGATGACTTTCTATTTGTCTTCTGCCACTGGAGATATGTTCCAGTGATACCAGTACTTCATCCTTGTTTACCATGTATTTTGAATACCTGGAGAGTGCTGGGTATACAGCAGGGGACTCAAACTCAATTGGAGTAGTAGTGAAATAAAGAAAAACTGACTTTTTCCTAGGGAAAAAAATTCTCTTTTTCTAGAAAATACTTTCAGGTCATAATGACAATTATAAAATGCCTTCATACAGTGCTATGTTTTGGATATACTTTACCCTTTTTTTAGATTTAGAAATTATTTTGCTAAAACTATTTTTAAAAACTTGATTGGAATTATATAATAATTATTTAGTATGAATTATTTATTTATTTAATTTGGTCATTTTCAGTACAGTATTTTCAGGAATTGGATATGGCTGTTTAATTGTTCTCCCTCCCCCAAAGTTTCATGTGATTGGTCTGTGAGCAATATTAGAAGGCACTGTGGAACTTTTAAGAGGTGGGGCCTGGTGGGAGGTCCTTAGTCACTGGTGGCATGCAGTAAATCTCTTGTGAACCCTTGTTAGTTCTCCAGAAAGGATTGTTATAAAAAGAAGCCTGGTCCTCCCACCCTGCCAGCTTTCTTTGATTGTTGTTCAAGGTAGAATCTCGTTGCTCCTGCATGCACTCCTACCATTGCTATCTGCTGTGGAGTGATAAAGGCAAGAGTGGCTCTTGCCAAGCCTGCTCTATGCTATTTGGACTTTCAGCTGTCAAAACTGTGAGCTAAAGAAACCTCTTCTTCATAAGTAACCTGTGTCAGGTATTTTGTTATAGTGATTAAAAAGCTGATTATTACACACAGAATTCCAAATTGGTTGTCATTCTCCAGACATTAAGTGCTTTGGCTACCTTGTCTAAGAGTCAAAGATGGTGTTTTATCTGACTTCATTTATAATTAAAAAGACTTTGTGATAATTAGAGTTCCAGTTTTTGCTTGAGGATAGTATATAGAGATTTTGAGATGGGAATTAATGATAAACATGCTTAAAAGTTATTGAACTAAAAAATAACCTTGCTATAGTTTGGTTAAGTATCCTGTTTCAGTTAGCTTTTTCGCTGCTGTGACTAAATGACCTAACCAGCACAACTGTAGCGGAGGAAGCATTTATTTGAGGGCTCATGGTTTCAGAGGTCTCAATTCATTGACAGCTGCCTCCATTCCTCAGGACTCCAGGTGAGACAGAAACAACATGGTGGAAGAGTGTGGCAGAGGGAAGCGGCTTATGTGGTGATCAGGAAGCAGAAAGAGTCCACTTGCCAGATATAAATATATACCCAAAGTCTCCTCCCAATTCCCACCTCCTCCAGCCACACCCTACCCCTTCAATTACCACTCAGTTAATCCCTATCAATAAGGGCATTAAACCACTGATTGGGTTAAGATTCTTACAACCCAATCAATACTCCTCTGAACCTTCTTTCACTGTCTCACATGTGAGTACCACACATCCAAACCATAACATATCTCTCAAAGGACCATGTGTTAACAGGCTTGGTCCCCAAAAAGACACTATTTGGAGGTAGTGGACCTTTAGAAAATCAACCTTTATGGGAGGTCCCTAGGACATGAGGGGCATTTTCAAGGGGGTACCCTGATTTCTTTGTTGCCTAGCTCATGTGATAAGAGGTTTGTTCTACCACATGCTCCTGCCATGATATACTGCATGCTAGAGTCTCAAAAGCAATGAGGTCATTCCATCACAGACTTGAACCTCTAGTACAATGAGCTGAAATACACCTTTTCTTTTTGTGAGTTAATTGCCTCAGGTATTTTGTTACAAATAAAAAGCTGACTAATACAAGTCTGTTTTATTCATTTCACTAGAGCAAATGAGAACCTTCCATTGAACTACAAGGAATATTTCATATTTTCATGCAGCTAAATACTCATTTTATATACATATCTAGACTTTTAAAGGAAATTTGGTATTTTAAAGGATATGAGGTCATTTAAATAAAGTAATATCTATAATCCAAGTAATATGTCTAAAAGTTCTTTAAAAAGTCATACTTACTGAAGCTTGTGGTAATCATCTACTGCCTCATAATTTACACTCTGAGAAAAGGTTATTGCCTAAAAAAGAAAATTTAAGTTTATGTAAAGTAGAAAAATTGGGGATTGGGATCCTACTTTAGTAGCATTTTGTCTCCACATCCATGTATGACAATATATACTTTCAAGATATATTTAAATCTTTCTTTAAAAAAGAAAAATGATATACTTAACATTTTTTTCAAATTTCTTTTCCACTTCACAAATTCTAATTAGGTACACCTTAATCAACCTAGTTACATTTTTGTTATTTTCCCTTTTAATTTTTTATTATCTTAGTTTTTTATTTATGTATCTTCTATCCCCCTCCTCATTTGAATTTTCTCTTATTTTTATTTTTCATTCATTTCTGGAGCTTAGAAAACTTTAATTTTTCATCTGTTTTCTAATAATCTTGTCTCTGAAGCATTTCTTCTTTGAGTTGGTTGTTTATCCTGTCTGTAGTTTGCTGTGTAATTATTTGCCTGATACTTTCCTCTGTTGTTTTTTGAGTAGTTTTTACAATGTTAATCTGCCTTTTGCATATATTCTTGCTGTTTTCTTCCCTCTGGATTATGTTTCATTTTAATTTTTAGCATTCCATAAGGTGGTTGTTGGCTCAGCATAAAAAAAAAACATTTACAGAATATACATTATAGTAGAGGCAAAAAATAATAAGCCATACATTTCTAAAGTATATTAAGGGAAATAGTTATATCCCTATATTGCTTTTTGGTAAATAACCTTACAAAAATGCTCTTGCTTATAATTAGGCACCAAAAATTTTATGTTGTCTTTAGTGAAATGTAGTTATAGTTTCCAAGCTTCGATTATTCTTGACATTTAAATTATGCTCAACAGGGAGCAAGGTTGGTATAATATATGGAAATCAATAAATGTAATTCACCACATCAATAGACTTAAATATAAGAATCACATGATTATCTCAAGGGATGCAGAAAGAGCATTTCACAAAATACAGCATCCATTCATGCTCAAAACACTAGAAAAACTAGGAATAATAGGAACATGCCTCAAGAGTGTAAAAGCTATATATGCTAAACCCAAGGCTAACATTATTCTAAATGGAGAAAAACTGAAGGCATTCCCTCTCAAACTGGAACAAGACAGGGATACCCTCTTTCACCACTTCTATTCAACATAGTCCTGGAAACTCTACCCAGAGCAATTACACAGGAGAAAGAAATTAAAGGGATACAAATAGGAAAAGAGGAACTCAAACTATCCCTATTTGCTAAGAACATAATTCCATATTTAGAAGACCCCAAAGAACTCTATCAGAAAACTTCTGGAACTCATAAATTCAGTAAAGTAGCAGGTTATAAAACTAACACCTATAAATCAATTGCATTCCTATAAATCACTGATAAGTCAACTGGAGGAGAAATTAGGAAAACTATCCCATTCACAATAACCTAAAAAAAAATACTTGGAAATCAATCTAACAAAAGAGGTGAAAAACCTGTACAATGAAAACTACAGAACACTAAAGAAAGAAATTGAAGAAGACCTTAGAAGATGGAAAGATCTCCTATGTTCTTGGTTAGGCAGAATTAACATTGTCAAAATGGCCATATTTTCAAAAGCACTATACAGATTTAATGCAGTTCCTATTAAAATTCCAATGTAGTTCTTCATAGAAATAGAAAGCAACCACAAAATTCACCTGGAAAAATAAGAGGCCCAGAATAGCCAAAGCAATACTCAGTAACATATGTGAAGCGAGAGGCATTACAACACCATCTCTTAAATTACACTACAAAGCTATAGTAACAAAAACAGCATGGTATTGCCAACAAAACAGACAAGAAGACCAATGGAACAGACTAGAAGATACAGAGACAAACTCACATAAATACAGTTATCTCGTACTAGACAAAGGCACCATAACCATACATTGGAGAAAAGATAGTCATTTCAGCAAATGATGCTGGGAAAATTGGAAATCTATATGTAGCAAAATGAAATTAAACCCCTAATGAAATTAAATCACAAAACTTGACTCAAAGACCAGAGACCATGCACCTACTAGAAGAAAAAGTAGGCCCGAAGCCCCATCATATCAGCTTAGAAACCAAATTCCTCAATAAGACTCCTAAAGCACAGGAAGCAAAATTAAGAACCAATAAATGGGATAAGACTCCTAAAGCACAGGAAGCAAAATTAAGAACCAATAAAAAGCTTCTTCGTAGCAAAGGAAATAACCAAGAGTGTGAGGAGAGAGCTTATAGAATGGGAAAACACAGATACAGATACAGCATTAATCTCCAGGATATATAAAGAACTCAAAAAACTTAACACACACACACACAAACACACACACACACACATACAAAAAAAAAGCAACAAAAAACCCCCCAAACAAAACCCCCCTCCCACAACTAAAAAAACACCAAAGAACCCAATTGATAAATGGGCAAAGGAACTAAACAGGCTCTTCACAGAAGAAGAAAAAGCGAAAAAAAAAAAAAAAAAGAGAGAAAAATTATGCTCAAATTTGGGTTGGCAATTCAACCTACATATATGCATATTATTTTACATAATAAACACTGAAAATATATCTACATTATGGTACTATTTAAAAATACATTCTATGAATGCAATCCTCTACTTAAAAACCAAAGAATTATAAATAATGAAGAAATGGTTTTGCAGAAATAAATGACAAAATTGAAAATATCTGCACTGGGGCTGGGGTTATGGCTTAGTAGTAGAGTGCTCGCCTAGCACATGCAAGGTCCTGGATTCGATCTTCAGCACCACATAAAAATAAGTAAATAAAATCAAGATATTAAAAAAAAGAAAAAGAAAATATCTGCACTTTGGAAGAAACTATAAAATATGACAGTGTATTTATTTTAAAACAATAAATAAATCTTTTAATAGTTAAAAATAATCAAATTGAGTATGCAACTATAATTTTAATAAACAAATAATTTTTTAAATTACAGAATGGGAAAATATCTTTGCCACCTGCACCTCAGATACAGCATTAATCTCCAGGATATATAAAGAACTCAAAAAAACTTAACACACAGCCAGATTAGGCATAATCAAATTAAGTAAAACAGCAGCAACAAAAAAATAGCTCTAAAATGGGAGACTGATAGAAGAAACTATAGGAATACATTCTAGAGAGAGGAAAGGATGAACAATATAGAAAGAGAGTTAAAGGCTTGTGGGAAATTGATTGAGGAAGTTTAACATGACTAACTGATATTATAGAAGAGAAGAAGAAGGACAAAGAGGTATAGACAGTATGTGACAAGCTATCTGATGAAGATGATAATCTACATATTAAAGTAGCCCAAGAAATTCTAAGCAGTGTAAAAGCACAGAAACTCAAATCTACACACATTACAGTAAAGCTACAGAAAGCAAAGAACAAAATTTTAAAAGCTCTCTGAGGGATGAAAGTTAAGATTACAAGTGATATCTCAACAGCAACAATGCAGGCAAAAAAATGATATTTTAATGTGCTCTATAGTAATAAAAATGTTTTTCAAGAATGAAGATGTCTTCAGACAAAAAAATATTGAGTATTTAATCACAAATAGCTGCTCACTATGTACCTAAAGCAAAAGAAAAGAAATACAGGATGGGGGCACAATTTTTTTTAAAGACAAAGATAGGGTAAATACATACTGCTGTGTAAAATTATAATAAAATTATCTACTAGTATAAAAATAAAATAGGATTAAAATCTATGACTATGATAACATGAGTTTGGGAAAGAGTAAAATATTTAAATTTGGACTTGTATAAATTAAATATTTATGTCAAAATTTCTAAGGAAACCTGATTATAAATATAGAGTATGTAACTGCTAAACTAGAAGTAGGAGGAAAATGAAATGATAAAAGGTATGTAAAAAGATTGAAAAAAAAGAACATAAAATAAGTGGAAGGCAAATCACCAAATATGGCATTTATTGCAATGAATGTAAATAGATTAAATACTATGAATAAAAGTCAAATATTTCAGATTGGATAAAAATATAAAAAAATTTAAAAATACAAATATGTGATACTTATAGGAAATATATCTAAAATATAAGACAAAAGAAAGGTTAAAATTAAAGGAAAATTTTAAATTTTAACCAGGTACGGTGGTGCATGCCTATAATCCCAGTGACTTGGAAGGCTGAGGCAAGAGAACTGCAAGTTTGAGGCCAACCTCAGCAACTCCAGGAGGCCCTGTCTGAAAAAAAAATTCATGCATAAATATAAAATGCATCTTTGTTAATTAAGTCTCTATGAAAAGACAATTGACTATGTGACGCAGAAATAACAGTAATGCATTGTGAAGTTCATAAAATATGTAGAAGTAAAATGTATGACATCAATAAACACTGAAAATATATGTCCATTATGACATCAATAGCACACAGGACTTGAAAAATGGAAGTATACCATTACAAAGCTTTTAAACTATTCATGAGTGATATGATGGTTTGGAAGGTAGACAGAAGGTAAGTGAAGATGTACCATAAATTCTAAAGCAACCAACAAAACAAATAGCAATAGCTAAAATGTCTCACATAAAATATAATGGAATCATAAAAATATTAAATTAAAAAAAGAATGTAGAAAAAGTGGAAAAAGAAGAAACAAAGGGGACAGATAGAAAACAAATAGTCAAGACACATCAGCCTGCGCGGGACCCAGGCTTTACAGTAGGTCGGGGTCCATCCCCTCCACCAGCGGGGCATACACCCATCGGAGGCACAGGACCACCTCTTCAGACCAGCAGACTACCGTGGGAAGTGGGAAGCCAGGCCAAGCCCAGATCCACCCACACCAGCCTGCACAGGACCCAGGCTCACATTAGGCCTGGGTCCACCCCTCCACCTGCAGGCACCTGCCTGAGCCCAGCCTGCAGCACAGAACCACCTCTTCAAACCAGCGGGAGGTCAAGCCCAGCAGCCCAGATCCGCCCATACCAACTTGCGTAGGACCCAGGTCCAGGGTAGGTACAAGTACCTTCCCTGCTCCCACCTGGGAGCCTAAGCCTAAAACACTTGCAGCTTGGGACACTGCAGTCACCACCATAGACTTCCCCACACAGTAACCCCTAACTTTTGAACAACAGGGCCTAGAAGCAGGTGCATCTCTGAGCAGGCATCCCAAAGATAGTGTGAGGTCCGCCCTTTCAGCCCCATCTCTGTAAGACATTGCTTCCATCTTCCATCTTGGGGCCCTTCAACTATTATCTCAAGTTACCTTGGCTATGGCTGCCACCACCTTTAGATTCAGTAGCATACATTGAGGGACACCAGCAGGGTCTGGAAGCCCCAAATCAAGGTGAGGTATAGACAATCTGCACAGCTACTTCAAGAAGAGAGCTAGGGTTGTGGCTCAGCAGTAGAATGCTTGCCTAGCACATGTGAGGCCCTGGGTTCAATCCTCAGCACCACATAAAAATAAAAAGAATATAGGGTAGAAACTGTAATATTTTAGATCCATACTGCAAGAAAGGAAGACACATAGATAACATGAAAAAGTAAGGGAGGAAAGTGCCCCAAACAAACCAGGACACTATAATAACAGAACCCATGGACAGCGAAGTTGATGAAATGTCAGAGAAGGAGTTCAGAAGGTTCATAATTAAAATGATCTGTGAATTAAAGAATGACCTAAATGAGCAAATCCAGGCAAAAATTGATCACTCCAAAAAAAGAGATAAGTGAGCAAATACAGGTAGCAAAAGATTACTTCCAGAAAGAGATAGAAGGCTGGCATTGTAGCTCAGTTGGAGAGTGCTTGCCTAGCATGTGTGAGGCACTGGGTTCGATCCTCAGCACCACATAAAAATAAAATATTGTGTCATCTACTATAAAAAATATTTTTAAAAAAGACATAGAGACTTTGAAAAAAATAACAGTCAGAAATCATTGAAATGAAGGGTACAATAAACCAAATAAAAAACTCAATAGAAAGCATAACCAACAGACTAGATCACTTGGAAGAAAAAACATCAGATAATGAAGACAAAGTATACAATCTCGAAAATAAAGTTGATCACACAGTGAAGAAAGTTAGAAACCATCACAGAACATCCAAGAATTATCGGACAGCATCAAAAGACCAAATCAAAGAGTTATTGGGATAGAGGAAGGCGCAGAGTTTCAAAACAAAGGAATGTACAATCTTTTCAATGAGATAATATTAGAAAATTTCCCAAGCATGAAGAACGAAATGGAAAACCAAATACAAGAGGCTTTCAGGACACCAAATGTACAAAATTACAACAGATCTATACCAAGGCACATTATAATGAAAATGCCTAGCATACAGAATAAGGATAGAATCTTAAAAGCTGCAGAAGAGAGGAATCAGATCCCATACAGGGGGAGACCAATTCATATCTCAGTAGATTTTTCAACCTAGACTTTCAAACCCAGGAGATCGTGGAACAACATATACAAAACTCTGAAGAAAATGGATTAAATGAGTATAAAATAAAATGAAAGTAGAGTGTTTCCCTGGGGAACTAAATTGATTTCTCTGGAAGAGTTTGATAAAGCAAGTCACTGAAGCAATGGCTAGATTAGGTATGAACAAGAGCTGACGGTGGAAGAGTGGGAAAAATTATAAAAGTCTACAACTTTCACTTCTTTGTCAGTATCTTTACATGCTTTTGAAATTTTCTTTTTATCAAAGAAACTGAAATAGGAACTCAGAGATATGCATTACGAGTAATGTAAGAAAATAAATGAGGAACTTCAAAAAGACTGAGTTCAAAGAAAAAATTTTGATCCTCTATTAAAAGATAGACTAGTGTGCATTCATTTATTTCAGGTAACATGAAATGTTTATGTGGTGTGTGTGTGTGTGTGTGTGTGTATAATGTCACACACACACACACACACACACACACATAATGATTCCCTGCTTTAACTGACTTGGGAATTAACGAAACATTCTCCATCCATTGTATTACATAAGATGTCCACTATTGGGGCTGGAGTTGTGTCTCAGTGGTAGAGTGCTTACCTAGCAAGTGTGAGGCACTGGGCTCAATTCTCAGCACCTCATGAAAACCAAACTAAATAAAATAAAGGTATTGTGCCCATCTACAACTAAATATATATATATAAAGCATAAATGTATATGCTTGAAGAAGCTGAGTCTAAGGGGGAATAGGGAAAAAAAACCTGCCACTTGAGTTATACAGTGCTTGAGAAGAAACTGAAGATGTCACCTGTTCATGTTATAACCTTAATTGGAAAAGCAGTATATAAAATAATATATACAGTATATTGATACCTATGATGATAGATTATTTCCAAAGATGACTGAAATAATTCCCCCCATTCCTGTGTACACATCTCTTTACAGTGTAATATTGTTATTACTGTATAAGAGGTAGATTCTATTTCCCCATCTTGTGAATTAGAGCTGGCTTTGTGACTTGCTTTGACCAATAGAATGTGGTCAAACCTAGACCCCAGGAGCTCTTATACCTTTTGCTTATCTTTGAACATTGCCTTGAGACCGCCACATAAAGGAGCCAGGACTGAGAAACTGTATGGAGCAGGGGACTGAGGCCTCTTAGACTAACAAGTTGGTACTAACACCAATCACATGACATTTCAGTCAGGCTGTCTTTGATCATCCAATCCTAGATGAACAACCAGATGACTAGAGCCACATGAGTGGGCCCAGATGAAACAAGCAGAACTGCTCAGCTACTCAGAGCCTAACGATTGACCTACAGAATTGAACTGGTTGTTATTGGAAGCCATTAGTTTTAAGGTGGTTGTTATACTATAATACATAACAGAACTCTACAAAAAAAGCCGGGGCGGGGCAAGCTTTGGTTTAAGTGTGTCTCCTAAAAGCTTGTTTGTTAGAAATATAATCCCCCAATTCACATTAATGTAATTTGGAGGTGAGACCTTTGGGAAGTAATTAAGATTAGATGAGCTCATGAGGATGAGACCTCCATGATGAAATTAGTATCTTTACAAGAAGAAGAGAGTTGAGCTAGCTCTGTCTTGCCATATGTTGCCCTCCACCATGTTATGATGCAGAAGAAATCCTCACCAGATGCCAGCTCCATGCTTTGCAGCTTTGGAGCCTCTAGAACTGAGAGGTACATAAATTTGTATTCTTTATGACTTACCCAGTCTCAGATATTCACCTAAAAATGGACTAAGCCAGAAATGAACCATATAAGTTACAAAAAAGAGTTTTGAAAAGAATGTTTTAAGTGGCAAGCGAGGCCTTAAATATTGAAAGTGAAAACTGTGGTTCAGAAATTGATGATTTATCACATTATAATTGATTAAAAAACACATATATGTTTCAACATTTTCCCAGCTAAATCTAGAATAAAAATCTATGTGTAAAAAATGTTAATATTATACATTTGTATTTATTACAATCAAATAAAGAAAATTAAAATATTTACTTACCAGACTTTTAGAGCAGTGTCCTAAGGCAATTTCATAATTAATGCTTTGTTTCCATTCTAATATTTTTGGGCCATATTGTTCCATTATAATATGTAGACCAAAGTTTTCTGGATAAACTATTTGAGCCCAAATGGACAGGACATTTCCCTTGTCCAAAAAGTAAAACATATGGGAAATATTATTATGAAATGCCCTGTATGGGCAGTTATCTTTTTCAAGGTGAGTTACACTTTTTACTTCCAGATCTAAGGGATATTCTTTTAATTGTACTGTGCCATCATCAAGAACATATGCAAGACATACTTGAGTAGATGTACCAATCAACAATAATGATTTTGTCGTTTTAGGTGTCCATGAATGTAGCTTTACTGCTTTTCTAATATTAATCTTGAAATAAAACATTATATTGTTTTCCATTTTTACCACAATGTTTCCATAATAATCTGAAAAAAGAGACAAGTTTTTTTATTCTAAGCAACTATAAGTCTGTTTTATTTAAATGTACTTTTAATTAAGTATTTTTTTCATAATGACTCTATATACTTTGAGAAAATTAGAAAGTGCAATCATGAATCATAACTTGACATTGCATTAGAGAACTTCTTTCCTAATTCTAGAAACCATTTTTCTCCTTATATGTACTGTACCTCCAGATATGTGATAATATGCATCATTTACATAGGGGAAAATATCTGGAATTAAATGTATCAAGTAATAGTAAGAGTATGGCAAGAATAGTATTATTAGGAAGGATTATGTTATAGACTGATTTGGGTTTCCCTTAAATTCATATGTTGAAGCCTTAATCCCTATTATAACTATATTTGGAGGTAGGTCCTTTAAGGTGGTAATTAAGATTAAATGAAGTCCCTTACAAGGATACAGGTCCTTGTAAGAGGAAGAGTACTCTGGGATCTCTCTCTGTGCCCACAGAGAAGAAAATCTATGTGAGGACACAGTGAGGAAGTGGCTGTTTGCAAGCCAGAATAGAGGTCTCACAGGAATCCAGTGCTGACACTACCTTGATCTCTGACTGACAGAGATGTGAGAAAATAAATTTCTGTTGTTCAAGCCACCTAGCCTACAGTATTTTGTTGGCAGCCCTAGCAGACTAATATAATTAGAGTGAAGGAATAGGAGTGAGAGTGAGTAGGAATGGTATAAAGCAAAGCCCTCCTCTATAGGTTCACTCATAGCAGGTAATAATCAACTTTCCCTCCCTTAATAGAGTGTTGTGCATAGGACAAAGCAGGTCATGGAGGGTGAGTTTTGTTGCCAAATGGGTAAGTAAAAGAATAGTTGGACTGGTTTTTCTTTCAAGATGTGACATTCTCTTGTATACCCTTTAGGGCATATCTTCTTTCAGATATGCCTCTAGAGGTGTTTTCAGAGGACACCAGAGATGACTGGTCAACAGAAGGAAGATGGATGGATCCATAGGATCAGGGATATGTTGTGCCTATGCATCTTACATTTGGAAACTAAGTCATTAACATTTTAATACATTGCAAAAAAAAAATAAATTATGTCCTCATCAAAGTTACCTAATCGAAATAGATGCAATGTGGGAGAATGACATGATATACTCTTTGTTGAATGAAAAAGTAATTGTAGAATACATACACTGTAATGATAGCTAATATTTAAAACCTCAAAATAAAACCATATATGGTTTAAGAATATATATANTATATATATATATATATATATATAATCCAAATTGCTTAGCAATATGGTCTCTCTAATTTTCGATGGTAGGGATTATACCCAGATCTTCATGTATGCTAAACATGCCTCTACCACTGAGGCACACCCCTAGCCTTGGTCCCTATTTATGCAGCAAGGTTTTTCTCTTGCCACTTTTTGCCCCATGCTTTATTAGTCATATTGAATTAATTTCAGTTCAACAAATCAGACATGTTCTTTCTGCCAACAGTCCTTTTTTCATGTGCTGTGTTCTCGGCTTGGAATGCTCCCTCAATCCCTCATTCAGTCAGTAACTCCATTTTTCTAGTATCTATGCTCTACCCCTTGTTTCAGTTTAGAACTCAGTTCCTCCACACCTTATTTTCTGATCCCATAAATCTTGATTAAAGGCTTTTCCTATAAGTGTTCATAGCACATTTCCTTTTGCAGATCACACTGCTGACTTAAAAATATTATTAAATAACCAAAGAAAATTAAGAATGTTTAGAAGAAAATGACATAAGAACACTATATGTAAATTCTGATGGGATGAAGAATTTATAGAGAAGTCATAGCTTTCTTCTTGTTTATAGCTTTAAATGAAGACAGAAAAAGACTAAAAACAAATACCCTAGTTATTCCACTTAAGAAGCAGCCACAGATCACCAAAATTATAAAGAGAAAGCAGATATGGAGAACTGATAATGACAATAGCTTCTGAGTCCAGGGATCAGATCACTTACCAATTTTCAGACCATGGTAAGAGTTTTGGATTTATTGAGTGAAATAGGAAGCCTAGCAAGAGGGTTTTTTAAAAAATTAATTGTCAATGGACATTATTTATTTATATGTGGTGCTGAGAATTGAACCCAGTGCTTCACACATGCTAGGCAAGTGCTCTACCAATAAGCCATAAACCCACCCCTAGTAAGAGTTTTAAGCTGAGGAATAATATGATTTAACATATACTTTAGAGTCTCACTCTGGTTTGGATGGATAATTTGGTGGAGGATGGGGATGCAAGAGACAGTGTTCACCACTGTGATGAAAATACCTGACAAGAACAACTTAGAGGAGGAAAGATTTATTTTGGTTCATAATTTCAGGGGATCCAGTCTGTGGTCAGCTAGTTCCAAGGCAGAAACATCATGGCACGATAGCATGAAGGAGGAAATCTGCTCAGCTCGTGGCAGTTGGAAAGTGGGGGAAGTAGGGTGGGTGGGTGAGGGAAGGAGCTGGGGAGAAGATAAACCTACCCAGGGTGAGCCCACAATAGCTTACTTCCTTCAACTGGTTATACTCTCTGATATTGTATTCAGCTATTCAGGAGCTCTCATGATCCAATCATTGTCTAAAAGACTCACCTCTGAAACTGGCTGCACTGGGGTCTATGCTTACAACATGAGACTTTGGGGGACATTTCACATCAAAACTGTAACATTTTGCTGTGAACCCCCCAAAGGCTCATGCCTCTCTTACAATGCAAAGTGCACTCAGTCCATCTCCAAGAATCCCTGTAAGCTTAACAATTCCAGCATTCTCAAAAATCCTAATCCAAAGTCTCCTCTGAGACTCAAGGCAAACTCTTAACTGTGAGCTCCTAAAGCAAGCTACATAAATCCAACATACAATGGCACAGAGCATACATTCCCATTCCAAAAGGGAGGGAATAGGGACATAGAAAGGAGAGATGAGACCAAATCAAGGCTGAAACCCAGCAGGACAAACAAGTCTCATATCTCTGTATCCAGCATCTGGGGCACATAGTAGTGAGATGTGGGATCCAAAGATATGAGGCAACCCCACATTTATGGCCTTGCTATTTGCAGCCCTCATGGCCTCTCTTGGCCTGGCTCTGCTCATTTCCTGCAGCTTTCTTCAGTAGATATTCCACATTCCTGGTATCTCTTAATTCCCGGTATCTCCACTGCAGCTTTGACTTTACTTTCACAGCTTCATGCATCAATCCTCTCTGGGACTTCTCATAGGGGTGCCAACCCTGACACCCATTGCTTGGTTTCCCAAACCTTCCTCTGAAATCTTGGTGGAGGCCTCCATGGCCCATAATTCCAGCATTTTGCATTTTTGCAAAATCAACACTATGTGGATGATGCAAAGGTCTACCACCAGCTCAAACAGTAGCCAGTACCCTTTGAACCATGGCTCCACTAGCCTCTGATGAAACAAATCCTGGGGAAATAATTTTCTATGCATCTCTGTGTTATCTCTTAAAACAAAACCTTTCAAATGAGTTTTCTGTTTTATGCCCTTGAGCCTATGATATGGGGCAAGGGTGGGAGGATTCCTGTTGATTCTTGAAATCCCCTCAAGGCATTTTTTCTATTGTCTCCTTGAAAAGTCCTTGGTTTCTCTTCAGTGGTGCTAATCTCTTCAACAATCACATCTTTCTTGGCCCCAATTTTATGTGCATTTTTTTTCTGGCCATACAGCAAATTTTTCAAATCCTTCTCTTCTGCTTTTTGCTCCTAATCCTCACAGGAAACCTGGTTAAAAGTTTTCAGAAATACCCATCCCACCACCTGAATGCTGTGATGCCTTGAAAATTTCTCAGCCAGATTAATTGTTCATCACTTTTAAAATCTGGTCTTACACAAAGTCTCAGGATATGGACAAAATGTAGATAACTTCTTTGCTAAAGACATAAATTGCCTCTATTCCTAATAGAGTCTTCCTTTCCAAATGAAACTTCACAAACACAATCTTTACTGTTCACATTTCTATTGGCATTCTGGTCTTCCAAGATTACACCAGAATAGTTCATTAAGCTCTGCTTACAACATTATAAGGCTTCTCCAACCTCCATCTGCAAACTTTTTCAAACTCCCATAAACTAGTTCCAAAATATACTACATGGTCAGGTATAGTCACAGCAATGACCCTACTTCTTGATATAAATTTCTGTGTTAGTCAGCTTTCATTGCTGTGACCAAAATACTTCAGAAGAAAATTTAAAGGAAGAAAGATTTATTTTAGCTCATGGTTTTAGAGAATTCAATCCATGATTGACAACTCCAAGATAGAAACACCATGGCAGAAGGGATGTCAGAACTTCTCAGTTCATGGTAGTCAGGAATTGGGGAGCGGGGAGGAGTTGAGGAGAGGATTGACTCCTTCAGGGCATGACCTGGGGGACTTCCTTCTTCCAAGTAGGTTACACCTCTCAGTATTCCATTTAGCTGTCAACTAATCCACTTGGTTTGAAACTTGCTACAGGGGGCACTATACTTGCAACATTCTAGATATTGCTTGATCTTGCTACGAGGGCGGGGGGACTTATTCTAGATACAAACCATAACAAATGGTAACAGAGACTTCATAAAATCTACTGCATATATGGGCTAGAAAGATGAGGATTGGACTGAGAACAGCAAAATAAATGGTTAGGTTTCAAATTAAATATTTAAAACAAACAAACAAACAACAACACCTTTTAGATAAATCTAACATTATTCACCAATGGATTGGCTGTGGGATGAGAAGGAGGAGAATTCAAGGATGAGGTCAAGATTTGTGGCCTACAGGACTGGAAAAATATAATTGCCATTTGCTGGATGGAGGAGGACAGTAGAAGGAGCAGGCTGAAGTTGGGATGAGGGGTCAAGAACTCATTTTTGGATATGTGAAGTTTGAGATGCCCATTTGTCATCTAAGCAAAGGTATCAGGAGGCAATTAGAAAGAGAAGTAAAGAGATCAGGCTGGGGGTCCCAGCTGCAGGGCAAAAAGTGAATGTAAACATAGCTCAGACATCTGAAGACTAAACTCTAAGATGCTTCTCCATTTAAGAATCATGATGACCAGGATAAAAAAGAGGCTGAGGAGAAATAACCAGTGAAGTAGAAGGAAGTCTCCCACCAACATCACACAGAAAAGAACCCCAATTATTTCCTAGAAGTCAAGTGAAAAAAAAAGTGTTTCAAGAAAAGGCCATACTGAGCTGTTTCAAATGCTGCTGACAGGTCATGCAAAGTGACTGCAAACTTACCTCTGGAAGAGCAATATAGAGGTTTTTTAAAAACATGGGTCAAGGCTTCCGTCTAGGACAACAGCCAGGACCCGGAAGACCATCACTAAGGTCCCTGCAAAAGAGGTGAAAGATTTATACAATGAAAACTATAGAACCCTAAAGAGAGAAATAGAAGAAGATCTTAGAAGATGAAAAAATATACCCTCTTCATGGATAGGCAGAACTAACATCACCAAAATAATGATTTTACCAAAAGTCCTCTATAGGTTTAATGCAATCCCAGTCAAAATCCCAACGGCATTTCTTGTAGAAATAGATAAAGCAATCATGAAATTCATATGGAAAAATAAAAAACCCAGAATAGCAAAAGCAATTCTAAGTAGGAATAGTGAATCAGGCGGCATAGCGATACCAGACTTCAAACTATACTACAGAGCTATAGTAACAAAAACAGCATGGTACTGGTACAAAAACAGATGGGTGGACCAATGGTACAGAATAGAGGACACAGAGATCAAGCCACAAAATTACAATTATCTTATATTTGATAAAGGGGCTAAAAGCATGCAGTGGAGAAAGGATAGCATCTTCAACAAATGGTGCTGGGAAAACTGGAAATCCATATGCAACAAAATGAATCTGAATCCCTTTTTCTCACCATGCACAAAAGTTAACTCAAAATGGATCAAGGAGCTTGATATCAAATCAGAGACTCTGCTTCTGATAGAAGAAAAAGTTGGCTCCGATCTACATTTTGTGGGGTCAGGCTCCAAATTCCTTAATAGGACACCCATAGCACAAGAGTTAAAAACAAGAATCAACAAATGGGACTTACTCGAACTAAAAAGTTTTCTCTCAGCAAGAGAAACAATAAGAGAGGTAAATAGGGAGCCTACATCCTGGGAACAAATCTTTACTCCTCACACTTCAGATAGAGCCCTAATATCCAGGGTATACAAAGAACTCAAAAAATTAAACAATAAGAAAACAAATAACCCAATCAACAAATGGGCCAAGGACCTGAACAGACACTTCTCAGAGGAGGACATACAATCAATCAACAAGTACATGAAAAAATGCTCACCATCTCTAGCAGTCAGAGAAATGCAAATCAAAACCACCCTAAGATACCATCTCACTCCAGTAAGATTGGCAGCCATTATGAAGTCAAACAACAACAAGTGCTGGCGAGGATGTGGTGAAAAGGGTACACTTGTACACTGCTGGTGGGACTGCAAATTGGTGCGGCCAGTTTGGAAAGCAGTATGGAGATTTCTTGGAAAGCTGGGAATGGAACCACCATTTGACCCAGCTATTCCCCTTCTAGGACTATTCCCTGAAGACCTTAAAAGAGCGTACTATAGGAATACTGCTACATCGATGTTCATAGCAGCACAATTAACAATAGCTAGATGGTGGAACCAACCTAGATGCCCTTTAATAGATGAATGGATAAAAAAAAATGTGGCATTTATACACAATGGAGTATTACTTAGCAGTAAAAAAATGGCAAAATCATGGCATTTGCAGGGAAATGGATGGCATTAGAGCAGATTATGCTAAGTGAAGCTAGCCAATCCCTAAAAAACAAATGCCAAATGTCTTCTTTGATATAAGAAGGGCAACTAAGAACAGACCAGGGAGGAAGAGCATGAGAAGAAGATCACCATTAAACAGGGACGAGAGGGGGGAGGGAAAGGGAGAGAGAGGGGAAATTGCATGGTAAAGGAAGGAGACCCTCATTGTTATACAAAATTACATATAAGAGAAAGTGAGGGGAAAGGGGGAAAAAAAACAAGAGAGAGAAATGAATTACAGTAGATGGGGTAGAGAGAGAAGATGGGAGGGGAGCGGAGGGGGGATAGTAGAGGATAGGAAAGGCAGCAGAATACAACATACACTAGTATGGCAGTATGTAAAAAAGTGGATGTGTAACCGATGTGATTCTGCAATACGTATACGGGGTAAAAATGGGAGTTCATAATCCACTTGAATCAAATGTATGAAATAATGTTTTGAACAACTAATAAAAAAAATAAAAAAATAAAAACATGGGTCAAGACTTCCATCTAGGACAACAGCCATGACCCTGAAGACCATCACTAAGGTCCCTGCAGTCCTGGTTACACCGGAGGTGAGGTATTGGTAACCTGCAGGAACACTACAAGATTATAGCGTACAAACTGTACTACCTCAGATCCACACTGCTAGAGAGGAAGACACATGAACAACATGACAAAAACAAAGGAAGAAAATGCCCCAAACAAACCAAGATGCTACAATAATAGAATCTATTGACAGCACAGTAGATGAAATGTCAGAGAAGGAGTTCAAAATGCACATAATTAAAATGATCTGTGAAGCACAGAAAAATATAAGCGAGGCGTTACAGGCAATCCAACAAAGAGATTAGAGAGCAAATACAGGCAATAATTAATCACTCCAACAAAGAGAGCAAATAAAGAGCAAAAAATAACTTCAAGAAAAAGATAGAGACTCTGAAAAAATATTAAACAGAAATCCTTAAAATACAGAAAACAATAAACTAAATTTAAAAATCAATAGAAAGCATCACCAACAGACTAAATCACTTGGAAGACAGAACCTCAGGCAATGAAGACAAAATATATAATCTTGAAAATAAAGTTGACCACACAATGAAGATGGTAAGAAACCATGAACAGAACGTCCAAGGATTATGGGATAACATGAAAAGACCAAATCTAAGAATTTGGGTTAGAGGAAGGCATAAAGATACAAACCAAAGGAATGTATAATCTATTCAATGAAATAATATCAGAAAATTTCTCAAACGAGAGGCTTATAGGACACCAAATGTCTAAAACTACAACAGATCCAAACCAAGGCACATAATAATGAAAATGCCTAGCCTACAGAATAAGGATAGAATTTTAAAAGCCACAAGAAAAAAGTTTCAGATTATATATATTCGAATTTTAGCAGTTTTCTCAATCCACACCTTCAAAGCTAGGAGATCATGGAACAACATATACCAAACTCTGAAATAAAATGGATACCAACCATGAATCTTACACCCAGCAAAATTAAGCTTCATATTTGATGATGAAATAAAAACCTTTCATGATAAACTTCAGTTAAAACAATTTACCATGGGGCTGGGTTGTGGCTCATCGGTACAGTGCTCTCCTAGCACATGCGAGGCCCTGGGTTCAATCCTCAGCACCTCATAAAAATAAATAAATAAAACAAAGGCATTGTGTCCAACTACAAACTAAAAATTAGATATCTAAAACAACAAACCACCACCACAACAAAAACCAATTTACCACTAGCAAGCCTGTAGTACAGAACATTCTCAGCAAAATATTCCATGAGGAAGAATGAAAAACAATATTCCATGAGGAGGAAATGAAAAACAACAATGAAAATCAGCAAAGAGAGGAAAACCCAATCAAAAGAGAAACAAAGTCAAGTTAAAAACCAAAAATAAATCAAAATGACTGGGAATACAAACCATATTTTAGTAATAACCCTGAATGTTAGTGGCCTAAACTCGTATCAATTAAAAGACATAGACTGGCAGATTGGCTTTTAAAAAGCGACCCAACAATATGCTGCCTTCAAGAGACTCATCTCATAGAAAAATACATCCACAGACTGAAGGTGAAAGGTTGGGAAAAAACATACCACTCACATGGACTGCAGAAACAAGCAGGAATTTCCATCCTCATATCAGATAAAGTGGACTTCAAACCAAAGATTGTCAGAAGAGATAAAGTCATTTCATAATGCTTAAGGGAATCATACATCAACAAGACATAAGAATCATAAATATCTATACTCCAAACAATGGAGAATCCAGGTATATCAAACAAGCCCTTCTCAATTTCAAGAATCATTTGACCATTTGGACACAACACATTAACACTGGGTGACTTTAATACACTTCTCTCACCACTGAACAGATCTTCCAAACAAAAACTAAACAAAGAAACCATATAACTCAATAATACAACCAATAACTTAACAGACATATACAGAATATTTTATCCATTAACAAGTGAATACACCTATTTCTCAGCAGCACATGGATCTTTCTCTAAAATAGACTATGCCACAAAGCAAGTCTTAGCAAATATAAAAAAATAGAGATACACTACCTTGCATTCTTTCTGGCCATAATGGAATGAAATTAGAAATTAATGATAAAATAAAAAATAGAAGCTACTCCAACACCTGGATACTCAACAAAACAGTGAATAATGCATGGATAACAGAATACATCAGGGAGGAGATAAAAAAAATTCTTAGAGGTAAATTAGAACTCTGATACAACATATCAAAATCTCTGGGACACTATGAAGACTATGTTAAGAGAGGAAAGTTCATTGCATTGAGCTTGATAATTAAAAGAATAAAAAGTCAACAAATAAATGACTTGACATTACATCTCAAAGCTCTAGAACAAACCAACACCAAAAGTAGTAGAAGACAGGAAATAATTAAAATCAGGGCTGAAATCAATAAAATTGAAACAAAAGAAACAATAAAAAAATTGACAAAACAAAAAGCTGGTTCTTTGAATAAAATTGACAAACCCTTAACCACCCTAATGAAAAGAAGGAGAGAGAAAACTCAAAATTCATGATGAAAAAGAAATAACAGACACTATTGAAATACAGAAGATAATTAGAAACTATTTTGAAAATTTATACTCCAATAAAATAGAAAATTCTGAAGACACAGTCAAATTTCCAGAGGCATATGATCTACCCAAACTGAATCAGGAGAACATACACAATTTAAACAGATTAATTTCAAGCAAGGAAATAGAAGACACTGTCAAAAACTTACCAACCAAGAAAAGCCTGGGACCAGATGTATTCTCAGCTGAGTTCTATAAGTCCTTTAAAGAAGAATTAATACCAACACTCCTCAAATTATTTCATGAATCAGGGTGAATATAGCCTCCAAAACCAGACAGATATATCAAAGAAAGAAAACTTCAGATCAAATGGGATGCAAGGTTGGGTCAACATATGGAAAGCAATAAATGTAATTCATCACATCAATAGACTTAAAGATAAGAATCATATGATTATGTCAATAAATGCTAAGAAAGCATTTGATTAAATTCAGCACCTCTTCATGTTCAAAACATTAGAAAAACTAGAGATAGTAGAAACATACCCAAACATTGTAAAAGCTATCTCTAGTTCTACTATCTCTATGATAAGCCCAAGGTCAATATTATTCTAAATGGAGAAAAATTAAAAGCATTCCCTCTAAAAACTAGAACAAGACAGGGGATGCCCTCTTTCACCACTTCTATTCAACATAGTCCTCAAAACTCTAGCCAGAGCAAACAGACAGACAAAAGAAATTAAAGGAATATGCATAGGAAGAGGAGAACTCAAACTATCATTATTTGCTGATGACATGATTCTATATTTAGAAGATCCAAAAAATTCCACCAGAAAATTTCTAGAACTCATAAATGAACATAGCAAAGTAGCAGGATATAAAATTAATACCCACAAACCAAATGCATTTCTATACATAAGCAATGAATCCACTGTAAGAGAAATTAGAAAAAACACCCATTCACAATAGCCTCAAAAAATAAATAAAATACTTGGGAATCAATCTAACAAAAGAGGTGAAAACTACAGAACACTAAATAAAGAAATTAAAGAAGACCTCAGAAAATGGAAAGATCTCCCATGCTTGGATAGGCAGAATTAATATAGTCAAAATGGCCATACTACCAAAACTGTTCTATGGATTTAATTCAATTCCTATAAAAATCCCAATGACATTCTTCATAGAGCTAGAAAAAACAATCATGAAATTCATTTGGAAAAATGAGAGACCCAGAATAGCCAATGCAGTCCTTAGCAAGAAGAGTAAAGCAGGAGGCATCACAATACTAGACCTTAAACTATATTACAAAGCAATAGTAACAAAAATGGCACGGTATTGGTACCAAAATAGACATGTAGACCAATGGTACAGAATAAAAGACACAGAGACAAACCCACATAAATATGGTTATCTCATACTAGACAAAGGTGCCAAAAACATACATTAGAGAATATATAGCCTCTTCAATAAATGCTTCTGGAAAAACTGGAAATCCATATGTAGAATGAAATTGAACATCTATCTCTCATCCTGAACAAAAATCAACTCAAAGTGGATCAAAGACTTAGACATTAGAACAGAGACCCTGCACCTAATAGAAGAAAAAGTAGGCCCAAATCTTCATCATACTGGCTTAGGACCTGACTTCCTGAACAAGATTCCTAAAACACAAGAAATAAAATCAAGAATCAACAAATGGGATGGATTCAAACTAAAAAGCTTCTTCTCAACAAAGGAAATAATCAATAACATGGTGAGAGAGCCTACAGAATAGGAAAAAATCTTTACCATACACACCTCAGACAGAGTACTAATCTCCAGGATCTATAAAGAACTAAAAAAACTTAACATTAAAAACACACACACACACACACACACAAAAAAAAAAATCAATAAATGGGCTAAGGAACTGAACAGATACTTTGTAGAACAAGAAATATACCGATCCACAAACATGAAAAAATGTTCATTATCTTTCGTAATTTGAGAAATGCAAATCAAAACTACTCTAAGATTTCATCTCACTCCAGTCAGAATGGCAATTATCAAGAATACAAGTAATAATAAGTTTTGGTAAGGATGTGGGGAAAAGGTACACTCAAACATTGCTGGTGGGGCTGCAACTTGGTGTAACCACTCTGGAAAGCAGTATGGAGATACCTCAAAAATGGATCCACCATTTGACCCAGCTGTCCCACTCCTAGGTTTATACCCAAAGGACTTAAAATCAGCATACTACAGTGACGCAGCCATATCAGTGTTTATAGCAGCTCAATTCACAATAGCTAAACTATGGAAACAACCTAGATGCCCTTCAACAGAGGTATGGGTAAAGAAAATGTGGTACCTATACATAACAAAATATTACTCAGCTTCAAAGAAGAATGAAATTATGGCCTGTGCAGGTAAATGAATGGAACTAGAGAATATCATGCTATGTGAAGTAAGCCAATCCCCCAAAACCAAAAGCCAAATGTTTTCTCTGATAAACAGATGCTGATCCATAGTGGGGCAGGGGAATAGGGAAGAATGAAGGAATTTTGGTTTGTGTAGAGAGGAGTCAGTGGAGGGGTGGGGTTGTGAGGATGGGAAGGACAGTAGAAAGAGACATTATTACCCTATTTACATGTATGATTACACTAGTGGAGTGACTCTGAACCATGTACAACCAGAGGAATGAGAAGTTGTGCTCCATTTATGTACAATATGTCAAAATGTATCCTACTGTAAAATTAATTAATTAATTTTTTAAAAAATTGGGTAGAACAGTTTCTAGGAACTGTTTGATCAGAGCAGATTCAAGAGAAAATGAGAGGAAAGAGAAAAAATAAAACTAGGCAATATTTTTTATAGAAAAGGGAAACAGAAAATTAGCCAGTTGAAGAGTAACATGGGGTCAAGAAAGAGTACAAATTAAGGTGGTATTTTAATTTCTATCTTGGAAAAGTAAAATCATGGATACTATTAATTGAAGTCTGGCAGTATTTCTCAAGGCATATTTGTACAATCTTCTATCTAAGCACAAAAGTCGGGCTGAGGATGTGGCTCAAGTGGTAGTGCGCTCTCCTGGCATGCGTGCTGCCCGGGTTCGATCCTCAACACCACATACAAACAAAGATGTTGTGTCCGCCGATAACTGAAAAATAAATATTAAAAAATTCTCTCTCTCTCTCTCTCTTTAAAAAAAAAAAACAACACAAAAGTCCTATATGATAGATTTGGAAACTGACCCTTGGATAGGTTAAATGACTTAAATGACGTGTTCATGGATTTGAATACAGGTCCACCTAAATCAACTATGCTTGTTTATGGGTTGAACTATGTTCCTCCAAAAAGATATGTTGAAGTTCTAACCTCTAGGACCACTTCAGAATGTGATCTTATTTGGAAATAGGAACATTACAGACATATAGTAAAGATAAAGTCTCACTAAAGTAGGGCAGGCCCCTAATCCAATGTGACTGGTGGCCATATGAGAACAGAGACAAGTAGGAAGAGGGCTCTATGATGACAAGGCAGAGATTGGAATGACAGTTTCAAGACAAGGATGAGCAAGGACCAGAAACTTGGAAGAAGCAAAGAAAGATTCCCCTATAGGATTCAGAGGGCACAGGGCAGCTTGAGCCTTGATTTCTGACTTCCAGCCTCCAAAACCATAAATCAATACATTTCTATTGTTTTACACAACCTCCTTTGTGGTATTGTCTTGAAGGATCCCAGGCAATTAAGGCAGCACAATGGTACCTCCCACACGGACAATGCCTAATATAAATTGCTTAGTTAGTATCTTCTGATGGACCAAAATGAAACTCTGAAAGAAAGAACTTGAGTTTGCCATTCTGCTATGTGAACACATCATCAACATCCATTGAAATTAAAATCTCTTCACTTTTAGGTGGTAAAAAGTGCACCATTTGCCATCCAAAGTACCACATCATACGGGAACATTTAAAATTGCCACATCTTCATAAGGAAGATGTTTGTAATAAAATCTAGAATAATTTCAGAAAGAATTGAGAATAACTTACCTAAAAAAATATCATGAATAATGCTGTCATCTGATAATATTGATAGGTTTTTAACCCCTGCATTTGTTTCTATAATTCCGGCACTGGTGAAATTTTGATAATAATAGTATATACTATATTTATCCCATAATATTAAATTTGGCATTGCTGAAAATAGAAAACGTGGAATTAAAAAAGTGTCAATGGGAACATCTAACATAAAGTCTTGGTACACCCACTCTTTTGAATCTTCATTATACGTCACTAAGTAAATCCTCTTGTTGGCAGTGCATGTTGTGCTGCAGTAATTTACAAACACGGCAATTTCCAGAGGGTGCCCTGTATATTCAAGATTGTGTATTGTTAGAGTACAGGTTGGTGGGAGATTTAAAAGAGCTTTCAGGTCTGTAGTAGTTGTCAGTTTCATATATCTATCTGGAGAATATCCAAGGTAAATTTCATTTTTTGTCCAGATCGCTATATCACTTTTTTTTCCTTTAGTCTGTGAAAACAAAATTGAAAACGATTAGAAAAATCTTCAGTTTTAGGGATAAGTCTAACAATTCCTATGTTCTAGTTTACTACATTTAAAAATAAAAGGTAGGGGGCTGAGGGTATAGCTCAGTCGTAGAGAGGGTACTTAGCATGCATGAAAACATTTGTTCAATCCCCAGCACCAAAACATAAATTGACAAAGTGAAAGGTAGTAATTACCAAGCTCAGTTTTGTTTTAGTATATTTTGTAACAAATACTTCAGGCAGAGAAGTACATTAAATTAAAATGTATCACATTTTATTTAATAAAAATATATCACATTACATATAATCATAAAAACTTGTCCATTAGATTTATTCTTCCATATGCTGTTTCTATCCAATTAATAAGCATAAATTCCCTTTTAACTAGTTTTTCTTTTAATTTTTATTTGTTCTTTTGTTATATAGGACAGTAAAATATATATTGACATATTATACATACAGATAATATAACTTCCCATTCTTGTGGTTGTACATGATGTGGAATTACACTGGTAATATATATGAAAAATAGGAAATATAAGTCCAATTCATTCTACTGTCTTTCCTGTTCCCATCCCCTCTCCCCTCCCATCATTTCTTCTATCCTCCCTCCATGTGTGTTAGCACCCATATATCAGAGGGAACATTTGGCCTTTTGTTTTTTTGGGATTATCTTATTCCACTTAGCATATTCTCCAGATCCTTCAATTTACTGGCAAATGCCATAATTTCATTCTTCTTAACAGCTGAGTAATATTCCATTATATATTTTCTTTATCCATTCCTCTGTTTGAAGGGCACCTAGGTTGACTCCATAGCTTGGCTATTGTGATTTTAAGTCCTTTGGGTACATGCTGAGGAGTGGGATAACAAGGTCAAATGGTGGTTCCATTCCAAGTTTTCCAAGGAAACTGCATACTGCTTTCCAGAGTGGTTGCACCAATTTGCAGTCTCACTAACAATGTATGAGTATACCTTTCTTCCTCATATCTTTTCTAACAGTTATTGTTAATTGGGTTCTTAATAATTGCCATTCTGACTGGAGTGAGATGAAATCTCAGTGTAGTTTTAATTTGGGTTTCTCTAATTGCTAGAGATGAAAATTTTTTCCCCCTCTGACCTCTGCATGCTGCTGTGAGATGTGTGGCTTCTTTCCCATACAAGGATATTGTACAGTGTGACTTGTGTGACTTTCAGTTTGTCGGGCAGTGCCTTTGATCTCTAAACACTCTGTAACCAGATCCGCCTCAGTCCTCCTAAAAATACAGGTTCCTTTAATTCCCTTATCCTTCCACTTTGCTCATGAAGGGACTGCTCTGGCCCTGGCAGTGGTGTGGTGCTGGGGTTTCTTCTTTATTTTATTATATCCAATCTCCTGAGTCCCCAGTCTGCTTTGTCCAGTATTAAATTTCAGTAAAGCCCCACCCCCCGCTGTTTTTTGTTCACCCACCTTGCAGAGAAGCTGCCTGTCTGCTTTCTTGGTTTCATGCCACAGAGCAACCAGGAAAGTCACCTTCTCTATTTTGCCATCTTGAAACCCTCCCAATTTCCTTTTCATTCTTTAATACACAATCTTTAATGCATCATCTGGCTAGGAGGGCCCCTTTTACCTTGATGTTTATTTAAGTCAAAATATAAGAAAACCTCAATTTTTGAATTCTAGATCCCTTGGATATCAGATAGAAGGGAGAAATTAAAACCTTAGACTATTCAGTACTGTTGGGAGTTGCCCTGGCTCCAAAGACTAACTTCCCCATCCCCCAAGAAGAGCCGTCCAATGGTGAGCCCTGCTGGCTCACATGATCCTTATCCACCAATCAGAGCCCTGCTGGCTCACCTGATCCTACCCACCAATCAGACTAGCCCTGCTGGCTCACCTGATCCTTACCCTCCAATCAAAAAGCACCCCATGCCAACTGTCAAACCACCCCTGGCTCTATAAATATGCAGAGCTGTTCCTCAATAAACGGGCATTTGCTCCAACTATAAGCCTTGTTCGTTCTTTCAAGTACTATCCTTTTATGGACACAGGCAGTAAGAGGGAAAGGGCATTCAGAATCTGAAATTTGTTGGACCTCATTTCACCACAGAACCAAGGTCCCTGTCTCATCACCCCGTCTACCTCTAATTCTTAGGAATTTCTATTTAAAATGTAATCTCTTTGTTTATGACAACCCAAAGGAGTCTTTTGAGCATCTCGTCTGCCTAATTTTAATTAAAGTACATGAAGTATATTACTTTAATGTAATAGCCTGTACTGAAACAAAATCTAGGCAGATGTCAATCTGGTGATCAAAGGAAAAGATAATTTGGGTTAAAATATCACTTTACTAAATGAACATTCCTTTTAAAGTATAGAGTATGTTTTTGGAAATGAGTGTATGAAACCCTTAAAAGAGGAAATAGAGCCAAAATAATGAGTGTTTCATAGAAAAGAGCCATTGTCATTCTCTTTTTTTTTTTTCTTCAAACTGGGGATTGAATTCAGGGGCACTCCACCACTGAACAACATCCCCAGCCTTATTTTGTATTTTACTTAGAGACAGGTTCTCACTGAGTTGCTTAGCATCTCACTGTTGCTGAGGCTGGCTTTGAACTTGCAATCCTCCTGCCTCAGCCTCCCAAGCTGCTGGGATTACAGGCATGTGCCACCATGCCCAGGGCTATTCTCATTCTTGGTAGAGGAATGGGAACATGCTAAACACATGATAGATGAGAATGCCAAGGAGCCTCAGTCATGGAGTGAGTTTTCATTCAGACACTCTTTCCAAGAACATCAGAAAAGGTAGGAGAGCTGAGAGATCCTCCCGAGGCATTCATGACCTCACCCAAATACAGGGCAGTGACTCTCTCTGCAGGTAGGGAGCAGGCAGGCAGCAAGACAGGAAAGTTGAGAGGAACCCATCTTCATCTGGATGCTCAGCTCTATGGCTGGCATTGGGATAAGCTGAGAGTAACTCTCCCTCTGAGAGGTGACTGGCCTTCACCCAGCATATATCCTTGCCAAGATGAGAGAAGGAAGGAGGGAGGAAAGAAAGAAGAATGAGAATATCTCCACAATGCATGACAAACAGAGGCAGATGAGAAAGGAATAATAATTATCCAGGAAGCAAAAAACCTACAAGCTAGCATATAAAGTAGAGATAATTGTCTCAGGGCTTAGAAAGTTGGTGGTTCAGTTATAAACCATGAAGAGATATCTGGAATCTTATCAGTGTTAAGATTCCAAGCACAGCTAAAGAGAAAATAAATATGGCAAAAGTGATGAAGGATCTAATAGAAAAGATGGGCAACATGAGAGAAGACTTGGAGCATTTCAGTCAAGATTTGAAAATGAGAGCAAACAATCAACCAAAAATTTAAAAAGTAAAATTTTGAAATAAAAAATATCAGGAATAAAAAATTATCATATGGATTTAAGAGAAAACTGGAAGAAGTATAGGAAAAGAGCAGTGAACTCAAAGAAAGATTAACAAATAGCCTGTATATGAAACCAAAATTTAAAAAATAGTAAATAATTAACAGGTTATCTGAGATCTATGGAATAATATGAAATGGCCCCACAAATGTGTTTTGGAAATCTTAGGAGAGGAAAAAGAGGATGGGGTGTAAGAAAGACTTGAAATGCTAATGGTCAAGGACATCCCAAAATCAATGAAATTTGAAAGCTGAATAGAATGTTAAATAGGATAAATAAAAATGAAAGCATATTCGAGGATCATCATGAAGCAGCTTCACACCAAAGAAAGAGAGTAATCATAAAAACAGCTAGATGGAAAAAGATACATCATATACTTGAGAAAAATGATACAAATAAAGACTGATTTCTTACCAAAAAATGATAGAGGCCATAAAATAATAGAATGCCATTTTTACAAGTTACTTTGAAAACAAAAACAAACCAAAAAAATCACCTATGATCCTATCATTTTATATTAAAAAATGAGGGTGAAAACCACCTTTATACAGACAAATGGAATGTGGGTAGATGGTGCACATCTGTAGTTCCAGGACTTGGGAGGCAGAGGCACGAGGATTGCTTGAACCCAGGAGTTCAAAACCAGCTTGGGTGAGACCTTGTCTCAGAAAAACAAAACAAAACAAAACAAAACAAAACCCCACAGCAACAGCAAACAAACAATGCTGAGAGAACTTTCAATTTAAGAAATTTTAAAGCTTGAAGGTTAAGGAAAACGGAACCCTGAGGACCTCTGGATGTGCAGAAAACAAGAATACACACCCAGCAGTGTATAGATAAAATGCTTTATTTTGTTATCAGTTCATATCTATATCTACCTATCTTTATGACAATTGACTACTTAAAGTAGAATATCAATGACATATAGTGGGACTTTAAGCATAGTTATGGGTAAAATTTGAAACAAGAGTACAAAGGATGGATGAGGGTATAAAAGGGTTTATATACTTGTAAGGTCTTACACTGATGTGAAGTAGTATATTGTTTGAAATTAGACTCTAATAATTAAGTATGCTTATTGTAAATCCAAATACAGCCATTAAAAAGTAGTTTTGATAACAAGAAGGCAAGGTAGAAATACCAAAAAGTGCATGATTCATCCACAATGAGGAGAGAAAGAAGAAACAAAGGAACTCAAACCAAATGGGATTAATAGAAAACTAATGCCAAAATAGACTTAAACTCAACCATACAAGAGTTACATTAAATCTAAGTTGACTAAAAATATTTAAAGGCAGATGTTGTTACTCTGAACAAAAAAAAAAAAGCAAAATCTATATGTGATGTGTAAGAAACATGCGTTAAATATAAAGGCACATACAGGGTGACAGTAAAAGAGTAGAAAACCATGTACCTTTTAATAATTATATAAAAGAAATCTAAGGCTTGGGAATGTAGCTCAGTAGCAGAGGGCTTTCTAGAGTGTGCAATTCCTGGGTTTAATCCCTAGCACTGAAAAAATAAAGCAAGCAAGTAAAGTCGGCTTTATTAAATACAATTAAGACAAAAACGAAATATCATTTTATACCCATGAAAGGAGTTTAAATAATAAAAGAAAAGATACACCAAACTTTGGTGCGGTGTGGAACTTATGAAAAAAGCTGCTATAAATATTTTATAATGCCTTAATTATTATACATTTTAAATAAACCTTGCTATGTGGTGGAAAAAATACTTCCCAACCCTCAGCTCATTATTTTCTCATATATATTTTAGAATCAGATTGCTGAGTTCCACAAAGTAACGTAATTCATAAATAAATTTGAAAGAATTAAAAATTTTACAATGTTGTATGCCCTACCCATGAACATGATATAGCTATCCATTTATTTAGGTCTTCTTTATTATTTTCATAATATTTTTTTATCTTAGTCAAGATTTCGTACATTTTTAGTGGGACCTATTTCTAAACACTTTAATGTTTTTTCTACTTTGAATTCTTATATGAACTTTCAAATCATATTCCCAATTTCTATAAAAATCCCATTAGGATTTTAATGGGTGTTTTTCTGGATTTCTCAATAATTTATCTTATCAGTATTAAGTCTTTCTGCCTATTAACATGATATATTACTCCATTTATTTGTCTTTTTAAAAATTCAGTAATGTTTTGTACTTTTTAATGTACAAGTTTGAAAATCCTTTGTTGCTTTTTTTCATAGTATTTTATATTTTAAAATCTCAACAATTTTTAAGCAGTATTTCAGCATTTTTAAGCAAGATTTCAGCCTAATGATTGTTCATATAGAAATGTAATTGATTTTAGAGTGTGCATCTTACATCCTGTAATCTTGACATAAACTTTTATTAGTACTGATAGTTTTTTTTTAAAATTGGTTCTTTTTAGTTATACATGACAGCAGAATCCATTTTGATGCAATTATACAAGCATTGGAATATATAATATTCTAATTAGGACCCCATTCTTGTAGATGTCTGGTAGGTTTTTTAAAAGTAGATTCCATTAAGTCTTCTACAACTAATAAAAATTTTGTAAATACAGTTTTACCTTTTCCTTTCCAATCTAGATACACCTTTGTTTTCTTAATGATTGTATTTTCTGGAACCTATAGTACAATATTGAATACAAGCAATACAAGCAGACATTCTTGCCTTGTTCCTTATTTTAAACAAACAAGGAAAGAAAGAAAGGAACAAAGAACTAATGGGATTACTAGAAAATAAATACAAAAATGGCAAACAGCAATAATTACATTAAATCTACATGGACAAAATATACTTTGCCATGATGTATCATATTAGCATAAGATTTTCATAAATGTCCTTTGCCAGGTTGAGGAAGGTCCCTTTATTCCTCATTTGCTTTTTTAAAAAATCAGTTCAGTTTGTTAAATGATTCTATGTGCATCTGTTGAGATGATCATATGGCTTTTCTTTTTTAATCTGCAAATACGATAAATTGTGTTGATTAATTTCCATCCTAAATCATCCTTTCATTCCTAGGATAAACCCTACTTGGTCCTGACATATGTTCCTTTTTATACATTGCTGAATGTATTTCTTTCTTTCCTTTTTTTTTTTTTTTTTTTTTTTTTTTTTAGGTATGTGGAGACTTTATTCAACAATCACAGGCCTTATGCAGATTCTCATAACCTTAGAGTTTACTAAAAATAGCCAATAAATAAAATAAAAATGTATTTGATTTTCTAACATTTTGTTTAAAAGTTTTTAATTGTTGTTTATGAGAGAGATGAGTCTGTTTTATACTTTTATAATGTATTATTTTTGGTTTGGTATCACATAGTGCTGACCTCACAGAATGAGTTGGGAATTATTTTTTTCCTTTTTAGTATTCTGAAAGGCTGCTGAGAACTGGTAGTATTTATTTTAAAAATATATGGTAGGATTCACCTGTGAAATTTCCTTGGATTAGAGTTTTCTTTGTGGGGAATTTTTTTTTTTTTAAATAACAAGTTCAGTTTCTTTAATTGACTCAGCTTATTCGTGTTATTTTTTTTCTTTTTGAATAAGATTTAGTAATTTGTGTCATTCAAGAAATTTGTCCATTTCATTTGTTTTGAATTAATTGTTTTACATTTTTATTAAAAGTTGATCAGAATATATTATCTGTTTAATAGAAATAGAACTTGTAGTGATATCACTGCTTACAAATGTGATATTGATAATTTGTTTTCTCTCTTTTTATCCTTATCAATCTAGCTAAAGAGTTATCAGTTTTATTGATTTTTTCATAGAACCAGTTTTTGATTTCATTGATTTTTTTTACTACAGTTTTCCATAGCATTAATTTATCCACTGATTTTTATTGTTTACATTACTCTTTTTACTATCTTCAACTTGCCCTTCTTTTTCCAGTTTCTTACTGTGGAAGTGGAAATAATTGAGACATTCCTTCTAATACATTATAAATTTCCCTCTTGATACTGCTTTAATTGCATCCCATAAGTTTTGATATGTTCTGTTTTCATTTCCTTTCAGTTAATATGTTTTAATTGCTTTTGAATTTTGGTCTTTGATTCATAGATTATTTTAAAGTAGGTTATTTAGTTTCCTAATATTTGGAATTCCTAATATTTGTATATTGCAGACATCTTTTTGTTGTGGTTTCTAAGTTCACTATAGTTTGTATGAAATGAATAATGAGAGAGATGAAAATTCATCATTTTATACCAAGGTTTGTTTTATGGCACAGAACACGGCCTATGTTGGGTAAATGTTCCATGTTTATTTGGAAAGAATTTTGTGCTGTTGTTGGGCAGTATGTTCTATAAATACCAATTTGACATAGATGGTTGAGAGTGTTTAATTCATCAACAGATTTACTGATTTTCTATTTCTTCTATCAATTATTGAAGGGATATTGAGAGATAAAATCTAAACTTGTGGGTTTTATCTACTTCTTGACGTTTCATTACTTTTTGCTCAATGTATTTTGAAGCTCTGACACTAGGTTCATAAATATTTATGATTTTATGCTTTTGATAAATTGACCCTATTATTAATAGGAAATTACCTTTATCACTAGTAATATTTCATGTTTTAAAATACACTTTGATATTATTACAGCTATTATCTTTATTTTAATTAGTGTTATCCCTTCTTTTACTTCTATGCTGTAGGGACCATGAAGTTGAGTCTTGCTATTTTTAGATCCTTCACATAAGTGTATTCATCTAGTATTTTTTCCTTTTGTGTCATATTTTCCTAGAATAATATCCTCTAAGTTTTTTCACATTGTTGCAAATAGAAGGATTTCCTTCATTTTAAAGGCTTAATAATATTTCTTTTTTCAGAAGATTTGAGGTTTTATTCTGAAAATTTTAAAGCTTTATTTTTGATTGACATGATAATTATACATACTTATGGGGTACAACTGTGATGTTTTAATGTAAGTATAATAAGTATAACAAGTAATAATAAGTATAATGTGTAATGATCAAATCTAGGCTTGGACAGTTTCCCCATATATGCATAGCTATTAGCACTCTGTGTGATGCTAATTAGCATTAGCATATTCATCATCTTGAACATTTATCACTTCTTAGTGATGAAAACATTCAAAATACTCTCTTCTAGCTATTTTGAACTGTATAATACATTATTGTTAATTACAGTCACCTGCTGTGTAATAAAACACCAGAACTTTTTCTTCTTCTCTAACTATAACATTGTATCTATTGACCAACCTCTCCCCAGTTCCACTCCCAGCCTCTGGTAACTCAGATTCTTTTCTCAATTTCTACGAGATAAACGCTTTTACATTCCACGTATGAGTGATATCATGCAGTATTTGTCTTTCTGAGACTGGTTTATTTTACTTAGCATAAAATCCTCCTATATTCATCTATATTGTTGTAAATGATAGGATTTCATTATTTTTTTTATGTCTGAAGAATATACAATTGTGTATAAACACTAGATAATTTTTATCCATTTATGTGTTGATGAACACCATTATAGTCCATTTTCCATCATATAACAAAATATTTGAGCCAGATACTTGGAGAGAGTGAATTATTTAACTCAATTCTGTAGGTTCAAAAAGCATGGCACTGGTATTGGCTTAGCTCTGGTGGAGGCCCTTTCGGATGTATCACATCATGGCAGATTGCATCACGGTGGGAACATGTATAGGAGTGAGAGTTCACATCATTAAATGGAAAAGCAGGGAATTATTGGAGTTAGGCTTGGGTTTGTATAACAACTTGTTCTCCCAAGAGCTCAGGGGTCCTTGGAGACTACCTTATTCCTCCCAAGGGCAGCTCACCCAATGACCTAAAGATGTCTCATTAGAACTTACCTCTTAAAAATTATACCTCTTCAAATTGCCATACCCGGGATCAAACTTCCAACACATGAAACTTTGAGGGGTTACACTTAAACTGTATCTAGACCATAGAAAACATGTGAATAGTACAGTGATATAAACATGGGAGTGCAAATATGTTACTTATTTCATTTCTTTTGGAAAAATAGCCATTAGTGAAATTGCTATAGTAGCTCCATTTTTAATTTTTTTGAGGAAACTTCATACTGGTTTCCATAATAGCTATGCTAATTTACATTCCCAATAACAGTGTATAGGGTTCTCTTTTCTCTACCTTGTCATCAAAATTTATTTCTTTTGCTTTTTTGATACTATTCATTGTAACTGGAGTAAAGTGGTATCTCATTGTGGTTTTGATTTGTACTTCTCTGATGACTAGTGTTAAGTACTTTTTTTTCATGTACCTGTTGGGCATTTGTACGTCTTTTGAAAAATGTTTGTTCAGATCTTTTGCCCATTTAAAAACTGGGTTTTTTCCCCCTATTGAGTTGTTTGATTTCATTCAATATTTTGATATTAACCCTTTATTAGATATATAGTTTTAAAATATTATCTCCCATTCTGTAGGTTGTCTCTTCACTCTGTTGATTGTTTGCTTTGCTGTGCAGAAACTTTTTAGTTGTATGCATCCCATTTGTCTATTTTTGCCATTGTATGTGTGCTTTTGAGTCTTATTTAAAAAAATTAATGATCAGACCAATGTCACAGACTTTTCCCCATTTTATTGGGTTTTACATTTAAGTCTTTAATCCATTTTTCACTTTTGCATGTGATGACAGAGGTATAATTTCATTCTTCTGAAGGTATCCAGTTTTATCAACATCCTATAAAGAGGCTATCTTTTTTCCAGTATATGTTCTTGGCTTCCTTTTACAAATAGATTAACTATGAGTGGATTTGGGGCCTTCTATTTTGTTCCATTGGTCTGTGTGTCAGTTTATCAGAGATATCTGCATTCCCATGTTCTCTGCAGCATTATTTACAATATTCAAGATGTGGAATCAATCTAACTGAACATCATCAAATGGACAGAGAAAACGTGATACATATATATAGTGGACTAATATTTAGCCTTACAAATAAAGGAATTCATTATTTGGGAAAACATGGATGGAATTTGAGGATATTATACCTAGTGAAACAACTCAAGCACCGAAAAACAAATACTACCTCTTCCCAAATATATGTAGACTCTAAAACAATTGAATTCATAGAAGCAGGGAGTAGAGTGGTGATTACAGAGCCTGCCCAGTAGAGGGAATGGGAGGATGATATGCGAACAAACAAACAATCAAACAAAAAAACTCACCCAGGAAAATATTGGTTTTTGTTTATTTTTGAGGCATATTGCCCACCATGGTAAATAGTTTTGTACATTTCAAATGTGGTAAGAGATGTGCTTATAACAACAATAACAACAACAACAAAAATTAAGTATTAAAGGTGATATGATAACAGCTTGATTTCATTATTCTACACAGTATTTATAAATCAAACATTGTGTATCCCATGAGTTTATATAATTGCTCATTTACAATAAAACTGTAAAGTTTTCTTTGGAAGGGGGAACCAGGGATTGAATTCAGGGGCACTAGGCCACTGAGACACATCCCCAGCCCTAGTTTTGTATTTTATTCAGGATCAGAGTCTCACTGAATTGTTTAGTGCCTCGCTTTTGCTGAGGCTGGTTTTGAACTCACGATCCTCCTGCCTCAGCCTCTGGAGCTGTTGGAATTACAGGTGTGGGCCACCTCGCCCAGCTGTAAGTTCAATTTTGTCAGGACATTATTTGTGAACATCCTTTTAAGCCTAACTGTCACGAGAGGTTTCTACAGACTCAGTTTGAGGAACAGGTAGATTCAACCAAATCGATTTCATTAATGCTCATCACACTTTAGACACACATCCTAATTCTAATTCCTAACTGCTTCTACACCTGAAGGTCCCAGATACTCACCTGTGACATGTCTTAAGTCCAGGTCGCTGGAACTTGATCTCGGCTGGAGGAGTCTGGTGCAAGGGGGAACAACAGCAACGGAGGTCTCAGTCTATCTGTTCAGGTCCTTTTAGTTCTGCCGGCCCCCCAAAGTCTGGGTTTTTAAGTCCTAGTTCGATTTTGCTTGCAACTGTAACTGGGTGAGGCCTAGAGTGTATGCCCAGGGTGTAGATTCTTGCACCACTAACTTAAGTCTATCTAAGTTCTGCAGTTTATCTTAAATTTTGCAGTTCACATTACATCATGGGCATATTGCTTATAGTCTGCTTTTATCCAACACACATGCTAGTTAATACAATCAACAGTTAATAATCCTGTTTATTTCTGGTACTCATATCACTGACTTCAGGATTTATCCTTCCAAAAAGGATTTGTGTTTGCTTTTGTTTGATATTTGGCTTAATCTTTCTTTCTCTTCTCTTTTCTTTTTTCTTCTCCTTCCCCTTCTCCTCCTTCTCCAAATAGGCACTATAAATTTGGGTTCTGATGTGAATGTGAGTTGGAACTCTTTGAAGATCCTTATTTTATGCAAAATGTCATTATTAGATTTCCTACTTTGTCAGGCCAGAGGCTTTTGTCTCCTGGCACCTGAGTTCTCATTATCTGGGGTCAGTCCTTAGTGCAAGCCGAGATTTTGGAGTTTGCTTGTTCCTCTGGATTAGTGCTCCAGGACCACTGAGGATTTCTTACTTCCCTATAAACCCAACAATGTATTTAAAAGAATATTTAAATTTTGGGGATAGCATTTTAAGTGTTTTGTAGTGAGAAAGCTTCAGTGTATCTTATTCACTACATTGTCATAAACAGAAGATTTAGTTCGTTTTTTATAGTACAAAGCCTTTGGGGAAATTTTTTTGGAGTGTCTTTTGCCCATATCAAAGTAAAAAAAAAGCCCTCATAATACAATTGAACTACTCTGTATAACAACATACAAGATCATTTTTATTCTTTGTGTTGGAAGCACATCTTTGTTATAAAGAGGCTGCTAAGATATAGCTACATCAGAAAGATATAGCTGTTTACACAGTCTTAGAAAAAAATATCATTGTGTGAAATCCAGTGTAGGTACTATAGTTTCTGATATATCTCTCAATAAATGGTATGGTACGTATATCTAAATGTCTATGTATAATATATACATGAAATCTTTCACTAACCTTAAATATAAACTTGATCCAACACCATCTTCTGGATGTAATGCCAATAATTTCACCTTCAGGAAGTTCTTCATTTCTTCCTAGTTTTGTAAATGTTTTAAGACTTTTCAGGTAAAGAACACCATTTATCAGAAAAAATATCCCATCATGTGATAGGTTCACCTGCTCCACGCTGTGTCTTTCATTATTACTCAGAACCTCTGGAGGTACTCTGACTCTGTTCCAAGTGTGGAATGAATCGTTGGTTTGAAAGGTCTCCATGTCAGCTACCACCACAATAAATGAAGGAACACAAGCAAGCCAGGAATACTTTAACTGACTCCCAGCTGGCGAAGAGATTGGTAAAAAGCCAGGATCCTCAGGTATGGTCATTAAAGGAACAGTCAGCAGAAAAGGAAGATCTGCAATAAAGCAATCTTGAAAAGTCACTTCGTTTCCTTTAATCTCCTTTATTAAATCATCTGCAGCCATTGGCAAATTAATATACCACAGCCTAAGAAGAGAAAAATGAAAAAATTAAGAATAAAATTATCTCTCTCTCCTCTCATCCATCTTGCAGAGTATCATCTTTAATTTTTTTATATTTATCAATAGAAATCTAGATAGGCAAATAATACTAAAATTCGACCACTGCTCCATTTCTTCTCATTTTCCATTTTTGTCCCAAAGGAAAATAATCTTGAGTCTTAAAGCTCTTTCTTCTGCAATATGTTTCCATATTCCTAAATATTCTTATTCTGCTCTTTATTAACATGTAATCTTTATACATTATCTATTGCCTTCTGATATGGAAGATAAAGATTTATTTCTTGTATATCATGCCTACCTATATGTCTTTTCTTCTCATCTCTCAAATTATACCACAATGATTAGTTAAATCAGTGGAGTCTTTATATGGTCATTAATACTTGGGTATTAATAACCATAGTACAGATGTGTAAATATTTATATATGTAAATATTAATAATTATAGTATAGTCAGCTATACTATGATTATATTTTCTTTCACATAGATATTACGTACATAATTTTTCCTAGAGTTAATAATTATTTATTTTTAAAATTTCAATTTTTGTTTAGGGTCTGGGGTGTAGCTCCGTGGCAGAGTACTAGACAAGCACTCTGCCTAGATGGGCTTGAGTACCACCTCCTACTCCACACACAAAAGTTTAGTTTTCTGTTTTCCAATAGATAATTGAAATAGTGTTCCACAATAACTTCCATGTGATAAATGCAGATGTAATCTTGTACTTCTCTCCTAGTATTTTCCGTTATAACTCTTGGGGTCAAAGCCATCATTTATTGGATAATACTTGATTTTTCTTGTTTAGCTAATTATATTCTTCAGTACCTTTTGTGAATCAGTGTGTAAACATACATTTTTAAAAAATTCATACCTTTTATTGTATAACTTATACAAAATAGTTTCCTAGTAGCATATTTATATATACATATAATTTGATTAAATTTACTTCTCAATACCTCCCCTTTGCCCTCCCATCCTCCCTCCCTGAACATATATAATTTTTGAGACCCTGAGTATCTGAAAGTATCTTTCTTTTACACACCTGATGGATAGTAGGGTGGGGAGAAGGCATTTTTTGACCAGGCCTTTTCTATTCCAAATCACTAATGAGAAAGTCAGATGACAGACTGATTTTTTGTTATTACTTAAATCTTATCTTTCTATAAGTTTTTAGGATATTTTACTTCTCCTGGGTAATCTGAAATTTGTCATGGCTAAATCTATCTTTTAAAGTGGACACAAAGTGATTTGTGAAAATAAACATTCTGACACAGGTCTTAAAAGTAATGAGAATCTCTAGGAGAGTTTCAAAAGGGAATCCAAATAACCAACCTCAGGATGTGGAATGTTTTTAGTTAAATACTTCTTGAGTTTCATTTCCTCAATGGATACGTATTTAAGTTGGTGACAATGGCCTTCTGTCCACTCAGAATGAGGTCCTGGTAGGTTGATAGGACTCCATATTAGGGCAGTCCTAAGATTGCTATCAAACCTCTTGTGCTCTAAACCATGTCACCATGAAACTCAGTACAATTTCTGCTTTCTGAAAGCCACATCACTCTGGCTCTAACATTGGTTCCAATTGTGATTTCTTAAATACTAGTACCATGTTAGATTGTCTACTGATTATGATAATAATCTCATATATGTCATTGCATTACAACTAGGTATTGACACTCTTTTATTTGGGTGAACAAATTGATTATCCACAAGTCTAGGAAAGACTTGGTCCCCAAGATTTATCCAGGGCATAGTGCCCCTTTCACTTTTCCATACCTATGGTTTTGTTTTCAAATTTTTGACTTTTTTATTGTGATTGTACACTTTCCAACTTTCTCTTTTGTTTCCTATGTGTTAACACTCTAATATTCTTTTACAAATACATCTTATCATATTTTTGTGAAGATGCTATTCAGAATAGTCAAGAGTTCTTCAGAAAATTAGAGCCAATGGGATATATAGAGATACATAGAAAGGGATTTATTATAAAGGACTTGCTCATATGATTATAGAAGGTAAGAAGCCCCATGATGTGCCAGCTGTAAGACTAGAGGCTCAGAAAAGCCAGTGGTGTAGTTCTAGTCCAAGCTCAAAGGTCATGAGAACCACATAAATCCATGGTGTAAATCCTGGTCTGATATCAGAGACTCATGAACTGGGGTGCAAATGATAAAAATTCTGTCCAAGTCTTAAGATTTGAGAATTAGGGGAGCTCATGTGTGAGTGCAGGAGAAAATGGAAGTCCAATTCAAGCAGAGAGTAAAGTCTCTCTTGCTCTACCCTTTTATTCTATTCAGGACTTCAGTGGATTGCCCAATGCTCAAATCACACTGGTGAGAGTGATGTTCTTTACTCAATCCACCAACTAAAATGCTAATCTTTTCCAGAAACATTCTTACAGATAATCCAAAAATAATACTTTACCAGTAATCTGGGCATCCCTTAACCATCAAGTTAACACATAAAATTAACCATCGTAATTCCATCCCTTATCAACTTGGAAGCATATGTATCTCTATAAATCATACTTAATTTCTAAATAAAGCCAACAAGTTGATGATACCACCTAACATGATGCAAGTATCCATCAGTGTTTATCAACCAAAACTGCACTACTGCAGTTCCTTTTCCAAAAAAGGAAGTAAAGTCATTTAGTGATATTTTTTTTCCTGATATCTTACAATTTATGGCATAAAAATATGGCATAAAAACTAACAACACTTAAATACAAAGTCAATAAATAAATTTTAAATTATATGATAACATAAGAGGAAAGAAAACAAGGAACATATATATATATATATAATTATGTATATAATATATATATAGTATGTACATAATTATACATAATTTTATAACTATATATATATATAGTTATGGTTTAGATACCAGGTAGTGTCCCTTAAAAGCTGATGTGTGAGAAAATGCAAGTAAGTTTAGAGGTGAGATGACTAAGTTTTGAGAGCATTACCTAATTAGTGCATTAATCCTCTGATAGGGATTAACTGTAGGCAAGTAGGGTGTGGCTGGAGGAGGTAGGTCACTGAGTATGCCTTTGGGCTTTGTATTTTGCTATGAGGGAAACACTTCCTCTCTTTCTCTTTTTCCCCCTACATCCTACCCTACATCCTATGCTTACCGGTGTCATGTCCTGAGCTGCTTTTCAGTAATGGATAGAACAACTAGTAACAGATCTTACAAGGTAACAAAAGACTTGCATAACTCTATAAATCAACTAGTACTAACAGATATCTGTAGAATACTCCAACTAAAAATAGCAGAACATACATTCTTCATAAGTAAACAGGGAACCTTGTCTCAATAAATTTAAAAGTATTTTATTTACTGTTACAGTTTGGATGTGAGGTCTCCCCCAAAGGCTCACATGTGATATAATGCAAGAAGATTTGGAGGAGAAATGACTGATTGGAGGAGAAATGATAGCTTTAACCTAATCAGTGCATTAATCCCTGATGGGATTAACTGGTGGCCAGAGGCAGGTGGGGTGTGGCTAAAGGAGGTTATTCCTTGTGGCTTCGAAATATATATTTGTATCTGGCAAGTGGAGACCTATTTCTCTGGTCCTGATCATCATGTGAGCTGTTTCCCTCTGCCACACTCTTCTGCCATGGTGTTCTGCCACACCTCGACCCTGGAGGAATGGAGCTGGCTGTCTATGAACTGAAACCTCTGAAACCGTGAGCCCCCAAATAAACTTGTCCTCCCCATACAGTTGTGCTTTTGGGTCTTTAAGTCACAGCAGTGAAATAGCTGACTAAACAACTATGAAAAATGAAATTATAAATCAATAAAAGGTAAACTTGGGAAACTCCCATGTATGCAAAAATTAAACCATGTACACTTAAGTAACCAATGGGTCCAGGAAGGAATCACAAAGTTACACAGAAAATACTTTAATATGAATTAAAGTGAAGACATAACATACCACAAAGTATGGGATGCAGCTAACGCAGCACACAAAGAGAAATTTAGAGTTGTAAGTGCCTATCTGGAAACTATCATGCTAAGTGAAATCAGTTGGTCCCCAAAAAACAAAGGTCAAATGTTCTCTCTGATATGTGGATTATAACACACAACAAGGGGGGATAAGAGGTAAGAATAGAAGTTCAGTGGATTAGAGAAAGGGGAATGAAGGGAAGGGAGAGGCTAGGAATTAGACAGTGGAATTAAAAAAAAAAAAAAGAAAGAGACAAAAAATCAGCAACCTAATTTTCCACCTCAAGAAACTGAATAAATAGGGCAAACTAAGCCTATAAAAAACAGAAGGAAAGGAATAACAAGGATTAGTGCTTAAATTAATGAAATAAAGAATAAATATAAATAAAGAAAATCAGTGAAAGCTAGTGTTGGTTCTTTGAAATGATCAACAAGATTGAATAATGTTTAACTTGTCTGTCAGAAAATGAAGATTTAAATTACTCAAATCAGGAATGAAAAAAAAAGAATATAATTAATAAAATTATAGAAATAAAAGAGAATTGTAAGGGGATAAATCAGATGAATGGACAAATCTCTAGGAAAATACAAAGTATTGAAAATTGATTCAAGAAGAAATCAATGATCTGAACAGACCTATAGCAAGTTAAGAAATTTAATTGCTAATAATTTTAAAAAACTACCCACAAATAAAGGCCAGGTCCAGATGGCTTCATGGATGAATCCTACTTAATGATAAAAATACTAAAAAAAGACTAGGAATAGAATAGAACTTTCTCAACCTAATAGTAAAGTGAATCTATGAAAAAACCCCACAAATAACTGAATAGTTGCCTTCTAATATTAGGAACAAGATTATTTGCCTTCATTATTTGTATTCAACATGTGTAGTAGAGTTCTTAGCCATGGCAATTAGTGAGGAAAAAAGAGAAACAACCTTTTGCTTGGAAAGGAAGAAGTAAAACTATCTTTAACTATCTTTATTCCCACATGACATAATCTTGTATAAAGAGAGTACTAAAGAGTGCGCAAAACTGGTTAGAACTAATAAACAAGTTCAGCAAGTTTTCAGGATACAATATTGATGTAGAAAAATTTAATCATATTTTTGTATATTAGTAATGAACAATCCAGGAATGAACAAATCCATTCCATTTGCAACTGCATAAAAAATAAGAATTTAACAAAAGAAGCATAAAACTTATACTCTGAAAACTATACAATGTTGTTGAAAAAATATTTGAATAAACAGAAAGACAGCTTATATTCATGAGTGGAAAGACTTAGTATTGTTATGATAACATACACTCCAAATTGATCAGATTCAATATAATTCCTTACAAATCCCAGATGACTTCTTTGCATAAATTGACAAGCTGATCCTAAAATTTTTTATAAATCTCAAGAGATCCTGAAGAGTCAAAATAATCTTGAAGAACAAGAACAAGGATGGAGGATTGACACTTCCTGATTTTAAAACCCACTAATAAACTGAAAAAAAAAAAAAAAGTGGTGTTGGCATAAGTATTGAAAGCCAGAAATAAAAGAGGTAGTCAGTTTAGATAAGTAAATCGGGTCAGATCCAGGAGGCCAATTTGGATCTGGGAAGTTGGAGAGGGATTAAAATGTTAATGCCTTCATAGCCCTTCCTCTACCCTTATCAAGAAAACCTGCCCTGACTCCAACCTGTTGCTAAGGTAACCTGTCCCAGGAATTGTTTCTCCCTACAGAGAGTTATAATATAAGTTGGTAATTAATGCACTCTGGGCCCCCTTCCTGCTTGGCCCCTCCCACCCATCTGCTTCTCATCTTTTGGCCATTCCGTCCAGCATTTCCTGGGCCTAGTCACCTATGCAGGAAGGAGAGAGATAAGGGGTAAAGAGCAGGAGAACAAAGGATCCTAGGACATATAAAAAAGGCAGAAAGCTCTCACTTCTTGTGATAGCAGGTTACTTCTCCCAGGAGAAGTCTTGGTTACCCTTTTTAAAATAAACCCTGCTTTATATGCTTGCCTCTGGGTGCTTCTAGTTATACTTCAACATGTGAGGAAGCAGGACTTGTCACTGATAACTGGTGGGATCAGTATGAACATACAGGGCAATAGAATAAAATTGAAAAATCCTGGAATAAATGGCTTTGTTGTTGTTGTTGTTACTGGGAAATGAGCCCAGGGCCTTGTGCAATCTAGGCAAGTGCTCTCCCACTGAGTTTCATCTGTGACTCTTTTTAAATTTTTTTTTTTTTTCAGACAGGAACTCGCTGAGTTATCCAAGTGTGCTTTAAACTTGTGATCCTTCTGCCTCATCCTCCTGAGTAGCCAGTATTACATGTATTCACCACAATGCCCAGCTTATAACTTGACTTTTCAACAAAGAGTGCCCAAACAAGACAATGGGGAAAATAGTCTTTCAACAAATTGTCCTGGGACAACTACATCTTCAGATTTCTAATTAATTTGGATTGTTATCTCACACCACAAAAATGAACTCAAAATAAATCAAAGACCTAAACATATAAGCTAAGACTCAGAAGAAAATACTGGTAAATCTCTAACTTTAGATTTGGCAATGGTTTCTTTTGATGTGACACCAAAGGTACAAGGAACTAAAGATAAAAATAGATAAACTGAACTTCATAAAAATTAAAAACTTTTGGGCTTCAAGGATATCATGAGAAAGCATTAAAAGACAACCTGAAAAAGGGAAAATATTTGTAAATTGTGTATCTGACTTGCATTTAGAATACATAAAGAATTCTTATAACTCGATAATAAAAAGACAACCAGATTATAGCATGGGAAAGGAGTTGAAAAAAGGACATATAAATGAAAAAATAAGCATATGAAAAGATGCTCAATATCATAAATTATGAGAGAACTACAGACCTACAATGAAATACTATTTCACACCAAGTGCAGTAGCTATAGTTTAAAAGAGTCAAAAAACAAGAGTTGGTGAGGATGTAGAGAAATTGGAATCCTCATATACTGCAAATAGAACTGTGAAATGATACAGCAACTTTAGAAAACTGTCTGGCAGTTTCCATGAAGATACCATTTGACCCAGAAATTTTACTCCTAAGAGGAATGAAAATGTATGGTCACATAAAGGCTGGTACATAAATGTTCATAGCAGCATTCTTCATAATAGCTCCACAAATGAAGAGTGAATAAATCTAATGTGACATATCCATATAATAGAATATTATTTGTCATAAAATGGAATGGAATACTGATAAAGTACTACAACATGTACAGAGCCTGAAAACATGATGCTAGCTAAAATAAAAGCCAGTTACAAATAAAATATTGTATGATTCTCTTTATATGGAAATACCCAGAATAGGCAAATCTGTAGAAACAGAAAATAGATTAATAGTGCTACTAATCTAATGGGAATGAGGAAATGGGGTTTCTTTTTGACTTGATAAAGACATTCTACAATTAGATAGTGATGATAGATGCATAACTCTGTAAATGTACTGAAACCATTGAATTGATTTGAACCATTTTTATAGTTTTAAAGGGAGGACATAAATTATAGCTCAATAAAGCTTTTTAAAATAGAAAAGAAACAAATGGTATCTATAACCTTCCTGATTAATCATAAAAGGCCTCTAGTTTGATTTTATAGGGACTGTTTTTTTCTTTTTTTTAATATTTATTTTTTAGTTATTGGCGGACACAACATCTTTGTATGTGGTGCTGAGGTTTGAACCTGGGCCGCACGCATGCCAGGCGAGCACGCTACCGCTTGAGCCACATCCCCAGCAGGGGACTGTTTTTTTCTACCTCCCTACTTTCCAAGTTTTATCAAGTCAGAAGGAATTTAAGCTTCAGATGATCGTTTTAAAGATATTTTATCCCCTGGAATGTTACATCTTATGGTACCCATGAATTTCACTTTTATGTGTCTACTAGAATGCACATTTTCTCAGGTCTCAGTTAGAAACCTGGGCATATCTCACTCCCTCCCCCTACCTGGAATGTTCTCCCAATTTGCTAACATTTCTTTTCAATAATGCAAATGTTATCCTTTTAAAAGCCCTCCCCAATCTCCTCTCCTCCAAGCCTGAGTTGGTATACCCTCTATGTGTCCCACTCCATCCTAGGCTCACCTCTATCATAACATCTCTGTTTGCTTGTCTCACTACTGTAAGGTCTTCAAAGGCAGTAACCTATATCCTTTAGTTATAAGAACCTTACCCTGTACCCAGGTGGCTCAATGGATTAAGAAAGGCCATCCGCATCTTGTGATAACCTACTAAGTTTAACAGTAACAATAGATGCTACTTCTCGGGTAGAATTTTTGGTGTGTTTATGTGTGTGTGCACAAGCACATGTGTGTGCAGTGGTGGTAGTGGTGGTAGTGGTGATTATAACAACCATATATGTTAATCAGCTTTTCATTGCTGTGACCAAAGTACCTAATAAGAACAACTTAAAGAATGAAGAGGTTATTTTGGGCTCACATTTTCTGAGGTTCAGTCTGTGGTTTGCAGACTCCATTGCTCTGGGCCTAAAAGTAGAACATCATGGTAGAAGGGTATGGTGGAGGAAAGCTCCCCAGCTCATGATAGCCAGGAAGCAGAGAGTGGGAGGAACTAGGGACAAAGTATATATCTCCAAAGCCATGACCCCAGTGCCCTACTTCCTCCATCCATGTGTCACCTGGTTATAGTTACCACCCAGTAGCGTGGTCCTTTCAAATCATTAATCCATCAAGTGGACAAATCCATTGATGAGGTTATAGCTCTCATAATCTAATCATTTCAACTCTCAATATTCCTGCATTGCCTAACATGAGTTTTTTCGGGGACAACTTATATCCAAACCATAACACCATCCTACCATTGTGGCTCACTCTCAGAAACTAGAAGAAAACATTTTAAAAACATTGCCAGGATTTGCCACCACCCCCAATAAGGCTTTTGGATTGAAGTTTAGGTTTTAACAAATTGTGAAACTATCACCCAAGAGTTTGGCTTGGCATTTTGTGAGTTGGTAATTAGTCCTGATTATCACACAATTTTTTTCTATCATAAAAGAAGTCTCTTTGGAAATTACTTAGAAGATACAGTACATAAAATTCCACCAGGGTTTTTAAGTCTTTTAAAAGTTTCTGATATTTTTTTAAAAAATTAAACCTGAATTGTATATTTGGAATTAAAAAAAATAAAATACCCCTTTATCTTCGGGTTTTCATATGAAAAATAAGCCTTTCTCTTCAAAACTGTATATATGGTGGGCCTCTGTCCCAAAGTGGCCAACTGCCTGCTTAGTATTACAGAATTCTGTAAAAACAAAATAAAATTTCTCTTTTAGTCTTTTTATAGCCAAAAATATTGTAAATTACATCACGATATATTGAATTTGTTAGTTTAGACATTCTTTACATTTCTAAATTTACCATACTTTCAATATCTAGCTTTTTAAAACCATTTAGCTTACTCCCCATTATAAATTTATGAATTATAAGTCATAATACAGTTTCCAACATATCAAAAAAATCATGAATTGTCAGAATCCTTTATGAACTGAGACTATGGCGATCCTTAAATACATAACCCTTTGTTTTTATCACTATGAACTACATAATGAAGTTTCTAGAATCAGTCTTAGAATTTTTTCTATAGGAGCCTACTTCATAATGACATACTCTTTTAAGGCAGGTTTCAAATGATATCTGGAAACTAAGAAAAATTCTCTTAAAATTCAGATAGGTCTGACATGCTCCTTCCTTCTTTTTCTCATGAGATATAAATAGAAGTTGAATTGAACCAGAATTATTCCCAATACAGTATATTTGAAATAAAGGCAATTGTTTCATTATGAGAATTCCTTGAATAAAATCTCAGATAATGAGAGCAAGTCTACAATTTTATAGCTTCTTTTTGCCCTAATCCTCTAATACTGCTCTTGTTTAATTTCATAGAAATATGTCAACCACCCACAAAGAGAATTTGAGATTGCCATGATGGGTGTCAATAAGGGTCACGGGATATGGGGCCATCTAATAGGAGAATCTAACTACTGGGAATAAAGAAATGGTGTGGTCCAGGAAGGCCCCTTAAATAATATACATTTAATAAATCTGATAGAGAAATGTAGGTTTTCCTAGAAAACACTTAATGAATGATAGATATTTTAATTGTTTTCTGCGAATCTTATTTACTTTTCAGGATTTTATAAAGCTACATTTTATGCAACTGTTATAGCATTCTTAATGTAGCAGAGAATAATTTGGAAATAAAATAACACAAGAAAATTACAGAACAAAAGACCAAGAAAAAGTTTGTTATGTAAACAAACTTTAAAACTTATTTTTCCATTAAAAAGGTAATTCATGGTTATTAAAGATAATTTCATAAATACAGAAAAAATACTATATATATATTTTTCCCATAAATAGGATTATTGTTTTTGAAAAGATGCTTGGAAATACGATTACTAGACCAAGTTAAAAACATTTTAAAACTCTTGATACATGTTACAGAATAATTTCTAAAACAATTATCTTAATCCATTTTATTACTAGTAATCCATAACAGACCGTTTCACCACACTATTGCCAATGCTTGTATTATTACTTTTAAAGTATTTTTTCATCAATATGTGATGATTGTACATGTTGTTAAATATAATAAACCTAGCTTGCTTCATTTTACCTGATTTTTCAGCAGCATTTGATACACTGGACTGATTTCTCCATTTGAAACACAGCATTCAGCCTTAGATCCTCCTTTCTTCTCTTATTACATCCTTTTCCTAGGAGATCTCATGCACTCACAAAGCTTCAAGTACCATATAATTTTCGAACAACTCCTCAAATTGTATAGCTTAGATCCCAAGTTTTATACCTAGCTCTATATCCAAGAATCTAATTAGATTCTTAACTTTGTTAGCTTTTCACTTCCTGTGACCAAAATGCCCAAGAAGAATAACTTAGAGAAAGAAAGATTTATTTTGGCTCATGGTTTCAGAAGAGTCAGTCCATGTCCAGCAGGCTCCATGGCTTTGCCCCTGAAGTGAAGCAGACTTTCATGGCAAAGGGCATGGCAGAGGGAAACTTTCAACTCATGGCAGCCACAAGGAGTGTAGGGGGGGAAAGGGACCGGAGAAAAGCCCTTTCAGGGCACGCCCCCTGTGACCTACATCCTCAACCTGTACCCACTTCCATGTAGTCTGTTCAGGCATCAAAGAATTCATCTATGATGAGATCAGAGTCTTCATGATCCAATCATTTCCCCAAATCCCCCACCTCTAAACACAGGAAGCTTTGGGAGACATAATAGATTGAAATCATAATGGCAACCTTGACATTTTATTGTCTCACAAGCACTTCAAACCAATGTCCAAACCTGAATTGCTGCCTTAAGGCTTTGCCTCTCAAGCCTGCATTTATAAACGTTCATTGAATGAACAAAGAAAAAAATGTTGCCTCATTCAGAGGAGAGAACAGCTCTCTTACAGCTATGACAGAAGCATTCTAGACATAAGGAGTGTCATAGAAGGGGATGACTAGTAAGTAGAAAGGTTAGAGAAAAGATAGGCAGGGACCACATCATGCTAAGCTCTGCACATTTGGAAAACATTTTTTGCTTTCATTCTTAGTACAATGAGCAAATAATGAAGATATTTTATATAGGATTTTTAATTGATTTTTTGAAAATACTTTGATTCACAAAAAGTTTTCCCCAACTTTCCCCAGTGACAATGATTTATATACTCCTAGTTTGTTGTCAGCATAACAAAATTGATGTTGCTACAAGTCTATTAACTTAGATACCAAACTTATTTATATTTCACCAAATTTTACAGGCACGCTTTTTCTTTTTTGCATAGTTCTGTGAAATTTTAACACATGTGTAGATTCGTGTGGCCATTACTACAACCAGAACACAGAACTGAATGTGTCACAAAGTAGAAACCCGTTTATATTACCACTTAAGGGCCATAATTGCCTATAAAACGTAACCACTGGATACCAGTTATCTGTTTTCCATTTTTACAATTTTGTCACTTCCAAAATAAATGTAATTATATACTACATGTGTCTTGCTTGATCTAACTATAGCCATTTAGAATCATAATTGCCATAATTGCCCCTGAGGAACCCTGATTGATTTCCCCTGCATGGTTTCCCAGTTTACTACAAAAAAACCAACCAACCAACCAACCACCAAAAAAACAATTAGAGTAGTATGTTGAACTTTTTGACCAGAAAGTAGAGCCCACAGTGCCAGAAAAGACTTAAATCCTTGATATTAAGCTTGAGATAAACAATGTATTCTGACTTGGATGAAAGTCGCTCTTGTCCTGACCACAAAATAAGCCTACTTCCTCAGACCCCAAATTGTAAGGATCCTCTGGGCTTGCCACTACCCTCGACCATGCTTCTGTCATAAGTTCTCACTAAATTGTATTCTGTGCAATCCTTTGTTTATCCATCATTGATGGATATTTGGGCTGTTTCCTGCGTTCGGGTATTGAGAATGATGCCTTGAGCAGAAGTGTACAAATATCTGCTCATGTTTCTGCTTTCAAAGCATTTGATGTATACCCCAAAATGGAATTGCTGGACCCAATAGTAACTACATTTTAAATTTTTTTTGAGATACTAAAATACTTGTTTCCATAGTACCTGCAACCATCCTACAGTCCCACCAACAGTGCACAAATATTCCAGTTTTTCTATAGCCCCTCCAACACTTTCTGGGATTATTTTGTTTGGGGGATATTATAATAGCCACCCCAATGGGTATAAGATAATATCTCATCATGGTTTGGATTTAAAATTTCCTAATGATTAGTTAGGAATAATATTAAGCATTATGCTTAATTAATATTAAGCATATTTTAATGCCTTTATTTGCCATTTATATAGTCTTTGGAGAAATGTGTGTTCAATTCCTTTGCTCGTTATTAAGTTTCTTTTTGTTGTGGTTGAGTTTTGACTGTTATCAACATATTCTGGATAATAATATCAGATGAATGATTTACTAATATTTTCTTTCATTGTCTTTTTACTCTGCTGATAGTGTCCTTTAATGCATGAAAGATTTTAACTTGGGCTAAGGCTATTTTTTCTTTTGTTGCTTGTGCCATTTGTGTAATAGCCAAGAAATCACTGCCAAATCTAATGTCATGAAATGTTTCGCTTTTTACTTCTAAGGGTTTTATAGTCCTAGTTTTTACGTATAAGGACTGAACTATTGATAAACACAGCAACTTAGATAGATGCAGAGTTAAAAAGCCACTTTCAAAATGTTATTGTTTTGGGGAAATCCTACAGGGACGCAGCATATAGCACAATGTAATATTATTCAGCCTCAAAAATTAAGGAAATTCTGAAACATTGTATGCCATGGATGAATCTTCAATATATTATACTAAATGAAGTAATCAGTCACAAAAAGGCACATATTGAATTATTTTACTTATAATAATTCTCTACAGGCCAGGATGAAATCCCTCACCAAAAATTTAAGCTGTTAGAATCAGATCATGGACTTGTAGCCTCCAGAATTGTGAGAGAATAAAACTCTGTCTTTTAAATTTTTTTTATTTGTTCTTTTAAATTATACATGACAGTAGAATGCATTTTGATACATCATATATAAATGGAGTATAACTTCTCATTTTTTGGTTTTATATGAGTATAGACATTGGTCATATAATCATATATGTACATAATATAGTAATATCCAATTCATTCAATTATCTTTCCTATTCCCATTGCACCTCCTTTCCCTTCAATCTCCTTTGTCTAATGCAAAGTACTTCTTCTTCCATAACCCCCACCACTATTGTGAATTAGTATCTGCAAATGAGAAAAAACATTTGGCCTTTGATTTTTGGGGGGATTAGCTTATTTCACCCAGCATGATATTCTCTATCCACTTACTGACAAATGCCATAATTTCATTATTCTTTGTGGCTGAGTAATATTCCATTGTGTATATATACCACATTTTCTTTATCTATTTATCTGTTGAAGGGCACGTAGTTTGGTTACATAGTTCAGCTATTCTGAATTGAGCTGCTATAAACATTGATGTGTCTGTGTTACTGTAGTGTATTGATTTTTTTAAGAGAGAGAGAGAGAGAATTTTTTAATATTTATTTTTTAAATTTTCGGCGGACACAACATCTTTGTTTGTATGTGGTGCTGAGGATCGAACCTGGGCCGCACGCATGCCAGGCGAGCATACTACCGCTTGAGCCACATCCCCAGCCCCTAGTGTACTGAGTTTTAAGTCCTTTGGGTATAAACCGAGGAGTGGGTAACTGGGTCAAATGGTGGTTCCATTCTAAGTTTTCTGAGGAGTCTCCATACTGCTTTTCAGATTGGTTGCACCAATTTGCAGTCCTATCAATAAGGTATGAGTGTACCTTTTCTCCCACATCCTTGCCAACATTTATTGTTACTTGGATTCTTGATCATTTCCATCCTGACTGGAATGAGATGAAATCTCATTGTAGTTTTAATCTGCATTTCTTTAATTGCAAGAGTTGATGAATATTTATTCATATATTTGTTGGTCAACTGTATTTCTTCTGTGAAGAAGAATGGGCCAGTTCCTTGGCCCATTATTTGATGGAGTTTTTTTGTGTTAAGTTTTTTGAGTTCTTTATATATTCTGGAGATTAATGCTCTGAGGCACAGGTGGCAAAGATTTTCTCCCATTCTGAAGGCTCTTCACATTCTTGATTGTTTCCTTTGCTGTGAAGAAGCTTTTTAGTTTGATAACATCTCATTTATTGATTCTTGATTTTGCTTCTTGGGCTTTAGGAGTCTGGTTGAGGAATTTGGTTCCTAAGCCAATATAATGGAGATTTGGGCCTACTTTTTCTCCTAGTTGGTGCATACTCTCTGGTCTAATGCCTAGGTTCTTGATTTACTTTAAGTTGAGTTCTGTGCAGGGTGAGAGAGAGGGCTTGATTTCATTTTGCTATATATGGATTTCCAGTTTTCCCAGCACCATTTGTTGAAGAGACTATCTTTTCTCCAATGTATGTTTATGGTACCTTTGTCTAGTATGAGATAACTATATTTACGTGGGTTTGTCTCTGGGTCTTCTATTCTGTTCCATTGGTCTTCATGTCTGTTTTGTTGCCAATATCATACTTTTTTTTTTTTACTATAGCTCTGTAATATAATTTAAGGGATAGCATTGTGATACCTCTTGCTTCACTTTTCTCACTAAGGATTGCTTTGGCTATTCTGGGACTCTTATTTTTCCAAATGAATTTCATGGCTGCATTTCTATTTCTGTGAAGAATATCATTGGAATTGTAGTAGGAACTGCATTAAATCTGTGTAGTGCTTTTGGTAGTATGGCCATTTTGACAATATTAATTCTGCCTATCCAAGAACATGGGAGATCTTTCCATCTTCTAAGGTCTTCTTCAATTTCTTTCCTCAGTGTTCTATGGTTTTCATTGTAGAGGTCTTTTACCTCTTTTGTTAGATTGATTCCCCAATTTTTTTGAGGCTATTGTGAATGGGATAGTTTTCCTATTCTCTTTCAGTTGATTCATCACTGGTGTCTAGGAATGCAACTGTTTTATGGGTGATAATTTTATATATTGCTACTTTGCTGAATTCATTTATGAGTTCTAGAAGTTTTCTGATAAAGTTTCTTGGGTCTTCTAAATATAGAATCAAGTTGTCAGCAAATAGGGATAGTCTGAGTTCTTCTTTTCCTATTTGTATCCTTTTAATTTCTTTCTTCTGTTTAATTGCTCTGGCTAAAGTTTCCAGGACTACATTGAATAGAAGTGGCGAAAGAGGGCATCCCCTGTCTTGTTCTAGTTTTTAGAGGAAATGCTTTAAAATTGTCTCCATTTAGAATGATGTTGGTCTTGGGTTTGGCATATATAGCTTTTACAATGTTGAGGCATGTTCCTACTATCCCTAGTTTTTTCTACGTTTTGAACATAAATGGATGTTGTATTTTGTGAAATGCTTTTTCTGCATCTCTTGAGATAATCATGTGAGTCTTGTCTTTAAGTCTATTGATGTGATGAATTACATTTATTGATTTCTGTATGTTGAACCAACCTTGCATCTCTGGGTGAATCCCACTTGATCATGGTACACTATTTTTTAAATATGTTTTGGGATGCAACTTTGTAGTATTTTATTAGGAATTTTTGTGTCTTTGTTCACCAGGGATATTGGTCTGAAGTTTCCTTTCCTTGATGTGTCTTTTTATAGTTTTGGCATCAGAGTGATACAAGCTTCATAGAATGAGTTTGGAAGGGTTCCCTCCTTTTCTGTTTCATGGAATAATTTGAAGAGGATTGTTGTGTGTTCTTCTTTGAAGGTCTGGTAGAACTGGGCTGAGAATCCGTCAGTTCTGGGATTTTCTTTGTTGGTAGGCTTTTAATGGCATCTCTATTTCATGGCTTGAAATTAATCTGTTTAAGTTTTCTAAGTCCTTCTGATTCAATTTGGGTAGGTCATATGTCTTTAGAAATTTGTTGATGTCTTCAAGATTTTCTATTTTATTAGAGTATAAACTTTCAAAATGGTTTCTAATTATCATCTCTATCTTAGTAGTGTCCTTCATGATATTTTCTTTTGCAGAAGGAATTTTAGTAATTTGAGTTTTCTCTTTCTCTTTGTATTTTTTTATTTCATTCCTGATTTATTTTGCTATACATCTGTCATCCAATAGTGTATTCTTTAGTATCTAGGTGTTAGAATAGCTTCTATTTTTATCTTATTGATCAGAGATATTGGTCTGAAGTTTCCTTTCCTTGATGTATCTTTTTTTAGTTTTGGTATTAAAGTGATACAAGCTTCATAGATGATACAATGCAAGGTATTATCTCTATTTTTTTTCATATTGCTAAGAGTTGCTTTGTGGCCTAAGATATGGTCTATTTTAGAGAAGGATTCATGTGCTACTGAGAAGAAAGTGTATTAAGTCATTGATGGATGAAATATTCTATATATGTCAGTTAACTACAAATTATTAATTGTATTTTTTTAGTTATATAGTTTCTTTTTTTAGTTGTTGTTTGGAGGATCTATCCAGTGATGAGAAAGATATGTTAAAGTCACACAGTATTATCGTGTTGTGGTCTATTTGATTTTTGAAATTACAAGGGCTTTTTTGATGTATATAGATGCTCCATTGTTTGGGGCATGATGTATATGATTGTTATGTCTCATCGATGTATGATTCCCTGAAGAAGTATAAAACATCCTTCTTTGTCCTTTAAGATTAACTTTGGCCTGAAGTCTACTTTATGTGATATGAGGATAGAAACACCTGTTTATTCATGAGATCCACGTGAATGATATGTTTTTTCCCCCATCCTTTCACCTTCAGTCTGTTGATGTCTTTGCCTATCTACAGGGAATAGAAAACTATAAAAGTAAAATAGAAGATTTGTTAAACAATCAAATAAAATGTCTACAATAATTGATATAAAGAGGTCAATGAGTTGGTTTGATATCAGAGTAGAAAGAATTAGTGACCTGGAGGTTTGTCGAAAGAAATCTCTATGCGAAATGTGGCATAGAGAGTTTAAAAAAGAATATGGAAAGAAGATGGTAAAACATATAGCAGATAAGTCAGATAGTCTAATATACATTGAAATGGAATCCCATGTAATGAAATGAAAAAATCCATCCCACGAGAATATGTAAAAAAAAAACCCTAACATGTTTATTGTTTGGAATACTAGAGGAAAGGAGAAAAAAATTTGAGACCTTGAAAATATATGACTAAGATCAGAAGATTCCAATCCAGATTCTCACAGTCAAATAATTCCAGGAAGAATATTTTTTTCAAAAAAATTTACTTTTAGACACAGCATAATAAAAATAAAACTGAAAAACTCAAAAACAATTCATACCCCCCCCCAAAATATCCCCAAATAACCCAATCAAAAAATGGGCAAAGGAACTTTGGGCTTTGAAATCATATCACGTGTGGTCTTAAGGTTGTAGTGCAGTCTAGGGCCTGTGCATATTAGTGGACAACACTTAATAGCTGTGGAGAAAGACAGAATATGAAGAGGAGGAGGATATAAAACTCTTAAGTGTATCTGGAAAGAGATTTGCCCCTCAAGGTTGTAGCAAGGTTCCACAGAAAAAAAGCAAGGCTTGCTGAAGAAGAAGAAGAAGAAGAAGAAGAAGAAGAAGAAGAAGAAGAAGAAGAAGATTTTGATGATGAGGAAACTGAATAAAAAGCTCTATTGAAGAAATCTATGAGATACTCCAGTCAAAAATGCACAGATATAAAAGCAGAATGGAAAAGACTCAAAATCATCAACACCAAGATCCAAAGGCCAAGAATCCTTCAAAAAAAAAACCTCCTAAAACACCAAAAGGCACTAGTTCTGTAGAAGACATTAAAGCAAAAATGCAAGCAAGTATAAAGGTGGTTCTCTTTCCAAAGTGGAAGCCAAGTTCATCAATGATGTGAAAAATTGCTTCCAGATGACTAACCTGTAGGCTATTCAAGATCTCTGGCAGTGGAGGAAGTCTCATTAAGAAAATAGTTTAAACAGTTTGTAAAAAATTTCTGTCTTATTTCATTTCTGTAAACAGTTGGTATCTGGCTGTCCTTTTTATAATGCAAAGTGAGAATTTTCCCTATCGTGTTTGATAAATGTTGTCCAGGTTCCCTTGCCAAGAATGTGTTGTGCAAAATGCCTGTTTAGTTTTTCAAGATAGAACTCCACCCTTTGCTTGGTTTTTAAGTATGTATGGAATGTTATGATAGGACATAATAGTAATGGTGGTTGGACACGGAAATGGTGGGGAGACAAAAATATATATGTGAAATAAATTCAGTATTTTAATAAAGTAGTACTGTTTCTATTTTTTTTTAAAAAAAGAAACACAAATAGTCAACCAATATTGGAAAAAGTCTTCTATTAAGGAAATTCAAATCAAAACTACATTGAGATTTTTACCTCACTCCAGTCAGAATGACAATTATCAAGAACACAAATAATAGGGGCTGGGGCTACAGCTTAGTAGCAGAGTGCTTGCCTAGCATGTGAGAGGCACTGGGTTTGATCCTTAGCATCACATAAAAATAAATAAATAAAATAACTTAAAAAATAAATAATTGCTATAACAAAAACACCAGTGTGGGGAAAAATCTTTTTTTTTTCTTTTTTAAAGACTACAAATAATAATAAATGTTGGTGAGGATTTGGGGAAAAAGGTATACTTATACATTGCTAGTGGAACTGCAAGTTAGTACAACCACTCTGGAAAGCAGTATGGAGATTCCTCAAAAACAAAAACAAAAACAAAAAAACAACTAGGAATGGAATCACTATATGATCCAGCTATCCCAATCTTCAGTATATATCCAAAAGATTTAAAATCAATATACTATAGTGACACATCAATATTTACAATAGTACAATTTGCAATAATCAACCTATTGAACAAACCTAGGTGCCCTTCAACAGAAGAATGGATAAAGTAAATGTGATACACACACACACACACACACACACACAATGGGGTAGTACTCCATCATAAAGAATGAAATGATGGCATTTGCTGGTAAATGAATGGAACTGAAGACTATCATGCTAAGTGAAATAAGCCAATCCTCAAAAGTCAAAGATTGAATGTCTTCTCTGATATGCAGAAGATAATCCAAAATAAGGAGCAGGAGAAGAGAGAGGAAAAAGAAAAAAAAATGGAGAGAGAATTTCATCAAAATAGAGGAGGATCAGTAGAATAGATGAAGGTAAGAATTAAGGGGGAGGAGGGAGGTATGGGGTGGCAGGGGATGGTGGAATGAATCTAACCAAACTTTGTAAGTGAATGCATGAATATAGAACAATGAATTCCAACATCAATTATATCCTCAAGATACTAATTTTTAAAAATACTATAAATAAATTGCAGAGAGATCAGTATTATACAGGGAGGGGAACAGAGAGAATGGGGGAGGTGGAAGGGCTAAGGACTGAATTAGAACAAATGTATTTCACAATATTCTGATTATGTCAAAATGTATCCTAATGTTTTATATGACTAAAAAGAATGAATAAAATTTACATTTAGACACAGCATAATAAAACTGAAGAAAACAAAAGACAAATATTTTAAAGTAGCTGGAAGAAAAAATATTGGATTATTACTTATTTACCTTTTGTAACCTGCTTCTTCTACTCCCACTTTTTAATCTGGCAACAACCTTTGACCAATGGAGAATGAGGGCTTTTCTGTTACTTTATGAAGCTAATACCCAGGTGTATTCTGTTCGTTTGGTGAATAATTTTAAGATACATTCTGCATAACTCCTTGGAGGGACTTGGTGAGACTCTGCTCTGATGTCCTACTGTACTGACAACTTAAAAACTAGATTTCCAGGAGGCTGGAGGCTACAGCGCTTGCCTAGAATGTGCAAGGTCCTGGGTTAAATCTCCTGTACCACACACACACCAAAACAAAACAAAACAAAACACACACAAAAAAAATAAGTATATTTAAAAATTTTTTTAGTTGTAGATGAACACAATATTTTTATTTTATTTATGTATTTTTTTGTGGTGCTTAAGGTTGAATCCAGTGCCTCATACATAGTAGGCAAGCGCTCTATCACTGAGCTACAACCCTAGAACAGTAACTATATTTCTTTCCTTCTCTGTTACACTTTTCTTGAACCTAGGCTAAAACGCTTTTGAAGGAGTCACAGGATGAAAGACAATTTCCTAAGACAGTGAAATGATGAAGTGTTGAGAGATTAAAAACTGCCAACAGGCAACAAAAGAAAGAAAATAAAATAGGGAGAACAAAATTTAAAGCAAAAAATAAGAATGTATCAGTAACTATATTAAATGTAACTGGACTTAATGATCTAATTATTAATACTTAATGCTGGTCAAGATAAAACCATAAAAAAACATTTATGGTTCTTATAGGACATATGTTGAAAATATAAGGATACAGAAAGATGAAAGTAAAAGCACAGCCAGGTGTGGTGGTGCATGCCTGTAATCCCAGTGGCTCGGGAGGCTGCAGCACAAGGATCTCAAGTTCAAAGCCAGCCTCAACAACTAAGTGAGGACCTAAGCAACTTAGTGAGACCCTGTCTCAAAATTTAAAAAATAAATTAATAAAAAGGACTGGGTATGTTCTTAACTCAGAAGTTAAGAACCCTGGGTTCAATCTCTATACCAAAAAATAAAAAATAAAAAAGGAAAGCAGGAATAATGACAATAATCTTTCCACCTACCAGTGAGGGTTCACTTGCATTGAGTTGTACTTCCTCAGAGTCTGAATTTTCTGGATCATATACCCATATTACGACATTCTAAAAAAGAAAATGTTTTTGTATTTATTTATATTTTGTACACAATTAGTTTTTAGTTGTGGCAAAATAATCCAAAAATATTTTCATTTATTAAAAAAAATTGAATTATTCCATTTTTTAAAAAATCCAAAGCAGTATTTAATCACTGAAACAAGTCAAAGATTTATGAAGGGTTAAAAATATCCCTTTACATCCTTAAGTAACTAATGTTAAAATTTTATACAAATGTTTATATATCTTTCTTTATACCCATAGACACAGCAATTCCTAATACTAACACACTTTTTACAAAAAAAAAAAAATCATTCTATACATGTTAATTATAACTTATTTTGTCTGGCCATTTCAATAGACATCTAATTGTTTATTTTTTATTAACTAGATAATTTATTTGCATAGTTAAAAATGAATTATATTAAAATATGTAGCAAAAGCAGTTTCTATTACCCTGTACTCCATTACTCATTTCCCATAATTTTTGTGAATAGTAAATAATTTTTCCTCCATTTGATACAAATGCTAGCTTACTAAATACACATTTTTGAACCTTATATTTTTTTCACTTAATTATATGTTAGAGATTTTTACATGTTATCATTAATTTTTCTTTACACACTCTCATTAATTTTTCAGCTTTACATATTCTTGTTAAATTTTCATTAATTTTTATTCTAAATCATGAAGAAACCATAGATGTTTCACTTTTATTTCCTTTTCCTGTTTTTTAATTAGGTTGTTAACTTTAATATTTATTTTTTTTAATATTTATTTTTTAGGTTTTTTTTTTTTTAAGGTGGACACGATATCTTTATTTTATTTTAATGTGGTGCTGAGGATCGAACCCAGCACCCCGCGCATGCCAGACGAGTGCGCCACCGCTTGAGCCACATCCCAAGCCCTAGATTGTTAATTTTAAAAAATTTATTTGTGGGTGGTGAAATTTGATGGGCCAGAGGGAGGCAGCATTCTGTGTCGCTCTGTGATCCAGATCTCACCTAGTTGGAATACTGCATCTCTGAGAGTGTTAGGGGACCCCTACACAGCTGCTCTCTGCAGAAATCACCAGCGCTGTGACCCCGTGCAGGACTCTGGGCCTCAGCGTTAGAGCAGGACCCCTGGTTCCCAACACCCAAGTCTGAAATTCTAGCTAATGCAGGGCTCCCGAGCTCCTTAGTAGATCAACACATCTGCAGATCTCCAAGGCTTTGTTCTGCTCCCATGCAGGTCACTCAGCTGCTACCTACCCACAGCACAATGCCATTGCCTGGCTCCCCCTACCTCATCAGATACCCCGATGCTGAAAGCAGACCGCTTCCATCTTGGCTCAACATTCTTGCCATATTAGGTGGGGGCAGCTCCCAGATTGAATCTCCAGCAGCCAGGTACCAGGTTTTCAACCTTCCCCTCTCCCCAGTGGTGCTAACCCAACACAGTAGCTGCCCAACACTGGTGCGCATTGTGACCAGAGTGCTGCCCACAGGAGTCCCGGTGTGAGAGGTTACTCAATTGGGAATTGCTAAGGGAGAGGGAGATGGGGCTAAAGTCTGGAGCCTAACAGAGAGACCAGGAATTGGGAAATCTCCAGGCAAGATAGGTAGATAGTACCGGGTGTTCAAGTCATACAAGCAGTCCCAAAAAGAGACCCGTGAGGTGCAGGAGGTGCAGTCTTCCTGCAGGGACTGGCAGGTGCCACTCCTGCTTCCAGTCACCCTACACCAGGACCAGCCTTCCCACCCTGGTTACCTCCACCAGCCTGATGGCAGAGACACCAGCTTACAACAGACAACCCCACCTATTGGATGAGAAGAGAAGCAGGAAGGAAAGATATGGATCTCTAAAACTAGCAACAACCCTGGTTTCTTCCTTCAGAATTTTTTTTTTCCTCTTCTACCCCTTTATGCTCTGGCCCTCACACCCCCAACATATGTGAAACCAAGAAGTTTGCATGAAATAGAATTTTGCGGACTAAGACATCTGAATAATATAATATAGAGGTGTTGTATATGCCCTTTTCCCCTTTTTCTTCTTTCATTTTCTTTCCCCCTCCAAATTTTACCATTTTAATATCCTGTATTTTTGTAAATACATATGTATGTTTGTTTTATGCACTCTACTGTCTTCCCACGTACCTGCCTACCCTAAATTACTTCCTGTCTATTCTCTTGCTACTAACCCTCTTTATTAAATTTCTCTTTCACACTTCCTAAGATCTATTAACTCTAAATCCTCACATCCTATCTCCTCAGCATATCGTCCTATGCCTCACCCCCAGTTCATTGACAAACATCAGAAACTGTAAACCTTTTTATAAAACTACTGATTATATTTTAGATAACAATTGAATCCAACATTTTTGTACATTGAGACTAAACTGTAAATGTCTTAATAACAACAAATTGTTATAGGTGGTATATAGTTGATATTGGGATCTGTTAACATTGTCCTTCCCCACAGAGGAGGGGTCTTGGAATCCTACAAGAGCACTTCAAGCCTATAGGGTAAAAAAAATAACATCCCAAACCCACAGAGCTGGAAAGGAAGACACCCAAGCAACATGAAAAGACAAGGGAAGAAAGTGCCCCAAACAAATCAAGTCACCACATCATTAGAATCATTGGCAGCCACAACAGAGGAAATGACAGGGAAGGAGTTCAGGATGTACATGGTTAAAATGTCCTGTGAACTCAAGGAAGATATAAGAAAGCAAATACAAGCAGTGAAAGATCACTTTGATAAGGAGCTACATAAACAAATACAGGAAGCAAAAAGATCACCTCAACAGGGAGATAGAAGTTCTAAAAAAAAAAAAAATCCAAACAGAAATCCTTGAAATGAAAGAAACAATAAACCAAGTCAAAAGCTTAAATGAAAGCATCACCAACAGAGTAAACCACTTGGAAGATAGGACATCAGACAATGATGATAAAATATATAATCTTAAAAAGAACATAGACACACAGTGATAATGGTAAGAAACCATGAGCAGAACATTCAAGAAATATGGGATAGCATAAAAAGCATAAAAATTTAAGAGTTATTGGGATAGAGGAAGGCATAGAGGTCCAAACCAAAGGAATGAACAATCTATTCAATGAAATATCAGAAAATTTTCCAAACATGAAAAATGAATTGGAAATCTAAATTCAAGAAGTTTATAGGATTCAGAATGTACAAAATCACAACAGATCCACACCAAGGCACATTATAATTAAAATGCCCAACATAAAAAATAAGGAAAGAATTTTAAAAGCCATAAGAGAAAGGAATCAGATTACATATAGGGGAAAACCAATTAGGATAATGGCATATTTTTCAGCACAGATTTTTCAGACCCTGAAAGCTAGAGAAGATCCTGGAACAACATATATCAAGCTCTGAAAGAAAATGGGTGGCAACCAAGAATCTTGTATCCAGCAAAATTACGCTTTAGATTTGAAGATGAAATAAAGACCTTCCATAATAAACAAAAGCTAAAAAGAATTTATAGCTAGAAAACATCCTTGGCAAAATATTCCATGAAGAAGAAACGAAAAACAACAATGAAAACCAGCAGAGGGAGGTAGTACCCTAAAGGAAAAACTAATCAAAGAAGAAAATCAAGTCAAGTTAAATAACAAAAATAAAGAAATATGGCTGGACATACAAACCATGTCTCAATGATAACCCTGAATATTCATGGCTTAAACTCACCGATAAAAAGGCATAGGCTAGCAGACTGGATTTTAAAAAAGGACCCAACAATATGCTGCCTTCAGGAGACTCATCTGATAGGAAAAGACATACACAGAATGAAGGTGAAAGGTTGGCAAAAATCATACCACTCACATGGACTGCGGAAGCAAGCAGAGATTTCCATCCTCATATCAAATAAAGTAGACTTCAAGCCAAAATTAATCAAAAGGGACAAAGATGGACATTACATACTGCTCAAGGGAATCATACACCAACAAGACATAACAATCATAAATATATATGCCTCAAACAATGGTGCAGCTATGTTCATCAAACAAATTCTTCTCAAGTTCAAGAGTCAAATTGACCACAACACAATAATCTTGGGTGACTTTAGCACACCTCTCTCACCACTGGATAGATCTTCCAAACAAAAGTTTAATAAAGAAACTATAGAACTCAATAATACAATCAATAACTTGGACTTAACTGACATATATAGAGTATTTCAACCTTCATCAAGCAGATACACTTTCTTCTCAGCAGCACATGGATCCTTCTCTAAAATAGACCATATAATATGCCACAAAGCAACTCTTAGAAAATACAAAAAAGTAGAGATACTACCATGCATTTTATCAGATCATAATGGAATAAAATAGGAAATCAATGAAAAAATAAAAAATAAAAATTTCTCCATCACCTGGAGACTAAACAATATGATACTGAATGAACAATGGGTAATGAATACATCAAGGAGGAGATTAAAAAATTCTTAGAGGCAAATGAGAACATAGACACAACATATAGAAATCTCTGAGACACTATGAAAGCAGTACTAAAAGGAAAATTCATTGCATGGAGTTATTCCTTAAAAGAAGAAAAAGTCAACAAATAAATGACCTCACACTACATCTCAAAGCCCTAGAAAAAGAAGAACAAATCAGCAGCAAAAGCAGTAGATGGCAAGAAATAATTAAAATTAGAGATGAAATCTAAACAAAAGAAACAATTGAAAAAATTGACAAAATAAAAAGTTGGTTCTTTGAAAAAATAAATAAAATTGACAGACCCTTAGCCATGCTAATGAAGAGAAGGAGAGAGAAAAATCAAATTACCACATACGTGATGAAAAAGGTAATATCACAACAGACAATACAAAAATACAGATAACTAGAAATTATTTTGAAAACTTATACTTCAATAAAATAGAAGATATTGAAAGCATCGACAAATTTCTTCCCAGATTGAATCAGGAAGATATACACAATTTAAACAGACCAATATCAAGTGATGAAATAGAAGACACCATCAGAAGCTTACCAATCAAGAAAAGCCCAGGACCGGATGGATACACAACTGAGTTCTACAAGACCTTTCAAGAAAAACTAATACCAATACTCTTAAATTTATTTCAGGAAATAGAAAAAGAGGGAGCACTTCCAAACTCATTCTATGAGGCCAATATCACCCTGATTCCAAAACCAGGCAAAGACACATCAAAGAAAGAAAACTTCAGACCAATATCTCTAATGAACATAGATGCAAAAATTCTCAATAAAATTCTGGCAAGTTAAATACAAAAACTTATCAAAAAGATCGTGCACCACAATCAAGTGGGATTCATCCCAGGGATGCAAGGTTGGTTCAACATATGGAAATCAATAAATGTAATTTATCGCATCAATAGATTCAAAGATAAAAGTCATATGATCATTTCAATAGATGCAGAAAAAGCATTTGACAAAATACAGCACCCCTTCATGTTGAAAACACTAGATAAACTAGGGATAACAGGAACATATCTCAACATTGTAAAGGCTATCTACAATAAGCCTCTGGCCAACATCATTCTAAATGGAGAAAAATTGAAGGCATTCCCTCTAAAAACTGGAAAAAGACAGGGATCCCCTCTTTCACCACTTCTGTTTAACACAGTTCTTGAAACACTGGCCAGAGCAATTAGACAGACAAAAGAAATTAAAGGGATACATATAGGAAGAAAAGAACTTAAATTAGCACTATTTGCTGACACTATGATTCTATACCTAGAAGACCCAAAAAGCTCCACCAGAAAACTTCTAGAACTATTAAATGAATTCAGCAAAATAGCAGGATATAAAATCAACACCCATAAATCAAAGGCATTTATGTATATCAGTGACAAATCCTCTGAGAAGAAAATGAGGAAAACTACCCCATTTTCAATAGCCTAAAACAAAACAAAACAAAAACTTGGGAATCAACTTAAAGAAAGAGGTGAAAGATCTATACAATGAAAACTACAGAATCCTAAAGAAAGAAATCTAAGAAGTCCTTAGAAGATGGAAAGATCTACCTTGCTCTTGGATAGGCAGAATTAATATTATCAAAATGACCATACTACCAAAAACGCTTTACAGATTTGATTCAATTCCCATCAAAATCCCAATGGCATTCCTCATAGAAATAGAAAAGCAATCATGAAATTCATCTGGAAAAATAAGAGACTCAAAATAGCTAAAGCAATCCTTAGCAGGAAGAATGAAGCAGGTGGCATCACTAAACCAGATATTAAACTATACTACAGAGCAATGGTAACAAAAACAGCATGGTATTGACACCAAAACAGAATGGTAGACCCATGGTACAGAATAGAGGACACAGAGACTAACCCACAAAATTACAATTATCTTATATTAGACAAAGTCACCAAAAACATGATAGGAGAAAAGATAGCATCTTCAACAAATGGTGCTGGGAAAACTGGAAATCCATATGCAACAAAATGAAATTAAATCCCTATCTCTCACCATGCACAAGACTCAATTCAAAGTGGATCAAAGATCTAGGAATAAAACCAGAGACTCTGAGTCTAATAGAAGAAAAAGTAGGCCCTAATCTTCATCATGTGGGATTAGGCCCCAACTTCCTTAATAAGACTCCTATGGTGCAAGAATTAAAACCAAAAATCAATAAATAGTATGGACTCAAACTAAAAAGTTTCTCCTCAGCAAAAGAAGTAATCTGTGAGGTGAATAAAGAGCCTACATTTTGGGAGCAAATTATTACCTCTCACACATCAGATAGAGCACTAATCTCTAGGGTATATAAAGAACTCAAAAAGCTAAGCACCAAAAAAATAAATAACCCAATCAATAAATCAGCCAAGGACCTGAGTAGACACTTCTCAGAAGAGAATGTACAAATACATGAAAAAAAGTTCATTATCTCTAGCAATTAGAGAAATGCAAATCAAAACTACTCTAAGATTTCATCTCACTCCAGTCAGAATGGCAGCTAATATGAGGACAAACAACAGTAAGTGTTGGTGAGGATGTGGGGGAAAAGGTACACTCATACATTGCTGGTGGGACTGCAAATTTATGCAGCCAATATGGAAAGCAATATGGAGATTCCTTGGAAAACTGGGAATGGAACCATAATTTGACCCAGCTATCCCTCTCCTCGGTCTATACCCAAAGGACTTAAAAACAGCATACTACAGGGACACAGCCACATCAATGTTTATAGCAGCATAATTCACAATACCTAAACTGTGGAACCAACCTAGATGCCCTTCAGTAGGTGAATGGATTAAAAAATGTGGCATATATACACAATGGAATAGTAGTCAGAAATAAAAGAGAATAAAATCATGGCATTTGCAAGTAAATGGATGGAGTTGGAGAAGATGTGAAGTTAGCCAATCCCAAAAAGACAAATGCCAAATGTTTTCTCTGATATAAGGTGGCTGACTCGTAGTGGGGTAGGGCCGGGGAGCATAGGAGGAATAGACAAACTCTAGATAGGGCAGAGGGGTGGGAAGGGAAGAGATGGGGCAGGGGGTTAGCAATGATGGTGGAATGTGATAGACATCATTATCCAAAGTACATGTATGAAGACATGAACTGGTGTGAACATATATACAGAGATATAAAAAATTGTGCTCCAAATGTGTAATAAGAATTGTAATGCATTCCACTGTCATGTATTTAAAAAATAAAATCAACTAATAAAAAAAAAGAAATCAACTAAAGATAAATCATACCCTTATTAAAGCTTAACTGACAATCAAAATTGTTATCACAAGTAAGCAAGTATGGTAAACAGAAGAATCAGTACCTTAAGAATATGTGATTTAAAAGAATCTACGTTTAAATTGATATGAAACACAAAAAAGTAAGAAACAAAAAAAAAAGATTTCATGAAAAAGAAAGGAAATTTTAAAAGCCAAATAAAATTTTCAGGCATATGTGCATGCGCACATGCACACACACACACACACAAAATGGACTTTAGTTTTCTCAAATAGCACTATATAAGATATAGAAAGGCAACAGAATGGTGAGAAATTTGAGACTATAAGGTTTTTGTTTTGATTTTTGCTTTTAAAAATTACATTTCTGGCTGAGCTGTTGGTGTATGCCTGTAATCCCAGCGACTTGGGAGGCTGAGAGAGGAGTTCAAATGCAGCCTCAGCAAAAGCAAGGTGCTAAGCAATTCAGTGAGACCTTGTCTCTAAATAAAATACAAAATATGGCTGGGGATGTAGGTCAGTAGAGGCTGAGTGCCCTTGAGTTCAATCTTTGGTAACCCCCACAAAAAAAATTCAAAAAAAATTACATTTCTAACTACTAAAAAAATTTTTGTGAAAATTTATTTCCATATTAAGAATTAATTTTTTAGTTATTCAGGTTGTATTTCTCCACCTATATTTCATTTTCTCCTGACTTATGATAATTTTTTACTATGTTATCTATCATTTATTTGTCTTTTAATTTTATGGAGTAAAAATTACCATATTTTTTTCTCAATTTTGTGGTATAGTTTAAAAGGTCTCCAATTCTTAATTATAAGATAATTCATCTGTTTTCTTTGGTTTTACTGTATTTACATATTTAACCCATTTCAAATTTATTTTGATGTATCATGTAAGGTCTGATTATAACTTTTTTTTTTAATGGCTATTCCATGATCTTACCACCTTTATTGACTAGTCTATCTCCTCCCCACTAATTTGGGAAGGAGATGGACTAGTCATCTTATATGTAATTGTTGACTAAAGACTGAAATGTATTTTGGTTATTTCTAGATTGCTATGCTTTCCATTGATCTTGATTTCCTTGCCAAGAGTTAGTATCTCACAGTTTATCTTTTACAGAGGCTTCATGGTATATTTATTTCCTGGTATAACCTGTACCCTCTCCCTTTTCTTCTTATTAAATTTTTCTGGAAACTATTTGTTTGATTTTGGTTATCCATAGGAACTCTGGAAGCACCTTGTTATGGTTTTGATATTACGTGTCTCCCAAAAGTTCATGTGTGAGTCACTGCAAGAAGGTTTAGAGGTGAAATTGTTGGGTTATAATAGCCTTAACTTAATCAGCGCATTTATTTGCTGATAGGGATTACTTTGGTGAGGACTGTAGGCAGGTAGGATGTGGCTGGAGGAGGTGGGCCCCTGGGGGCATGCCTTCCAGCTTTGTATTTTGTCCATGGTGAGGGGAGCTGTCTTTCTCTACTTCCCGGTGTGATGTTCTGTGATGTTCTACCACACTCTTCCACCATGATGTTTTGTTTCACCTCCAGCCCTGGGGAATGGAATTAATGTCTAGGACTGAGACGTCTGAAACTGTGAACCCCCAAATAAAACCTTTCCACCTTTTGCAAGGCCTTTTGGTCACAGCAACAAAAAAGCTGACTAAAACACACCTGTCGAGTTCTGAACTAATGCAGTTTTTATTAAGATGACATTGCATTTATGAATTTCCCTCATATGTTTATGTGGTAGAACACATACATCAATAAAGTAAGAGTTCTGAAGAGTTTTCATATGGATCTCTTATACTTTAGTCAGTAAATTCAACATGAGAGATTGACAAGTAGATTGATATTATTTGCTGTGGGAATTGTACCAGGTTCAAATCAGATAAACCAGCTCACATGGTAGGCAAAAGTTCAACTGGCTTTACCTCATCTCAGCAGTGGCTTCTATGGCTCAAGTTTGTTCCTCTTCTGTCCTCCCTTCTATTTTCATGGGTTAACTCCCTCCACTTTTTGTCCCCTTATTTTGCTCTAGTTTCTATATATGAGAGAAAATATTAGATCCTTGACTTTTGAAGTTTGGCTTATTTCACTTTTTAGCATGATGTTTTCCAGTTCCATTCAATTCCCAGTAAACAACAATTTCATTCTTTAAGGGCTGAGTAAAATTCAATTATGTATCTATATCACATTTTCTTTAACTGTTCCTCTGCTGATGGGTACCTGGGCTACTTCCATAACTTGGCTATTGTGAATTGCACTGTTATAAACATTGGTGTGCCTGTATCACTATAGTATGCTGATTTTAGTTATTTTGCATGAAAACCAAGGAGTGGGGATAGCTGGGTCATAGGATGTTTTCATGTCCAGTCTTTTGAGAAATACTCCATACTGCCTTCCAAAGTGGTTGTACTAATTTGCAGTACCACCAAAAATGTTTGAATGTACAGTTCCCTCAACATCTTTAGCAGCATTTGTTATTATTTGTATTCTTGATGACTGCCATTCTAACTGCACTGAGAAAAAAATCTCAATGTAGTTTTGATTTGTATTTCTGTGACTGCCAGGGATGTTGAACATTTTTAAATATATTTGTATTTATTCTTTTGAGAGATTTCTGTTAACATCATTTGCCCATTTATTGTTTGGGTTATTTATTTGTTTGGTGCTAAATTTCTTGAGTTTTTCATAGATTTTGTATAATAATCCCCTGTGTGAAGAATAGCTGGCAAAGATTTTCCCCCAGTTTGTAAGCTCTCTTTTCATGCACTTAATTGTTTCCTTTGCTGTGCAGAACTTTTTAATTTGACAGCATCCCATTTATTGATTCTTTGTTTTATTTCTTGAGTTGTAGTGGTCTTGTTTAAAAAGTTGATTTCATTTCAGGATTTATACTCAACAGAATTGGAAATAAGTTCTTAAGGTGGTATTTGTACACATATGTTCATATCGGCATTATTCATAATAAGTACAATATGGAAGCAAACCTAGTATCCCTCAATGGATGAATGGATAAGGAAAATTGGTATTAACCTCCAACAGAATATTATTTAGAAATATTAAAATATTTCCTTACTTAAAAAGTAAGGAAATTATGACACATGCAACAAGGATGAGCATACCATACATATGCTATGAATTAACATCCAATACTAAGTAAAATAGGCAACCCACAAAAACCAAATAGTATATAATTCTACTTATATGAAGTACTGAGAGTAGTCAAATTCATAGACATAGAATGGTGGTTGCCAGGTATTGGGGAGAAGGGAGTACTGAATTGTTATTTGATAATATTTTTCATTTTGCAGGAGTTCTGGATGTTGGTTGTACAATGATATATATGTACTCAAAACTACTAAACTATATACTTAAAAAAGGGATCTGGTGAAGTTAGCCAATCCCCAAAAAACAAATGGCAAATGTTCTCTCTGATATAAGGTGACTGACTCATAGTGGGGTAGGGAGAGGGAGCATGGGAGGAATAGATGAACTCTAGATAGGGAAGAAGGGTGAGTGGAGAAAGGAGAGGGCAGGGGGTTAGCAATGATGGTGGATTGTGATGGACGTCATTATCCAAAGTACATGTATAAAGACATGAATTGGTGTGAACACACTTTACATACAAAAAAATTGTGTTCTATATGTGTAATAAGAATTGTGATGCATTCCACTGTCATGTATTTAAAAAATAGAAGCAATTAAAAAAAAGAGGGATCTGATGGTGATTGGGTTTGGGATATGCTGCTCCAATATATGCTACCTTGGCATATAGAATATTTCAAGCTGAAGTAATTTGAGAAAAGGCAAATGCAAGAACTGTCTGTCCTTCCCCTAAAGCATGTTGTAAGATGTTCATGTGAGAGTTACTTTTTCTATATCCAGAGGAAAGAAGACTCCTTGCCTCTGAAGATGAAAGGACATTGAGAAAAATCTGAACAAAGAAACTTGCTACATCTCCCCCAGTTTATGACCCTTAGTTCCTACCCTTGGCCTTATCACATTTCTGCAGAATTCCTCACTTTTCATCAAACCAATGATAAAATCATTTAAATTTAATAGTTCCTTTGGGATTTCTCATTACCTTTTGAAGTCTCACTTGTTATGTGAAACTTATGGTAATCTGTCTTTCTTTCTTTCTTTTCTTTTTTAATATGGAGAATCCAGCTGAGAACAGAAGGGTAGAGGGAAAAAGAACACCCTCCCGATGGTAAATTTTATTTTGTACACATTTGGCTATAACTTAAAAAAAAAATTGACCATGTATGTATAGTTCCATAATTCCTTTTCTATTCCATTAATACATTTATTTAACCTTATGCCATTACCTCTATCTGATTATTGAAATGAGGTAAATCCTCCAACACTCCAACATTGTTCTTCCCTAAAGATTTTTTTTTTTTGCTAGTCCAAACCCTCTGCTTTTCCATATAAATATTTTAAATCAGTTCATCATTTTCTACAAGAAAACTTTTGGTGGATTTTGTTTGGGATTGCATTGACTCTATAAATGAATTTGAGGAGAGAACTGACATTTAATAACATTGAGTCTCTGTCCTAAGATCTATAAACATTTATTTAAGTCTTCCATAATTTTTCCTAGTAATGTTTCATATTTTTCAGTCAACAGATCAGAAACATACATTGTTAAAATTTCTCAAAGTATTTAACGTATTTTGATGCTAACATAAGTGGTATTTTAAAATGTTATTTTCCATGGTCTCTGGCTAGTATATAAAAATACCATTGATTTTTGTACATTGATTTTGTACCCTGCAACAATCTGAAACTTGCTTTTAAATTTTAGTAGGGTTTTTTGTTTGTTTGTTGTTTTTGTGTTTTGATAGATGTCTTAGAATTTTCTGCATATGTAGACAGATCATATACAAATAAAGACAGTTTTACTTCCTTTACCAATCTGCATAAATGTATATATTTTTTGCTTTGTTGTACTGAATAGTTTCCACTACGATGCTGAATAAATTGGTGAGAAGAAAATCCTTGCCTTTTCCCCAATCTTCGGAGATAATGTTTCAATCATTCTAGATTTGTTACAGGTAATCACAGATGGCAGTTATCATGTAAGGAAATTCCTATTGGTTCCTAATTTGCTGAGGGATTTAAAAAAATCAAATAGATTTTAAATCTTTTCATTTTTTTTCCCACTTAATGAGATAATCATGTTACTCTGTAAGATGGTAAATTTTTTTAAAAAATATTAAGCTACCGTTGCATTTTTTAGATAAAAACTTTTATGCTCACGATATTAAATAACAATGCTAGTAAGCATATGTCCATTTCCTGATTTTAATTGAATTATAAGTATTTCACAATTTATAATAATCATTGGTAACTATTTGGGAAGTAAATGTTTTTTTTTAGGCTTTGTATAACTAATTTAGTGTTTTCATTAGGAATTTATTAATTAATTTATTAATGTGATCATTTATTTTCTTATTATGTTGATGTAATGAATTGTCAGTTTTTCTGATGTGGTATCAATGTTGCTTTCTTGGCAGATACTGGTGCTTTTCAAGTTATTATTTTGTTACATTGCTGGATTCCATTTATTAATATTTTCTGTAGAATTTTTGTACCTATATATATAAGTGTATTTATCCAGTTTCTTTCTTTTTTCCCTCTCTTCCTTCCTCCCTTTTCATTACTTACTTTTGTTATTAAAGTTGTGTTGAAGTCTGAAAATGAATTAGGGGAACTTTCATCTTTATGATTGGGTGAGACTCTATTTTTAGGTGAATAAAATATGAATTAAATTATTTACCTACTTTTTAGATTTCCTTATTTATACCTATTTATTGTGTGTGCGTGTATGTGTGTTGCTAGGAAATGAACCTAGAGCCTCCCACATACTTACAAAGCACTTAATCACTGAGCTATACCCATATATCTGTTTTATATTCATATTGTCATCCAGTTTTAACAGTATTAACATGTTTCCATTCTTTTCTGTCCAACTTTTGTTAATCTTCATGTAACTTTTACAAAAATCAGATACATAAAGATTTTTGTCATTTACAAGGTGTGTTTAATTCAATCACATTGATTATTGATTAGTGATTTAATTAAAATGATTTCTTAAATTTTGTTTAGTGTTCCTGTTTTTTTTTTTTTAATTTCCCTTCAGTTCATTTTTCTTTTTTATTGCCTTCTCATGGATTGATGATGTTTTCTTACTTCTTCCAGAGCATTATTTTTTAGGAAATGTATAATTTTTTTCTTTTCTCCATTTCTTTTTGTTCTGGGGATTTAACTTGAGGCCTTGTCCTCTACTAATGAATTATAATTCCCAGCTCTATTTATTTTATTTTTGAGATAGGGTCTCAAAATTTACTTAGGGTAGCCTCAAACGTGATCTTCCTGCCTCACCCTCCTGAATAGCTAGGATTACAGATATGTGCCACTATGTTGGGCTTTGTGTATTTATTTCTATTACTTTAATGCACAGCCTTAAATTTTTACATGCATATTTAATATAGGCTAAAGTTAATCAATATAATTATCATGTGGGTTTATAAGTGCCTAGATAGCTTCAACCTAAAATCCCCCTCTATTTTCCATTGTTTTGGTGACTAGTGTTTTGCTTTAAAAAGATATTAAATGTTTTCTCAAGGCTTATTTAGATTAGATTTACTTGCATATTATATAGTTCATATGCTCAATTTTATTTGTTGCATTGAGCACTTTAGTTTTTCAGTCTTAGAAATCGTATTTTCAGTTGTGGAAGATTCTCCATAACTATTCTCCACTTTCTATTCTGATATACACATTAAAATGTCACTCCTTATGCAGGAGGGCTTGTATTTTGTTCTCAGCTTAGGATTCGGTCTCAGAACTCTAGCTTTGAGTACCTTAATTATTTCTAACAACCAGGAAATGCCTTTTCTTCCTTTTAAGTTCTGTACACCCATTTGCACCTGTATCAGTGTAAAGGTCTGTACACGTTACTAGCCTTATCTCTCTCAGTACTGACTCCAATTCCTTTCTTCCTTTTTTGAAATTCCTATTTTATGTATGATGACCTGTCTCAACCTATTCTCTATGCCTCAAATTTTCTTTAGGTACTTTCTATCTTTTCACCTTTAGGTGCTGTATTCTGCATTATTCCCATTTCAAATCACTAATTCTCTACTCTTTTCAACTATATCCAGTGTGCTGTATTGACTTTTGATTTTTAGACACACATTTTTTCAGCATAAGACATTTTAATGGATTAGCTTTCAATTTCTGGATTTTGTATAGTTATGAAAAAGTCCTATTTTTTGTTTTCTTTCTATTCCTTCTTTTATTTTTGAATATTTAAAATAGGAATCTAGTAATTTTTCATATGGTTCTTATCCTTAGTTTTGAATAGTATAAACTTTTCTCATTTTGGTGTCTACTTCAGGCAACTTGGTTCCTGTAGTTCATACCTTTTATTGTGAGGTTATTCACACAGAGTCTGTTTTCTCTGAGAATCCTGCATATTCTTAGTTAGGGAAATAGATTTTTCAATCACTTTTGCCTGAGCTCTATGTTTTACTATTTGCAAAATCATTTTTGCATTTATTTCTGGGTTCTAGGATTTTAAATCTCTTGGGCTATAAAACCAGGACATCCACCTGAGATTCCTTAGAATGCCTTGTCTATTTATAGCCCAAAGAGAAGTATTGATTATTTGCAGTTAATCTAAGCCAATCAGTAGAGCTTATCAGGCTCCATTTTACAAGCCTTTTATAAATCCCAACTTCTTATAAGGAAATTAGTTTCAGTTCCACTTTCTCTTATGGTCCGGAGGTTTCACTTCCTGTTCTGATATACACAATAAAATGTCACTCCTTTTGCAGGAGGGCTTGTATTTTGTTCTCAGCTCAGGATTCAGTCTCAGAACTCAAGTTTGGGTATCTTAATTATTTCCAACAACCAGGAAATGCCTTTTTTTCCTTTTAAGTTCTATACACCCATTTGCACCTGTGTCAATGTAAAGGTCTGTACATGTTTACTAGCCCTTATACAAACATACATATTCTTTCTCCAGGCAATTCTATGTGTTCTCCATGACATGGAGGTTCTATTCTATATTATTTGGATCTGCAACATAGATTCCACTTCTGAAAGTTCCTTTCTGTTTTCTATCTTAAACTTTTGTATTCAATACTAATATTCTTTCTTGCTTTTGAACATTGTTATGAGTATTGGCTTAAAAAATCAGTGCAGTAACATCAATGGGATTTGGGGTAGGAGTACCGAGAGAAACATCTGCTTACTCAGCCATCTGTATCTGCTGTAGGGAGTTCATTACCTTTTTATTACATCCTCTTTCCAGCAAATCATTGCTTTTAGAAAATTAAAATATTAACTTTATATTTCTAAATACTATCACCTTATTTCAATTTCTAAAATTTTGAATGTATCTCTCCATTGTACTTATATTTTGAATCATTCTCTATTCCAGAGTTTAAAATATTTTCGATCTCATGACTCCTTCTTTCTCTATAATCTTTTTTTTTTTTTTTTTGGTGGTGCTGGGGATTGAACCCAGGACTCACATCTGCTTGGCAAGTGGCTCTACTACTAAGCTACAGCATCCTTTGTACTCTTAAAAATAGTTGAGAATCCTGCAACATTTTTGTTTTCTGTGTGTTTGATTTATCAGCATATACCATGTTACAAATTTTAAAAGAGAATATTTAAAGACTAATTTTTAAAACTCTGATAAACCTATTATATTGAAGCTAACATTTTTAATGAAAAAATAGTTGTATTTTCCAAAATAAAGAAATATAGCTATTTAATATTTTTGAAATCTCTTTACTATTGATACTAATAGAAGATAACTGGATGATTATCTCAGCTTTTGCTGTTTAATATATATTGTTTTGCTGGAAACAAACAAACAAACAAAAAAAACACCTTCACACAGATACATAGTTGGAAAAGGGTAGACCTTAGGGACTCTCTAAAATTGGTCTTATGGTGCCCTCTAAGAGTACTCAAAACATGCATTATTTACAACTGCTATAAGCAAAGTTTATCACAAAATCACTTTGGAAAATTTCTCATCTGATAGATTTGAAAGATAAGAAGGAAACAATATATTAGCAATTCATGATAGATATAAAACATTAAAAAAATCTTTTACCTGGGTTAAATTATGAAATAAATTACTGTTGGGAAAAAAGAAGGAACATATATTAGTAAACAGCATATTTAATATTAATTTGGATGTTCTACTTCCAATATATGTTTCTAAACCTTTGAATATTCTATTTGTACGCCATTGCAAATATATAAACAGGCTAAATATAACAAGCCAACAAACAAACAAACAAAAAACCCTACATATATCGATTTGTTTATCAATGTATTTAGTGACCCATTTGTCATTGCATAAGACTAAGGAGCTTTAATCTGTATGTTTTCTTAACAATACTACAAGTTCATGTAATCAAAATTGCATGGTTAATTTCCATTAAAATTTTGATATTTTTATTTCACATTCATGTTGTAATTTATGTCAAATACAAACACATCCTTTAGTGCTACAAATTATTCACTCATCAGTCCTAAAGGAACAATATTCATTTGTATACTTAGTTGTATGCTTTTTAAGAAGTGTTTTTTCACTTAAAAGTTATCTGTGTCTATTTTTGTCATATAATCTCTGAAATTCAATATACCTCTTCCATTTTCTGATCATGACACAGTACCAAATATCTTATTATGAATAAAACAAAAATGAAAATATTTTAGAATCAACAAACCAGTATTCAGTTAGTTTCTTTTTAATTTTTTTTTAGTTGTAGATGGACACAATTTATTTATGTATGAGGATCAAACACAGTGCCTCATGTGGTAGGCAAGTGCTATGACCCCAGCCCCTGCAGTTAGTTTCTGAGACTGTATAATGATCATAATAGTTCATATATCTAGCCAAATATGGTAGAGAATTACTGAAAATAAGTACTATAAATCTTGGCCAGTGTACTGTGCCCAGGACTCAACAAAGTTCAAAGTTGATCAAAAAGATCCCTGGCTCCAGAACTGATATGATCTGCTTTGTGCAATGATACTTGTCAAAGGTGCAGGAAGAAAGAAGTTGGCCGCTGAATGAATTATCAGTGCATTTGGAAAGGAAAATTTGAAGGCAGAAAGAGAAATATGTAGGTAATAAAAGTAGCTTCGTAACCTTGTAGAGAGGGAGTCAGTATCAGTGGATGATTAACTGAACAATCTTATTCCTATGGTGAGAGGAAAAACAGCTGCATTCTGCTGTATCTGTATCAATCTGCTTGGTTTTCTTGAGTTGGTACACAGATCTCAAGTGTAGAGTGAGAGGAAAGCAAAGGAGAGAATCCTGGATTAACCTGACATTTAAGATAAGAACAGATGATAAAAAACACCAAAGGATAATGGGAATGGGGGTGGAGACTGGGTAAGAATTAATATAGAAATAAAAATAGTGGTATAGAATGAATGAAGGAATGAGAGAGTTACAAGAAGAAATGAATGCTGTGCAATATTAGATGTGGTATAGAAGTTAAACAGTAAGGGGAAAAAAGTCCTGTTAACCTTGGCAATTGACTTCGTTGACTTTGCTAAAGCAATTTAAATAGGTAGGTAGATAGTAGTGAAACAGACTGATAAAGCTTCACAGTGAAGCTAGGAGCACTGCTTGTAATTCCAGCTGCTTAGGAGGCTGAGGCAGGAGGATCACAATTTCAGCAACTTTTCAGCCTCAGCAACTTAGTGAGACTTTAAGCCACTCATCAAGACCTGGTCTCAAAATTTAAAAAAGGGCTGGGAATGTGGCTCGGTGGTTAAGCACCCCTGGGTTCAATCCCTGGTACCAAACCAAACCAAAAAAAAACAACAACAAAAACAAAACAAAACAAAACCCAAACAAACAAAACAACAGCAACAACAACAACAAAACCAAAAATTTCAGTGAAATTATGAAAGATGACAGACAAGAATGACCCACTGAATTATTCTCCCTTCCTATTCTGTATTCTAACCCTGAGGTGGGGGTGGGTAAAGAAAGCAAGAAAGTTAAGATGCTAACAGGATACTTGTTCCAGGAATTCTGGTTTGCAGGCAAACAGAGTCAGTAGGTTTAGAGAGCACCCCCCAAGACACAGTACTCAGAAGGACCCTGTGCTCTGCATTGTTTGTCTTGGAATTTTAGTAAATTTATCTTTAAACTTGTATTTTCTAAATAAGTATGACAGAACAATGGAGCATGAGTGGGGGGTTTGGAGCTTTGGCTCATTCACAGTCCTACCTCCTGCTGCCTCTCTGCCTCTTTGGGACAGCTTCTGTGATACTCATTCCTCCATGCTTTGGCATTTTGGGTCCTGACTGGCCATCCTCTTCTCCCCCGCCCCCCCGAATCTTGCTTTTACTTTTGACTTTGGTAAGGATCTAGATGTGTGAACTCTGGGCACATCTGGTGTGGGAATGATTAGTACAAGGGATATGTCTTCTGCAGCATCCTGGATTAAGACATGGAAGCAGCTGTCCCATTTCTGGCTGGTACTACCATGTAGTGGCTGATGGAGCCCTCATCATTGCAGGAGTGAGCTTCTTGGGCACCTCCAATTCAGGTATCTAGCATATTTCAGTGCAGAGGTTGTGCTAATCTTGGGGGCTCCCATTATTTCATACCTGGCTTGATTTTTCAGATGCCATCATTGTTCTGGGCATGATAATGGATCTATGGAGAGGAGAAACTGGTAGGAAGCTGGCAGCTGGTGGGCCCATGCTGAATCACCAGGTGAGTAAAAGGTCTGCACTGGGCCCATGAGTATTACCGTGTCCAAGCAACATGACATTATATTACAAATAAAAGAAAATCATGACAGGTAATAAAAGTGACTATTGAAGAATAAGATCTACATTTAATACTTTAAACAGTGTTTTCCCCTGTTTTTGGAAAAGATCCTATACTTTCATTTGGCATCAGGATGAAGAGATACAGAAGCAGCAGAATAGTATGGAATGGTGTTTGCTTCTAGGTCATAAAGTTTTAGGAATTAAAGAGTTTTAGACACAAATGCATGATATCTACAATGAAAATTACAAAACGTTGCTGAAAGAAATTGAAGAGGACACAAACACACAAGATACAAATACATTCCATCTTTATGGATAGAAAGAATTGATAGTCCAAATGTCCATATTACCCAAAGCAATTTACATAGACAATGCAATTCCCATTAAAATACCAATGGCATTGTTCACAGAAATATAAAAACAATCCTAAAATTCATAGAAAACCCTCAAAAGACCCCTAGTATTCAAAGTTATTTTGAGCAAAAAGAAAAAAGCAGACAGCATCACAATACCTGATCGCAAAAGATACCACCAAGGTATAATAACTAAAACATTTTAGTAGTGGTGTAAAAAAAAATGAAACGTAGCTAGTGGCTTGGGAGGCTGAGGCAGGAAGATTGTGAGTTCAAAGCCAGCCTTAGCAAAAGTGAGATACTAAGAAATTCAGAAATACCCTTAACAATTTGCCCATAAATTTGATGAAATCCACTAATTCCCTGAAAGACACCATCTGCCAAAACTCACAGAAGAAAGATCATGTGAATAATATATCTACTAAAAATTTTGAATCAATAACTAATTACCTTCAAAAATTTAAACAACAATAAAAAAATTCCAGGTATAAATGAGTTCTCTGGTAAGTTCTCTGTACCAAACAATGGGAAAATTATACCAATTATCTATGATCTTTTTCAAAAAATAGAAGTAGAGGGAATACTTTCTAAATCATTCTATGAGGCCAAAATCATCTTAATACAAAAACCAGGCATTACAAGAAAACTGAAAAGTAGGGGATTTTCATGATGGTGGAATAGAGAAGGTTGCTTTCCTGTTTGCTCCACGGCGTGCAACCAAGAAAGCAGTCTGGCAGCTTCTCAGCAAGCTAGGTGAATGGAAAAAAAATGGGGAAGAACTTTACTGGAATTTAATGCTGGAAGCTCAAAGCAGATCAGGGACCTAAGAGATTGGATGAGGAAGACATCCTCAGTGCCACCGCTGCTGTCATGGCTGGAGGTACCAGCCAGAGTGGTCCCTCTGTGAGTAAAGAGGAGAGAAAAGGGAATTAAAGGATTCTGCACTTTTAAGAGGCTTGAGGCATGTCTGGGTATGGAGAGTTTAGAGATCAAGATTTGCTGCACAATATCCTTGTCTTGTGAGGGAAAGAAGCTCCATCTCTACCAGCTGCGTGCAGAGGGAAGAGGAAAGAACAGTTTTGCCACTACAGTGCCAGGTCTGGCAGGTGAGGGAGCCAATTCCTGGAGAAACCCTAGTTTGGCCTGCAGTACAGGCCTGGAAAATCCACACTGCATGACATATTAATAGACCACAACACAATAGTACTGGGTGAGTTTAACACACTGCTCTCACCACTGGTTAGATCCACCAAACAAAAACTAAATGAAGAAACTATAGAACTAAAAAAATACAATTAATAATTTAGACTTAACTGATATATATTGAATATTTCATCCACCAATGACTGAATACACTTTCTTCTCCACAGCACACAGATCCTACTCTAAAATAGACCATATTTCAGGCCATAGAGCAACTCTAAGCAAATACAAAATAATACCTTGCATTTTATCAGATCATAATGGAATGAAATTAAAAATCAATATAAAATAAAAAATAGAATCTACTCTACCACCTGAAGACTTAAGAATGACCAATGGATAACAGAAAATGACCAATGGATAGCAGAAAAATTAGGAATGAAATAAAAAATTATTTAGAGGTAAATAGCAGTACAACATATTAAAATCTCTGTGACACTTTGAAGGCATTCTAAGAGGAAAGTTCAATGCACTGAGCTCATTCACTAAAAAAGATAGAAAGTCAACAAAAAAATAACCTAACATTACGTCTCAAAGCCCTAGGAGCGTATTAGGAGCTAGAAGTAAAATTCCCATGTACAGAAAGAGCTGCAACAATTTTTTTTCATTCATTTCACTAGGAAAAAAAGAACAAATCAACACCAAAAGAAGTAGGAGACAGAAAATACTTAAAATCAGCTGATATCAATGAAATTAAAGCAAAAATAAAAACACTTAAACATGGACAAAACAAAAAAGTTGATTCTTTGAAAAAATAAATAAAGTTGATAAACCTTCACCAAGCCTATAAAGAGAAAAAGAGTGAAAACTCAAATTATTAAAATTCATGATGAAAAAGTAAATATCATGATGGACACTTCTGAAATACAGATGATAAACAAACTATTATACTCTAATAAAATAGAAAATCTGAAGAAATCAACAAATTTCTAGAGACATATGACCTACCCAAATTGAATCAAGAGGACATAGAAAATTTTATCAGTTTCAAGCAATAAAATAGAAGATGCCATCAAAAGCTTACCAACAAAGGAAAGCCCAGAACCAAACAGGTTCTCGGCTTAGTTCTACCAGATCTTCAAAGAAGAACTAACACCAATCCTCTTCAAATTGTCCCATAAAATAGAAAAGGAGGGAACCACCAGGCACAGTGGTACATGCCAGTAACCCTACGGTTCGGGAGGCTGAGGCAGGAGGATTGCAAGTTTAAAGCCATCCTCAGCAAAAGCGAGGTACCAAGCAACTTAGTCAGACCCTGTCTATAAATAAAATACAAAATAGGGCTGGGGATGTGACTCAGTGGCCGTTTTGCCCCTGAGAGTTCAATCCCCAGTATCAAAAAACAAAACAAACAGAAAGAAAGAAAGAAAGAAAGAAAGAAAGAAAGAAAGAAAGAAAGAAAGAAAAGAAGGAAAACCCTTCCAAACTCATTCTAGAAAGCTAGTGTCATTCTGATACCAAAACCAGAAAAAGACACATCAAGGAAAGAAAACTTCAGACCAATGTGCCTGATGAACATAGATGCAAAAATTCTTAATATAGGCAAATCACATACAAAAACATATTAAAAAGATAGTGCACCATGATCAAGTGGGGTTCATCAAAGGGATGCAAGATTGCTTGTGATAGTGCTTGACTATGTTCTGATTCATGAACACTTTTTTAACTTAATGATTAATTTTACAATACAGTTAATTATGTATTCTTTTTTTAGAGAAAGAGAGAGAGACTGTGTGTGTGTGTGTGTGTGTGTGTGTGTGTGTGTGTGTGTGTGTGAGAGAGAGAGAGAGAAGTTTTTAATATTTATTTTTTAGGACACAACATCTTTATTTTATTTTTAAAGTGGTGCTGAGGATTCAACCCAGTGCCCTGTGCATGCCAGGTGAGCGCACGTCCGCTTGAGCCACATTTCCAGCCCTAATTATGTATTCTTACATGCTTCGCTTTCTTAGTTATATTCATTCACTCACATTAAAATTAATTTGAAGGCCAAGTGTGGTGGCACATGCCTGTAATCCCAGTAGCCTGACAGGCTGAGACAGGAGGATCGAGTATTTAAAAGCAGCCTCAGCAATAGTGAGGTGCTAAACAACTCAGTGAAACTCTGGCTCCAAATAAAATACAAAATAGGGCTGGGGATGTGGCTCAGTGTTGAGTGCCCTGAGTTCAATCCCCAGTACCCCCTAAAAAATAATTTTAAGAGTTACACAAGACAAAGAGAGCCTTTTTGTTAGATATATAGTTTTGTATTTTTGTTCAAATCATTTAACTTATCTTATGTTTTCTTATCAGTTAAAGAAAATAGTGCTTACATTTATATGGTTATTATAAAAGTTGAGAAAGACAATGTACGTAAGTATGAACATGTAGACATAGTTGTGTTCAAATAGTGGTTACTGTTGGTATTTTCATTATTTGTTGTTCAGTATTACTTTGGCAACCAAGATGTGGGTAGATAAAAGTTTGTATGAAAACCATAATATAGGCAATGCAATTGTGATTAATTAAACGCTGAAGCTAAATACTCTAAAAGCATTAATTCTTTGTATTTCAAATGGCATTACTTACGTAACTGTATAATACCACAGAAAACAAATATTAGAAGAATCCACTGTCAAATAGCGTTTTTCTTCTTTTTCCTAAAAGAAAATGCAGAAGAAACTAGAATGTACTAAGTTAACTTTAAAATAAATACACTTATGAACATTGACATAAAAGTCATAGGGGAACTAAATTACTTCTCTAAGATCAGATAAAGATGAATAAGTAAATTTCAAAACAGGATAAATATACATATGATTCTAGCTCAATTCTCAGGTTATTCCCTGTAATTAAGAATTTACTATCACGAATGACAAATTGAAAGACATTATTATTGTATTTTTCTTTCTTATTGATAAATAATTCAATTAATTTCCTGGTTCAAAAGTTCTCAGGTGATTTTACTCCCCAGGGGACATTTTACAATACCTGGAAATGCTTTTGGTTGTCAAAACTCAGTGATTTTGAGTACATTTCAAAAGTTTGATATACCTCCTTAGCTGGGTTACAAAATCAAATGACACTCAGACACATAAATGACACAGATATTCCTACATGAATGGGTGTATGCATGTTGTTACACAACATTGTACATTTATTTGGTGCTATGAGAGGTCTCCTAGCAGTATTTAGAGATGAAATGATTAGATTATGATAGCTGTGACCTCATCTGCCCATTCTAGTTTGAATGGAACTTAAAGCAGGTGGGGCATGGCTAGAGAGGGTGGGCATGCACTGGAAGGGTGCATCTTCCCTGGGGGCCCCTTCTCTTTCTCTCTGCTTCCTTGCTGCCATGAGGAGAGCATCTTCCCTCAGTTGCACCCTTCCCCCATGATGTTCTGACTCTGTCGGCCCAAGGCAATGGGGCTATCCTTCTATGGACTGAGATCTCTGAAACTGTAAGCCTCAAATAAATTTGACCTTTTTCTAAGTTGTTCTTGTTGGGTGTTTTGGTCACAGTGATATAAAAGCTGACTAAAACATACGGGCTTACAACATAAAAGCGAGAGGAGCCCTTTACTTCTTCATGAATTGTGTTCTTAAAACTGGTACATTTACTTAAAGACTCAAAAAGACAAATAGAAATATTTTTCACTCTCTAGGGATTGAAAAATGAATAAATATTCAGCTGGCCACTCTCACAGCATTCTGTCTACTTGTATCTTGAAAAGAAAGTTAATTAATTAAAGAGAAGTCTTAAATCCCAAAGTAAAAGCAGGTTTTGTCAAGTAGATTCAGATATACTTGTGTGGGCACATCAGCTGTTAGATAATGTGGCCAGTACTTTGTTACTAATCATTAAAGTGCCAATGCCTTATAATGCTTCACTTTGTAAACATTTTACTTGGTAAACTAGAGAAGAGTCGACATCATTCTCTTTCATTTGCATTTACGTATGCTTTCTTAATTAAAGAAAATGCAGTAGAATATTAAACAAGTCTGCTAGAAATTCCTTTCAATCCTGGGTATTGCCACAAGAGTGCATGACATAAGACTCATTGATTTGAAAGTACTGTTATCTTAAGGTGCTGCCTATGGACTTTGTAATTGTTACTAATAAAAAAGGTTAATGTAGGTGTTGGGAATGTAGCTCAGTGGTACAGTACTTGCCTAGCAGGCCTGAGACCCTGGTTTAATTCCTATCCCCATAAACAAGGTAAAATCAGATACCATTTCATAACTTATTATTTGGCATGAGATATATCTAAAAATTAATGACATATCAACAATAATTTTTAAATTTTTCTCTTATTTAATATTATTTAAAACAGACAAATTTGGTTGAAAAACTCAAAAGAAAAATAAAACAAAATAGGAAAGATTGTTCAAATGTCAATAAGTTATCATTAAAATCAACTTACTGGGCCTGTAACAATTGGTTGTATAATATAAGAACCAGGAGAAGTACAACGCAGTTCTGTCACGGGTGATCTAGTGTTTAAAAAGAATAGGAAAGAAGAAATAACAGATGTAAACAAGTTGAATAAAAATTGCCTCACTGTTTTTTTTTTAACCCTAAAATCTTCAGTTGAATGCTAAGAGAAAATTTTAAATATAGCAAAAAATTTTTCTCTCTCTCTCTCTCTCTCTTTTTTTTTTTTTTTGTTTTGAGACAGTGTCTTGCTAAATTGCCAAGGCTGATCTTAAGCTGGCAATTCTCCTGCCTCGGCCTCCTGAGTTGCTGGGATTACAGGCACATGCCACAGTGTGGCTATGAATGCTTTTTTAAGTGTAAATAACATATATGAATTTACATTCACAGTAAAAGTCTTACTTGTTATTTTCAATCTGACAATCTTCTGGCACATTCCACTCAGAAAAATTTGTTCCTTCATACTCTAACTTAATCTGTAAAGAAAATTACAGAGTTCAAATGAAAAATGAGCTTCAAAATGTTCACACCTCAGTGTTTGGTTGTAGGGTTCAATATTCTCAGACCTTGTTATTTAAAGATAGAATAACTAAAATTCAATTGCTTTAAAATTGTACAAAGTAATATGACAAAGGAAAAGTAACTTCCTGGGACTTTTCAGTAGTCTCCCCTAAGTCTATAAACTTTTAACTTGGGAGTGGGTATTCGGGATTGAACCCAGGACCTGGCTTATGCTAAGTAAGGACTCTATTATGGAGCTATATTCCAATCCCTAGTACACTTAATTTTATTTTACTTATTAAGCAGCTAGGAGCAGACTGACAGATTCTGGGGATTAAAAAAGGGTAAGAAAGACATGATCCTTTCCTTAAAAAACAAATCTCATTTCATTCTGAGGTCCTGTTATTTACACATCATCAATGACCATAATAACTTCACTGGTTACCTTCTCCTTATTTCTGCAGCTATTTTTCACCTTGCTGCCGGGGGCCACCCTGTTCAGGAGCTATGTACACCCCTTTAAGTTCTAAGTAAAGAGGTATTGCACCCTGCAATGCAACTGGACTTTACCTCTGCTCAGATAAGACAGGTATAGCTCTGGGAGTGAGCATTACCGGAAGGGGTTGAATTACACCCATCTGTTGGTTGTAATCCTGCCCTTCTGCCCTTTTGTTGGATATAATGTTCCATGGATTAGCTCCCCCCATTAGTAAAACCCCGGTTCGAGGTGCTCCCTCTCTTTCTTGCTTGCCTTGCCTCCTTGGTGGGAGCTGGGACAGAGAGGCCATCGCAGAACTAAAAAAAAAAAGGTATTTCTCTGTCTGTGTGTCATTACTTCATTCCAGCCCAGTTCTCCTGGAGTAACCCTGACCGGTTTAGGTACCTTGCCTTTCAGTTCTTTTGTTTATAAATTCTTTCTTTCACCTCCTGAAATATAGCGAGATACTTTCTGACATTGTTAGTCTTAGGCTCAGCATTGGTATGGTAGTGTTTAGCTAGAGTTGGAACCCTAGCTCACCCTCTTATCTTTATTACACAAAAATTATGGACACATGCGTATGTCAATATTAATTGTTTCCTAATTTGTAATATGGGATTATAATATCAACTGTTTCATAGACTTGATGTTACAGATTTAATGGCAATGTATAAGAAAAAAGAGAAAAATCAATCAGAAGATAGAAAATAATTTTGAAATATATAAGACAAAATTTGATAGAATTATTAGGAGAAAAATTTAGGCATTAGTATAGTGGTAGGTTTTTTTTTTTTTTTTAAGAATTTTTAATATTTATTTTTTAGTTTTCGGTGGACACAACATCTTTGTTTGTATGTGGTGCTGAGGATCGAACCCGGGCCGCACGCATGCCAGGTGAGCACGCTACCACTTGAGCCACATCCCCAGCCCTAGTGGTAGGTTTTTAATATCTTTTCTTCAAACTATAGATAAGCTGAAAAAAAAGATACTCACAGACTAGAAAAACATCATTAACAAGTGCCGTGATAAGTTATGTTTAAAATACATACATTCCTAAAATTAACCAAGATAAAATGTGCATATACTTTTCAATTTCACATAGAGCATTTACCAAATTGATCATATTTATAAAAGAAGGTCTTAACTAATCTCAATGAATCATTTTCTCATATACCATGCCTTTTTATATTAATGAAAATTTCTCATAAAGTTAGCCAGAAAAAAATCCTAGGATATTTGTTATCTTAAAAGAACAACAAACCAAACCAAAGACAAAAAAACAAAACAAAAACAAAAAAACCCTGTATTTCTAAATGATTCATGGAAGAAGGCATAACAATAATTTACAAAATATTTATAAATAAACACATTTGATATTATCAAAACTTGCCATATGTGAGTATAAGGAGTCTCCAGGAGGAGACGTATAGCCTTAAAAGTATTCAGAAGAAATAAGATAGTTTGAAAGTGAATAAACTCAGTTTTCAGTGTAAGATGAAAATTTAAGAAATAACAAGAAAGAAAAAGTCAAAAATGAAAGGAATGAGAAAAAATAGGAAGTTAGAAAACCAGGGTGTGGTAGCACACAAGTATAATTCCAGGTACTTAGGAGGATGAGGCAGGAGGATCACAAGTTTGAGGCCAGTCTCAGCAACTTAGTGAGACCCTGTCTCAAAATAAAAAATAAAAAGGGACTGGAAATATAGCTCTGTGGTAGAGCACCCAGCACTACCAGAAGAAGAAGAAAGAAGAGGAGGAGGAGAAAGAGGAGAAGAAGGAAAGAAACAATGGAAAGAACATTGAGAAAGGACAGTGGTGATGTGTTTTTTTCAATATACTCAAACTTCCCTATAAACATAGAAAGGACTGTGGGAAGCCATTCTCCACGTGATTGGGTACCTCCCTGAGTGGGTGTGAGGCGCACCGGCCAGCTGTGTCAGAGCTTATCCCCACCCTTTTTAGGTGCGAGAGCCCGTCCGTGTGGGGTGTGACTGACCATTGACCCTGAGACCAATCACTGACCCTGACCTTGGAATGCTGTCCCCCTCGACCTTCATTGGATGGAATTTTCCCCTAAATTTCTTGTTCCCCAATAAAAGCCCACTCTCTGGCGTGCTCTTTCTCTCTCCTGCTGGTCTCTTGTGTAAACCTGGCTACCACATCAGGTGGCTAGAGGCAGGAGCTGGGAGGGGCCGTCTCTGAGCTGGGCAAGAGAAAAGGTAAATTGAGTGTTATGTGTCTTTAATTTGATCTCACTAGTTAACTTCTATGTTTTGAACCTCTAGTATGAAGCTAGCATGCTGGTCGTGCGGCAGAAAGGACAATTAGGATACTACCAAGAAAATCACTGGACAGCATCAATTAGAAAACTCAATGACAAGGTATCTCTTGATATCCCAAAAGTTGATTGAAATAAGTGACCAAAATTCAGCAGATTCATGTGAAATCAGTATAAGGAAGCAAAGAGAAAGCAGACAAGCTAAAGCTGAGGGAAAAGGGCCTAAATTAGTGACCCACAAATGCAAAGGAATATTACTCAACAATAAAAAGGAATGAAGTACTCTTATGTAATATTATGAATGAATCTGAAAGCACTAGGCTAAGTGAAAGAAAACTGATTCAAAAAAGACTCTCTATTATACAATTTCATCTATGTTTGACGATCTAGAAAAGGGAAAACTACAGGAACAGGAAGACAGTGATTGCCAGTAGCTGGGGTGGGAGAGGGTGTGGCCTCACTGCAAAGGGCATGAGGGAATTTCTGGGGGGGATGTAAACATTCTATACCTTTATTACTGTTGTGATTGTGCAATTGTAGGCATTTCAAAACTCATCAAACTCTAAGCTTAACATAAATAAATTTTATTCTGTGTAAAATTTCAATAAATTTGCCTGTTTACAAAAGGACCTAAGGATATATACAAACTATGCATCGTGTATATCCTTTATCTGGATCCAGATATACATAAGCAAGCAAAAATGAAATTTGCAAAACAATTGGAAATTTGAATACCGATGAGCTATTTGGTGATACTGGGTTGAGGTTACCACCCAACCCCTAACTCCCAGCCCTAGGTAATCACCAAGTGACTGTCTATAGATTTTCCTATTCTAGACATTTCATACAAATGAAATCATGCAATGTGTAGTGGTCCTTTGTAACTGACTTATTTCTCTTAGTAAAAAAGTTTTCAAGATTCATCTATGATGGAGCACGTGTCAGCACTTCATTTTTATTAATCAATAATATTCCATTACATAGCTCTTCCACATTTTATCTATCCATTCATCAGTTTCTGCCTGCAAAAAGAGTGCTTGCTGCTGTCCACATTAATCCTTGACTGCTACATACTCCCTCTTGAAGGCAGGAAAAACAATTATAAGTATTTAACAAATTGTATAGGACAGGCACTGACAATTCCAAGTAGGTACTAAACAGTACGCTACACTTTGCATACTAACTGACTTCTGCTTTGCCTAGCCAGTATTCGGAAATATGGAGGAGTGTGTTAGGTTACACAATGACTAGGGGTTTTCCTGTCATTTAGTGTTTGGGAATAAGGGAAGCAAGTTATCCTGCAAAAGATGGGATAGACTCACACAATAAAAATTTTCCAGAATTTCAATGGCATCACTGCTATGGAGTAATCTCTGGTAAATACTGATAAAAGAATCTTCAATAAAATGCTAACAATGGAATCTGGAAGCATATTAAAATAATAATACACTGGTACCAAGGGAAATTTTTTCTGAAATGCAATAATACTATAATGGATGATGAAATATAAGTGAATATATTACTGTGATTTATTATGTTCATTAACCTAAGGAGAAAAATTCATATGGTTATTTCTGTAGATCATGAAGATATTTAAAAGTTCACTATAATACACATGTCACTATTTATAGTAACTATTTTTTGCTACAAATATTTCATAAATTAGGAGTTAGTAGATACCTTGTTAATTATATATATATATATATATATATATATACATATATATATATATATATATCTGCTCAAAAGTGAGCATTATGTTTACCTGGGACAAATTAGAAAAATTTACTAAAGTTAGGAATAAGACGAACAGGAGAACTCTGGAGGGCATCATTCTCCATCAGTTGGAAGATTCTATATTATAATGATGCCGATTCCCATTATAACCAATTATCAATTCTTCCCAAAAGCAAACCCAATGAAAATCTAAACAGATTTGTGTGTGTTACTCTAAAATTTACATAAAAATGCAAAGAGACAGAAATATCCAAATCAGTCTTATGGAAGAACAAATCAAAACATTCACATTATCAGGTATGAAGATTCAGTAATAAGCTATAGAATAAGAGGGTATAGAATTGGCACCGAGTCAGATGAGAGTTTTAAAACCAAGCTATCTTTATATAGAACAAAGAGAACACCAGAAAAACAATAGGGAAACAGTAAGTTGTTTAATAAATTCTGGTTCACTATATGGAAAAAGTATTTATGTGAATGCCTATTATACTACATAGAAGGTGGATTCCAGATGGATTTATGACATGTATTTTAAAGGTAAAAATGTAAGGCATGTAAAAGAAAATGTATGAGAAAAATATTCGCAACTCAAGGTGAACAAGGGTTTTTCTTAGATAAAGACAACCCCCAAAGTTTATATCACCAAAGCAAAATGGGAGGAAAGGGACTTGGATTATCAAAAATCACCCCCATCTCCCAATAAAGTATTCATGGACAAAGTTAATGGTTAGTTAGAGGTAACTGAAGTGTTTGAAACCAACATTAAAATATAGAGTAGGATGCAGACAGCACTCTGTAAATCAACAAGAAAAAGGCAGAAAATTGAATGGAAAGTGGGCAAAGGATATAAACAGATAATTCATAGAAGGAGAGCCCTACATAAATATGTAATGATGTGTTCTAAATCACAAGTCATCAGAGAATTGAAATACCATCAATAAGCTACTATTGTGTAGTAATGGGAGGAGTAAACATTGAAAATTTAATAATACTAATTTTTTTGGTGAAGTACATTGAGTGACAGTGTAAGTTCCATTCTGGAAATAATCCTGTAGAACTTAGTTATATTAGGAATCTGTATTCCCTGTGGCCTAGCAACTCCTCTCTTGGCTACATACAGTAGAAATTTTTTGTGTAGATATGTAAAAGGACTTTTATAATTTATAAAGCATTTATCACTGTGTTGTTTATGGTGGTAGGAAACTATTTGGCCATCATTAAGGAAATATATAAATAAAATATAATTGATATATACTTAGTAATTAGGCAGCATTAAAAAGAAATGAACTAGACAAAGTGTAGAATTGAAAGAAAAAGTAATATAGAGAATGAGGTCTAAAGCTGGGGTCACCCCCACATCTATATTAGTCTAGATAGTTCTAGTTTATACTTGTTGTAAGCTTATGCCTATTGAATAATTATTAATAGCATTCTCTTTTATTCTCAATAGTTTGGACAATATACTGTCTGTATCATAACATCATTTTGTGAATATTAAATCACAAAAAACACACAAAACACTGAATATTTTGCTACATATGTATTTAAGGGCACATATATTTAAGGACATATATTGGAGAAGAGACCTATTTTAAGGTGATAAATAGGATGAAAGAAATTAAATAAAAATAAAAGTGATGGTTAGCTAGAAAACAGTTTTATTAACTCTACTCTCTGTTTGAAGGTTCAAAAATATTTAATACTCAACTGTATTTTATTTATTTATTTATTTTTATTATTTCTTACATATATCACAATAGAGGAATGCATTACATTCATAATTAACTGTAGTTTTAAAGAGTCAATACTTACAGCACTTCTGGTATTAAAAATGAAGTAGTGTGGGCTGTTACTGTAATACCTGTGGAGGAAAAGGCCAAATATAAACATTAGCACTATTTTCTCCTCCAAATAGGAGGGGTTCTCTACATGGTCAGAGTATGGGCTGCCACGAACTTTACCTTTCCGCCCAAACCCCTTCCTGCAAATTGAACTCAGAGCTAAAGTGGAGGTAATCAATGAGCTCTACTAACCTTTTTACATTGCTCAGTACCTAAAGACATTAAAATGAAATGGTAAGTAAATACTTTTTACATATTTTTTGTAGCATAAAAACTGTTGAGGGCTAGGATTGTGGCTCAGCGGTAGAGCACTCAGTCTACCGCAGGGGCGGGACCGGGTTCAATCCTCAGCACCACATAAAAGAATAAAGGCATTGTGTTGTGTCCATCTACACCAAAAAATTAAATATTAAAAAACACTGTTGAAAATTATTAACTCTAACTCCTTTACTTATAAGCTAAGTTAAAATGAAAACAATAAGGATTGCAATGTTGGAAAAGCAGTTTTTCTTATTTAGAACATTGAACAGCAAATTTCTGTGACTATTGTTCATGATTGAGTTTAGGCTACTTCAATTTTTTTCATCTTTCTAATGCATCTAAAACAGCACTGTCCAATAGGAATATAATGCAAGCTGTTTATGCACATGTAATTAAAATTTTTCTAGTAGCTACATTAAAAGCACAGAAGAAACAGATGAAATTAATTTTAATAATATATTTATTCAGGATTTGGACCATAGCTCAGTGGCAGAGTGTTTGGCTAGCATGCGTGAGGCACTGGGTTCGATCCTTAGCACCACATAAAAATAAACAAATAAAATAAAGGCATGCTGTCCATCAACAACTACAATTTTTTTAAATGAAAAATGTATTTTTTCAACATGTAATCAGTACTAAATAACGATTAGTGAGTTATTTTACATTCCTTTTTGTACTAAATCTTTGAAATCTTGTGTATTATACTTACAACACATTTCAATTTTGACTAAATTTTAGGTACTCAAAAGTCATATGTGGTCAGTGACTATCACAAAGCAGCACCTTAAAATTCCTTCACTTTCCATTCACTTCAATAATCTACTTCATGTCTACACTGTATACTTAATTGCCTTTGTAATTTCTCCATCACTAAAATTTTAAGTCAGAGACTGTGTGTGTGTGTGTGTGTGTATGTGTGTGTGCGTGTGTGCAGCAGGAAAGTTGCTAGGATATTATTATGTAACTTCTTTACCAGAATTAAACAAGCCTTACTAGTGTTCCAAATTCTTATTTTCAATAAATGTTAGTCATCAGTATAATCAAACATAGTGTGTATGGGTATGTATGTATATATGTATGTATAGATAGATAGATGGATGTTAGTTTGGATCTGGAATGTTACCCGAATGCTTCTATATTGAAGGTTTGGTTCCCAGTGCAGCAAAGTTCAGATGTAGAACCTTTGGGGAGAGGTGATTGGATCATGAGGGGTCTGACTTCATTAGTGCATTAATCCACTGATGTATTAATTAATTTGAGGAGACTATTTGGAGGTGGTGAAAACTATGAGGTGGGGGCCTAGTTGGAGAAAGTAGGTCATCAAGGGCATGCCCTTGGAAGGGTGTCTTGTCCCTTGCCCCTTCTTTTCTCTATCTTTCTCTACTTCCTGGCTGCCATGAGGTAAGTAGCTATCCTCTGCCAGGCCCTTCCCACATGATGTTCTGCCTTGCCTCAGGCCCAAAGCTATGGAGCCAGCTGATTATGCACTGAAACCTCTGAAACCATGAGTCAAAATAAACCTTTTCTCTCCTAAGTTAAATTTTCTTAGGTGTTTTGTTACAGCAGCAAAAGCTGACTAACAAATATACAGATCAAATAAGAAGATATGTTCATGTATTGTTACTTATCCCTATAAATTAAAATAAAATATAACCAGCAAGGTTTTTTTCCTAGTAAGTAGGAACAACCTCCCACTTCTTATGAACTTATTATAATATCCTTTTCATTACATAATGAGACAGAAACCTCAGGAGGGAGAAAAATATGAGTGGCAGATTTTGGATTTTAGTTTTCAAGGTTAAAGTATACAATTTAATTTGTGAATGAAACCTGGTGGGTATAATGATAAAACTACCTTTTCTGGGCAGGCTCTTTTCCCTACTTTCATCAGCTTCCAATTTATACTGGGGCTGGGAATACAAGGGAGGAAACTGCATCTAAAGAGGCATATTTCAGCAGGGTATGGGACTCACATCTATAATCCTAGCTACTGAGGAGGCTGAGACAGAGGATTGCAAACTCAAGGCCAGCTGGGCTATAAACCCTGTCCAATAAAATAAAATAAAGGGGATGGACTAGGATGTAGCTCAATGGTAGAATACTTGCCTAGCATGTGCAAGGTACTTCGTTCAATCCCTAGTACTAACAAAAAAGAAAAGAAATGCCACATTTATTTAGTCCAAGACAGCTATGATGTCTCTCATCCTTGCTTTCTTAATTATGTCAAATACTAAATGTACTATTGTTGGAAATAGATTTGAGAGGCACATAGATATGGGGTATGCAGATGGACCATGTGCTATCTTTTTTAATGAAAAAGGCACTGCCATTTCACTCTTGGATCGTAAGAATGTATCTTTCCTGTTCTCTCAAGTGTGTTCCCATTCTTTCAGCTCTTCGAAATCAAAAAGAAGGAGCTGGGGTTATCGCTCAATGATAGAGCACTTGCCTAGCATGCACAAAGCCCTGGGCTTAATCCCCAGCAACACACACACACACACACACAAAACATCAAAGAACATTCTTCCTTTAATAGTTAAGTCCCTTCCCAACTTCACTTTTTTCTCTATCCAGCCTATAGAATGGCATTTGGGAAAACTATATTCTCTTGAATCCCTTAATTCTACTATACTTATCCAGAATGGTCTTGGGTAGGTCATGCTCTTGGACATCTGATAGAAATGTGCTAAACCATTCATGTAGGACAATTACAAGAAGCACAGGATTCCCACAGAAAGTCCCAGTCCAACCCCACTAAATATACTGTGAACTATGTTAATATAAGATGAAAGACTTTGAGACAAGGTCCAAAATCATTATAATCATTATAGACCTACTGTAACACTAGAAAAAGTATATTCCTTTCAAGCACATTTAGAATATTTATTAAAATTGATCAGTTATTTGGTCCAAAGCACCAAAAAATTTATCAGAACAGGTTTCAGCTAGACCATATTCTCTGATTATATAACATAATCAATACAGAGAAATTATTAACATAAGGTAAGTCAAAATTCTTGCATATTTGGAATTTAAAAAGTGTTAAGTAATTCGAGGGTTATAGAAGAGATGATAATGAAAGTTAAAGCTCCCTAGAAATGAATAATAAAAAAAGTAGATATTGGTTCTTATGGAATACAGCAAAGCAGTGCTCTAAGATAATTTAATATCTTTAAATATCCTATTAGAAAAGAATAAAGACTAAAAACTATTACATTAAAGTCTAACTTCAGATGTTAGAGATAAGAGTATCAGAGTATGCCCAAAGAAAATAGACAAGATAAAAATATGAAAAGAAATCAAAGTACAAACAAAAATACAAATATGAGGAAGACAGACAAGTTTTTAATAAGGGCAAAAAATGGGTAAAATTAAATAATTTTAATGAAAAGGGACTCCAATTACAGACACATATTAAGCAAATATTAAAACTAAAACATACTGCATGAGAGCTTTGAAAAATTTTGTGGAATGAGAATTTTGATATCTTTATTTTTTTTTTTCCAGAAGAAACAAAAGGCCTAAATAGTTGCAGAGTCTTAAAAGATATAAAGCAGTAGTTCAAAAATTTATCTAAAATACTAGCTAAGTGTTTTATCAAAATTTCATGGAATGACTGGGTACATGCCTATAATTCCAGTTACTAGGAAGGCTGAGCAAAAGGATTGCAAGTTCAAGTCCAGCTTGGACAATTTAGCAAGATCATGTCTTAAAAAACAAAACAAAACAAAACAACTTTCAAGTATCCTAGACTTGTATGAACTCTTCCAAGGAAAAAAAGGTAACATCCTCTGACTCATTTTATAAACAAACAAAAATACACAGATATAGATACAAATACCCTGAAGAAAGTGTTTGAAAATTGAATACAACAAGGCATGAAAAGCTTATAAACTAAATCATATTAAATTTATACTATGTATGCAAATATGGTTCTGTTAGAAAAGTCTACAGATGAACTCACCACACATATTAAAAAGGAAACATACAATTGTTTTAAGAGATGAAAAATGATAAGAATGCATATAAATCAATAATTTAGAAAAATCAAATCAGAAATGCCAAGAAATTGCCTTAACAGTGATAGAATATCTGCAGAACACTTAGCACAAACAATACCCTAAATAAGGAAACACTGGTACCATTCCCTTAAAAACCTGGGATGAAAAATGCCACAATCACCATTTTCACTCAACATTGCATTAGAGGTCCTAGACAATGCAATAAGAAAAATAAACTAAAAGCACAGGATTAAAAAGGCAGGCTGAGGGTTTAGCTCAGTGGTAGAGCATTCATTTTATATATATGAGACCTTGGGTTCAATCCCCAGTGACAGTGAAAGAGAATACAACCCATTTCTGCAAAAGATCTAAATCAAGATGATATAATGTTCCTGGATAGGAAGAGTTAATATTCATAATGATGTCATTTTGAGTCATTATAATCCAAATCCTAAGAATTCTTCATGGTACTTAATAAACTAACTGTAAAACTGGTGGGGTTGTGTAAAGGTCTAAGAATGATCAGAACACTTCTGGGAGTGGAGACTTACCCTATGTGAGATATCATGATTTATAATGAAGCTATAATAATTAAGACAGGTGTTACTGGAGTAGCTACAGGCAAACTGACCAAATGGAAGAGAACACAATAACAAATTTACCTGGGCCTGGATTTATATGAAAAAAAAAGAAAAAATTGCATCACCATCTTTTATCATTTAGAAAACTAACTCCATTGGGACTAAGAATTTGTCAAAAGACAAAATTGCAATCCTTTATTCCATAAAGTTGTATGAGTGTTCCAACAGAGCAGACAAAATTGATTTTACAGAGAGAAAAGAGTTGAAGAAAGCAGGAATAAAAAAAAAAAAAGGATTGGTAATTTTAAATTTACTTGTAAAATGGGAACTGGGGAACAGAACTATAGAAAAATAACAAGTTAACATCAAGTTACTTCTTGTTACTTTTTTTTTTATACCAGGGATTGAACCCAGGGCTGCTTAACCACTATGCCACATCCCCAGCGTTTTTAATATTTTATTTTGAGACAGGGTCTCACTAAATTCTTAGGGCCTCACTGAGGCTGGCTTTGAACTTTCCATCCTCTTGCGTCAGCCTCCTGATTGCTGGGATTCCAGGTGTGTGCCATCTCACCCAGCCTTGTTACTTTTTTATAAGGATTAAAACAGAGGGAGTTGCATGCTGACTGGAACTGACTCGTTTGGTAATTCGACTATTCTCTCCTGATTTCTCAGGTCAATAACAACTTAGGTGACACGAAAATTCAGCATGGAATGAATCCATTTGGGTTAGTTCTGTTGAGCCTAATGCAGGAGCTCAGTCCAAACCAATGGTCTCCCATGAATTTTATCTAACAAACTGTTATGTCAAAAACAAAATGTTAATTCTCTTAGTGTAAAGAAAGCTCCGTCTTTGTCTCCGATGCCAATCCAATACCAAAGACAAGGTCTTGAGAAAAAGGAAAATGTACTATTGCTTTGCTACCAAAGGAGAAACACAGGGGACTCCTGTCCCAGAGCCTGATTCTGCCCATCATTGGGAATAGGGGGTTTTTGAGGTGATTCAGAGAAAATGAGATTAGAGAGATCAGGAAGGAGAAGGTTAGGAAAAAGAAGATGAGAGAAGAGAAGTTCAGGGAAAAAAAGATCAGGGAGAAGGTTAGGGAAAAGAAGATTGCGGGGCTGGGGATGTGGCTCAAGCAGTAACGTGCTCGCCTGGCATGCGCCGGGCGCTGGGTTCCATCCTCAGTACCACATAAAAATAAAATAAAGATGTTGTGAAAAATAAATATTAAAAAAATCTCTCTCTTCTCTCTCTCTCTCTCTCTCTCTCTCTCTCTCTAAAAAAAGAAGATTGGGAAAAAGAAAAAAAAAACATGTAAGTTTTAAAGCGACAAGGGATATAGTCAAAGTATCAAGTGAACTCCTGTTACATTAGTAAAGAGAATTACTTTATTTATCTAAGTGCTAATGTAATCTAAGTGCTATTGAAGTTCTATCTAATACCTTCTATTTATTCTATCTATCTAAGTGCTAATTCCTTCATTTATCTAAGTGCTGGCAGTTGAACCCAGGGCCTAGTGCATGCTAGGCAAGCTGACTACCACGAAGCTACATCCCCAGACCCCAAATTTTAGCCTTTAAAAGAACACCTTATTAAGAGATAAAATTCAGGACTTCCATAATAAAAGAATAACATTTTTGTTTTCACTAAAATCTACTTTAACTTTAGTGTTTCCTTCAATCAAGAATTTAGATAAGTGTTGGCAAACTATACCTTGGGAGCCAAATTCCACATTTTTTGTAAATACTTTTTTTACTGACAAGCAGCCACCCATGTGTTTACTAATAAATAAGTCTTGTCCCCTATTACGGAAGAGCTCTGAGCAGTTGCAACACAGATGGTATTGCTGGAAAACGCCTAAAATATTTATTATCTGGTCCTTTACAGAAATGTTTGGTGACTTTTTGGGCTGGGGTTGTGGCTCAGTGGTAGTGTGCTTGCCTAGCATGCATGAGGCACTGAGTTCGATTCTCAGCACCACATACAAATAAGTAAATAAATAAAGGTCCAACAACAAGTAAAAAATAAAAAATAATGATTTTAAAAAACTCCCTCAGTTCATAGGCCATCTTTAATAATTTCAACTATCATTATTTATTGAGCCACTGTTTGTAATGGGCTGAGCTGTAAATGTATCACTGCATTCAAACCTCACTACAAAAAAGGGGGGAATATAAGGTCCTTGCTTAGCATTTGGATGGCCATCTTAAGTGACTGCTGACATTTTAAGGAAGAAGTTTCACCCACCTTCTTGCCCAAGGGCGTTTCTGAGAAAGGCTCACTACTCCCTGATAGCAACCCAAACTCTAACTGCCCACATTAGGACCTGCTCAGATCTGATTCCTGAGCCTGCCCTTATCATAAAAGTCCCAGAAGCCAAGCCTGTTTTGCCTCTCTCCATATAGAGAGATGACCTTTATTTTTCAGCTCTGACACTCTTGTGTGTATCTCTGCCTGGTCTCCATCTTTCATTTCTTATTTACCTGTCTCTCGTTCCTCACTTTTCCTTCATTTTGGTGCCAAAACCTGGGATCAGTTTCCCTGGTGTGCCCGCTCCCCTCTTTGGGGGCCACTGAGAGTCCCCAGGCCCCAATCTGAATTCCATCATGGGACCAGGCCCTCCATTCTGCTGAATGCCCTCTCTGTACCAATCACCAGACATTGCAGGTAAGACCCGTCTCTGGTAGACCTAAATGACCTACAGGTCCCTGGAAATGACTGTTGAACGACCAGCATTCCCAGGGTTACTGTGTGGTCCGAGTTAGCCTCAGCTGCCACAGCTTTCACAGCTACGGCTGATCCCGACTTTCGACCAAGTTTGTAGGTGGTCTTTTATTTGGGTCCTGGGTTTTGAGAAAAAAACCACTGAGGGTGATTGGGCATTGTTCCTGGTGAGATGACCTCTTGGCCTTGGGTTAATCTCTACGGCTTCTGCCCCTTCTATGTAGTCCTGGCGCCCAAGTGCCTCTACAGGTTCCTGCCCCGACGCCTACCCAGCAGTGGTGACAGCCCCCTGAGTATAACTGTCCTCTCGACTAGGTGATACTAGAGACTGGGGGACGTCCCACCACTAAACTCACCTCCTTCATCTCACCATGCACAGCTCCTCATCCATTGCCTCTCATAGTCCCCTAGATTGCCTCCTGGCTAACCTAGGGTCTCTCTCTCTCTCTCTCTCTCTCACCCTGGATCTAAATCCCACCAAACATCTGCTTGTGAAATCAGATCTGGCCTCAATATCCTTTGGATAAGGACTCTAAATGGCCACTTAATGGCTCCCTAGATCCCAATATTATCAGGGATCTTTTCAACTATTGTGAGTGCTTGGGAAAATGGAAAGAGATGACATATGTTCAGGCCTTCCTCTCTCTATGTTCTAAGCCCTCTCTCTGAAACACTTGCTCTCCCACACAAGTCCTCTTAGCTCTCACCTGCTCTACACCTGCTTCCAAAGGGACAGAAGATCCTACCCAGGACTCCTCCTCCTTCAACCCAGCAGATGAGCCCTCACAATATCACAATTCTCTTTCAGATGAAGCTGCCACAGCAACTGTCCCCTTGGCCCCTCTGCCCTTTTCTCCTCCTGCCACACACTCATGGGCTGCCACTGCCCAACCCGCATTTCTGTGTCCTCTACACGAGGCGGCTGGAGTAGATGGTGTAATTTGGGTTCTTGTGCCTTTCTCTTTGTCACATCTTTCACAGATACAAAAGTGGCTTGGGCCTATACTTCAAGTCCCACCACATATATCAAAGAGTTTTAATATCTGACTCAATCATATGATTTAACCCTCCACGATGTCCATATGATCTTGTCTACCACCCTCCTGCCCGAAGAGTGCTGGCAAGTTTGGGAGCAAGCTAGAAATTATGCTGATGAGGTAATCAGACCTAACCTGCCCATCTGATTAGTACTGGAGGAGCACAGGCAGATTTGGGAGCAAGCTAGAAATTATGCTGATGAGTTATATCAGACCTCCTCTGCCCACCTGATTGGCACTGAAGCAGTCCCTGATCAGGACCCCAACTGGGATTATAATTTGCCTGGAGGAGTGACTAGTAGAAAGGCAGCACATAAGGCTATCAATTATGAAAAGCTCCAGGAAATCATCCAAGAAAAGAATGAAAACCCTTCAGTATTTTTAGACCTCCTGACCAAGGCTTTATGACAATATACTAATCTGGACCCTGAGACTCCAGATGGGAGACAACTTCTAATGACCTACTTTTTCTCCCAGAGTTTCCCCAATATTAAGGCCAAACTAAGACGCCTCAAGAGGAGGCCCCTAACTCCTAAGCTGAGGTTTTGGGAGTGGCCTTTAAGGTGTATAACAGGAGAGACAAGAAGGCCTGGAAACAGAGATATCAGATGCTCGCTCAAGCTGTCTGTTTAGCCTCAGCATCTGTCCCTGGTTCCACTGGCCTGTGGAAGGGTCCCTCAGGTCCACCCAGATCCTGGGTCACTGGGCTCGTACATATCCCAAGCCTCACAAGCCTCTGGGCTCTTGTCTTAAATGCCATCAGGAGGGACACTGGGTCATTGACTATACCCAAGCCCATAGGGGCCAACAGCCATCTGGCCCTTCTGGTTCCCCTTTCCAACTCTTAGGACTGGCTGCAGAGGACTGACAAGGCCCAGGTCCCCATCACCTGACCACTACCATAACTCCACGGGAACCCAGGGTAACTGTGTATTTCAGGTAGGCCTGTCTCCTTCCTCTTAGACGGTTGGGATACATATTCATTCCTCAAGAAGTCCTGGGGGCCTACTACTTGTTCTATGACCTCTACTGTAAGGGTAGATGGTAAACCTTACCAACCCTCATAGACACACACCTAGCCTTGTTTGCGCTTTTGGCTCTCTAATTTTTACCCACTCCTTTTTGGTCATTCCACAGTGTCCTGTTCTCCTTGTGGGAAGGGAAATACAAAGTTGGGGGCTACGCTTTCCTTCTCCCCTCATATGCGTTTCCATCCAGACTCGCCTGCCGCTCCCCGGATCCTCACCCTTACCTTAGGACCATCCCCTATTCTGTCTGCCAGGGCCTTCCCATTACCCACTTTCCAGGTGGACCCTATTGTCTGGGATGTTTCAAGTCCTTCTATCACCTCACATCATGAGCCCATTCACATCTGTCTCGAAAACCCCCTCCATTTTCTGGCCCAATCACAATACCAGCTTTCCTGACAAAAACTCCTAGGCTTACAGCCTAACATTCAAGACCTCTTGCGAAAGGGATTCCTTAGACCTACTCATTCTCCTTGTAACACTCCTGTCTTGGCAGTAAAAAAGCACAATGGTTCCTATTGCATGGTCTAAGACCTCCGTTCCATCAGCTCTATGGTTGTCCCAATCCATCCTGTGGTAACCAATCCTTATACCCTTCTCACCACCATTCCTTCTGGGACCTCTTACTTCTCAGTGCTATACCTGAAAGATGCCTCCTCTCCATTCTGACTCTTAAGACATTTTTGCCTTTACATGGATAGACCCTGAGTCACATAACTCCACTCAGCTAACATGGCCAGTTCTCCCCCAAGGGTTCTGAGACAGCTCTCATATCTTCAGACAGGCCTTGGCTAAGGATCTAGCATTCCATACATTTCACTTAGTCTATGTTGATGACCTCCTTCTTTGCAGTCCCTCCTTTGAGGTCAGTCATCAGGACACCTGTAAACTTCTTAACTTCCTTTCTGTCCATGGCTATAGGGTTTCTTGGTCCAAGGTACAGCTTTCCTTGGCAATGGTAACATACCTAGGCTTCCTCCTGACCCCTACATACAAAGCCATTACGGATCATAGAAAGGGCCTTATTGATAATATACCAATCCCTCTACTAAGGAAGAAATTCTCTCCTTTCTAGGTATGGCAGGATTCCTCAGAGCTTGGATTCCTAACCACTCTATATGATGCTGCCTGGGACCCACTGTCTGAACACCTATTGCACTCTGTTATTATAAAACCCTTCACTAGGCTCCAGCAGGCCCTCCTCCAGACCCCTGCTCTCCATCGCCCTGATCTCGCATGCCCAATTCACTTTATGTGGCTGAAAAGCAGGAATTTGCTCTAGGGGTCCTTGGACACATGCTGGGGCCTACCTTTTGAAGGGTCTTGACCCTACTGTTCGGGGATGGGCCCCTTGCCTACGAATGTTGACTGTAGCTTCTCTACTTATTAATGAGTCAAAGAAACTCACCTTTGGGGCCCCACTCACCATCCTGGCTCCCCATCACCTAAAGGAACTCCCCACCTAAAGGACAAGATAAAAGAGCTCCAATAGGACCTTGAATGTCAGAAACAACTGTTCTCCTCTGCTAAGTACTTAGCTAAGTAACCCCCTTCTCCAGTGGGCACTTCCTTTCCTGACCCCTCTCCTTGTCATAGGCCTTCTGTTAATGCTTGCCTCCTGCATCATTAGATTTGTTCAAGACCAGATCCAAAAAAATCTCTAACCAAAGTATAAACCAGCTTTTGTTACAGGAATACCAATCCCTCACCAAAATTGGTCCGCTGGGGACAGCATTCCACCACTACTCAACTGCCGTCATCAATCCAATGACATCCTGTGCTCCTAATGAGGAACTCAAAACATCATCCCTTCCCAGCAGGAAGCAGTTACAGAAGATTAACCTATGTCCCTGTTCCCTAAGGGGGACCAATAAAAAAACAAAAAAAGGGGGGAATATAAGGTCCTTGCTTAGCATCTGGATGGCCATCTTAAGTGACTGCTGACATTTTAAGGAAAAAGTTTCACCCACCTTCCCGCCCAAGGGCGTTTCTGAGAAAGGCTCACCCCTCCCTTATACCAACCCAAACCCTAACTGCCCACATTAGGACCTGCCCATCTCTGATTCCTGAACATGCCCTATAAAAGTCCTGGAAGCCAAGCCTGTTTTGCCTCTCTCCGCTATAGAGAGATGGCCTTTATTTTTCAGTTCTGACAAACTCTGGTGTGAATCTCTGCCTTGTCTCCATCTTTCATTTCTTGCTTACCTGTCTCTCGTTCTCCACTCTCCCTTCACTTACAAGATGTTTTATTATTTTGAAGGGACTAAAAGGCTTACAAAGTTCTGTCAGAATACATTTTTGCTCTATTTCATTGACCCCTTCCAATGGCTATGTTAAGTAAAAGCTCAGCCCTAGTCCTCCACACCAATGCAATAATGAAGACAAGGTCTTGAGACAAAGAAAAAGAAGGTTTATTGCTTTGCTAGCAAAGGAGAAACACAGGGTACTCCTTTCCCAAAGGCAGTAATTCTGCCTATCCACAGGAACATGGAGGCTTTTAGAGTTGATTCAGAGAAAATGAGATTAAGGAGAAGTTTAGGGAAGAGAAGACCAGTGAAAATAAGAAAATCAGAAAAGTTTAGGGAAAAGAAGACCAGGGAGGAGAAGTTTAGGGAAAACATTAGGAAAAAGAAAAAAAAAAGTGTAAGTCTCAAAGCCACAAGGGTTATAGTCAAAGCATCAAGTGAACCCCTGTTAAAGCTACTCTTAACTTTTAATTTGACCCCTACATCTGTCCAATGAGTCTGTTCTCCTTGGAGGGAAGGGGAACCCTGGTCCTCATTGTAAGAAAACATCTACAAAGTTTTGATTTCTTATTGATATTGGTAGTTAATACCAGAGGGTAATGATTATTTTTAGAGCAAAAATGGAATATTTAAGAAATGTGATTTTCTGGTTCATCATCCCCATTTTAACCTATGTTGAAATTTATCTAAAATATTTCCATACCCTTTCAACACAGCAATTAGCAAATACTGAACAAAAATTAAACTTGCATTAAGGATTTCCCCAGAACATTATAACATTTTCATTCTTCAGATCAACTCATTTTACCCAGGAATTACACTTCCTGACACTTGTACAATGTTTATATTTTATAAAACTCTCACAAATCACTCCACTTCAACAACCTAATATGAGCCATCAACTACCTACTTATCCTAGTACAACGCCTCCTTCCCAGCTAGTCTCTGCTGGTTCTCCTTCTCTCCTTTCTGGCAGAAGAAAGGTGCAGTAGGGACCTGCGTGTGTGTGTGTGTGTGTGTGTGTGTGTGTGTATGTGTGTGTGGTGGGGTCATTGGAGTTCAATCCTTGGCACGGAAATGCAAATACATTAAAAAAATTTTTTTTTGAAGTGGCTCAGCTGTCCAGAGCACAGCAACATAAAAGTGTCATCACCGAACTGCAGGGACTGGAAGAGAGTAGTCAAGTGCTGAGGGCTTCCCCTCGTTCACCAAAAAACGCTCAGGTGGGCGCGGCTGGACGCTGGTACTGGTGTTGCGCGAGCTGGGGAACCAAGCGGTGGAGAGCCNGACAGAGGAGCTGTGTGGAGCCGCGAGGGCCAGTGCGCGTGCAAAGCGCGCAGTCACCTGGGCTTCGCGGTGCCGCCCTGAAAGTTAGCTGATGTTCGGAATTAGATTTCAGGAAAGCGGATAGCAAAACCACTTCGAAAAATCAAGAGTTGAGTGAATGAAGATGAAATTTAAGTTAGCGTATCTTTTAGCCCAAATATTCGCGTGACTGTATGTAACCAATTGCCATAGCAAATACATACCTAACCGTACTTTCCAAGTAGACATAGCATAAATGTTTTAAAAATTGAATAGAAATGAATAGTCACCTGTGCTTATTGAGTACCTACTATATGCTCAACACTACCTCGGGCACTTAAGAACAAAGGAATATTACTGCACTTTTGTTTATGAAGGGTTTGTAATTTTGTGATAAAGCTGAGATAAACACCTGTTATCTTACAAGATTATAATTTACTTATCGGCAGACCAAATATTCTGAATCCTTGAGGGCTGCAACTGCATCTTTATTCGTCCTAGGAATTAGTACCCAGGAGTCTTAAGTTTGTTATAGGCGTTCAATGTTTATTGGCAATGCTTTGAAAGTACATAGTAAAATACTAACATGGGTTATAAGGACCATTAGAGAACAGGACAGTACATACGATTTGGCAGATACTACAATCTAGTCCCACATTTATTCCGAAGCAATTTTAATCAAAATTAGATGTTATCGTTAATTTGTGTAGTTGGAAGAGCATTAGATCAAAAGTAGTAATACTTTAATCTAGCCACAACGGAAACATTAAGAGCGTGAAATACACAGTAAAGACTTGAGTCCAGAATCAGCTGTCCAGGTACCAATTCAAGCCTCCCTAGATCAAGTTACTTAACTGGTTTTTAAACCTTATAAGATCAGTCAGGGGTGTAGTTGCTTAGCATGCATTAGACCCAGGGTTTGATCTTGCAACACTGCAAGAAAAAAACAGTAAGCCCTATAAAATAAGATAGTATTATCTCCCTTATATAATTGGCATTAAAAAACCCAAATTCTTTACAGTATCTGCACATACTCTATGATGTAGGTATAAGCCTCTCTAAGCCTCTATTACTAATGTGTAAAATGAGAAGGGTTAGGCCTCTATTTGTTCCTTGAATTTCCGGGTCTAATGTCCTCCACCTCTGATGCTTTTACTTTTTGAGTTTGCCCTTTTTGATCCCTCTCCATCTCTGCTCTTCTAAAACTTTAATTTTTCAATTCTAAACGTAAACAGCCCAATTTCAAACAGTTTGTATCTCGAAATTCCCCTCTTTGTAATTCCCCTCAATAACAACAGATCTTAAAAAAAAAAAAAAAGCAACAGAAAACAACGCTTTCAGATACTGAAACCTGCAGACCTCAGACAACACGGCACCAGACAACCTAGCTGGAGTGCAGAGTGTTGCATGCCGGGAGTCGTAGTCTGACGCTGCACAGACTCCCCTCGCGCCTCTGCAGTTTGAAAGAGAGAGGAAGGGCGGGTAGGCGGAAAACGCACTGGAAGCTCCGCCCCTTTCCCTTGCGCCTGCCCCTTTCGCCTTGAAGCGCCGTTCCGGGACGCGGAAGAGGCGTGGCCTGGGTCCCGGGTGGCTGCGGTTGCCGCCGCCAGGACCAGTTCCTGCGGGCGGTGCTGCAGAGCCTGGCCTGCGCGGGGCTGTCATGGTCCCCCTGTGAACAGGCGGTGGCAGAGAGCGGGGCGGGGCCTGGCTGGAGGGTGGTGGCCCGGCGGGGGCGGGGGCGGGGCCGGCCTCTGGCATCTTCTTCCTCCGCATGTGGCTGGCGGCAGCCGAGCAGTTATCTCGCGCACTCTTCGCCCGCCGTTTCTCTTTCGGGCTCGCTTCGCCTCACCCGAGCCATGTCGTTCGTCGAGAACAACCCAGCGGCTTCCTCTTTGCCCAACGGTGACTGCGGCCGTCCCAGGGCGCGGCCCGGAGGGAACCGAGTGACCGTAGTGCTCGGCGCGCAATGGGGCGACGAGGGCAAAGGAAAGGTGGTGGATCTGCTGGCGCAGGACGCCGACATCGTATGCCGCTGCCAGGTGAGGCGATGCGGCTCTGAAGGAAGTCGGGCCGGGGAGCTCGGGCCCAGAACCCGGATCCGCTGGCCCAAATGAGGTGTCACCTTGAGGTTCTCTCCTTTTGCTGTGTGCTGCGGCGATGTAGAGAAATGGCGGGAGGTCAGGGACCCCTGACCTGGACACATTGGGTGGCTTTGGAGGAAAATATGGGTCGATAGGGAGTCTGAGAGATGCGCGATGCCTGGGGAGTTGCTGTTTTCAGTTTGGGGACCGGTGCTGAGCCTCAGGACTAGGTCGGGGGAGAGGTGGGATACGGTCGGAATTTGAGAAGGCACCGCCGAGGCCTGTTCCGGACTCCGTGTGGGGACGGGTGAGAACCTGGCGCGGCCGCAGAACCTACCCATCACCCACCCACCCTGGGCAGCCAAGTGGGAGTGATTATTCCGAAATGCCCTGAAATCCAGAATCAATACTGCCCCACCTGCAGGCCCTAGGCGTGAAGAGGTTTGCCTCCTCCGGTGTTGACATCAGAACCCACCTGGGGTCATTGGGACTGTTAAAGTATCCTAGCTTTGTTTAAACAATTTTTTACTCCGTACCCCATTAATTAATATTAAGGGGAGATTATTTTTGCTCACTGGTTCTAAAGGAAGAAATCCCCGCTCTTGTAAAAAGACTGAAGCAAGTATATGCATGGATGTCAAATCGGATATTTAGAAATATCTAAGTTGTTACTGTTACATAGAAAGTTCACTTTCGGGAAATGTAGTGGTTGTGTACTTCCTACCAGGAGACACGTGGTTTTCAGGGTGAGCTTTCTTCCTATTTGCTGTTTGCTTTGAAGCAGCCTAGAGGCAAGGCCTTTGTAAAGGCTCTTAGGTAACCTTCAGGTTCAGAATTCCAAATAGATGAGCAATCTCCACGTTCAAAACCAAATGTAGTATTTGAAGTTAACTGCAGTTTGTGGAGGTTGCAAGAATAGCTCTTGAAGGTAAATGCACAATGCGATGATGCCGTGGTGTAGATTTTCTAATAAGTTAGTATTGGGCCTGCTTGAATGGAAGTTTTCTGCCTAAAATTGAATACCACTTGTGCATTCAGAAACAAATTACAGGTATGTAAAAAAGCTAAATGTAAGTATTCTCTGACTTTGCGGTTTTTGTTTTTGCATGCAGAATCTACCCTGCCCATTTCTTGGCTAATATATGAGTTTTGTCAACTGTACCACTTTACCACCAACTCTACCTCCCTTCCAGCCTTCTTTCCCTCTGCATGTCTGACAGCATACAAACTTAATGCTGTTACTAAAGGTGTTGGCATTGAATTGATGCCTCTGTGACCTTAGGGGCTACTCCAAAAAGCCTGACCTTTACCTTTTTTTTTTTCCCCTTAAAATTAGATCTGGCGGTGCCGGGGGTGGGGGTGGAGGGGACTTATACCTAACTCTTGTTGGGTAGGAGAGGCCTGTTGTCTTCTACTCAGACATCCCCTTTATTTGAAAATAATGCATTCAGGTTGAGCTATGTTACTTATTCTAAGATTTGAGAAATTTAATAATGATAGCATTGTTCTAAAATATTCTCAATTTTAATATTCCTTTGAAAGTTATTAGAATTAGTTTGTAGACTGGAGGTGTTGCTGTGTTACTGAGAAAGTAGTCTTAAAGGGAGACCATAGATCAATATGATCTAATGCCCTTGGAAAGTCTAGAAAAGTGATTGAGAAGGAGCCATGTTTGCCTTCAAAATATTAGTTGAAGATAGTGGAGAAAGAAATAAGTGATCAGATTTGCTAGGAGGACTTCCCTCACTTGTTATCTTTTTGTTGACTACTTTCCTGTGTAATCTTTATTCTTATTCCATTTAAGAGCTCATCATTAGGATTCTTATTAAGTGTCTGGCTAGCCACTAGTAAGGAATAGACTTAAGCATATCTCTTTTGTGATTCACCTTGGTAACTTTACATTATTTGGTCAGCCCTAGTAACCTGGTGTCTACTTAATGAAGTTCTCCTAGGTTATAAAATTGAAGAATATGGAATCTTGAACTTCTTAATAAGCATTATGGAGAACTTGGAAAAGTCTATGTTAGCTTACATTGATTGCTTTGTTTGACGTGTCAATTTTGTGTGTTATTGAAAATGTTGTTAGAATTTAAATTTTTTCTCGTCATTTATGCCACCAACTCAAATTTATACAGCATTGTTCCTCCAGAGGACACATAAAAATGTGTCCATATTTTCTTTCTTTCTTTCTTTATTAACCAGGGATTGAACCCAGAAGCATTTAACCACTAAGCCACATCCATAGTCTTTTTAAATACTTTATTTAGAGACAGGGTCTTGCTGAGTTGCTAAGTACCTTGCTAAGTTGCTGGGGCTAGCTTTGAACTCTCCATCCTCCTGCCTCAGCCTCCCAGCCACTGAGATTACAGGTATGCATGGTTGTTCATATTTTCAACATAAAATCATAAAATAAGGAATTTTACCCAGTTTTAAAAAGAAAAAATTGACATTTTCTTAAACTATACACTTGAATATATAAAATGCCCTTTTGGAAAGATAGATGCAATGCTAATGGTATTTTCATTGTTATAGCTCTTAAGGTTTGTGTCTTCAGATTCAGGATTTATGGGAAGTTACTTATAACTTTATAGGTACTCTAGGTCCATAAATAAGGACTTGGAACAAAGGATGATCACTACTGATGCCCTTTGTCAGTTAATATGTCTTTTAAGAAAAAGAGAGGGATTGAGTATAGGACCAACTCCATACTATGATCATTCATCCAACAAGTGCATCTTGAGTATCTACAAGAGACCACTTATCCCTGGAGTGAAAAGCTGAAAAAGGCCAAGATTGTGCCCAGAAGGAGCTCACAGTTTAGTGGATCACTGCTATGTAAACAAGTATTGCTAGGGGTAGGGATGGAAAACGAACTAGTACAGGTTTTTCAAGGGGTTAAAATATGGAAACTGAAAGGCTTCTTTTTGGCAGTACAAAAGTAGTTTTGTTAGGAAGTCTGTTATCCACCACTCTCCCGATTCTCTGGAATTAAATATTATACTTTGTTTATTGAGTAGAAACTACAGAGATTTTTTTAAACTGTAACATTTTTACCAGGCCTTAAGCAAGTACTTATTTATTGTTCTTAGAGAAAAAAAGCTTGGTGTTCTTGGTTACAGTTAGGCATGCAGTTGCTTGTGATCAGGGAAAGCTAAAACAGTCATCTTTTTCTTTATATTCCCCACCCCCAGTGTTTTAAAGTAATATAAAGAGAATGTATTAACTATGTTAGTTTTAAGGGAATGTATCCTGTCACTTGCTACATATGAAAGCTTACTATAAAAATAAACAAGATAAGAAAATGTTTCTAATTTGTAGCTAGATACTGGTACTTGTAGAAGGCTCTGAAACCAGTTATTAGTAAGTAATAAAGAAGCATAAAAGACATAACACAGATTTTCTTCTTGAAATAATCAGAAAAGATAAATTTAAAAGGAAGTAACTTCAGTATTATATAATGTCTTGAACATTTGTACAGCTAAAGTTATCTTGCAAACCCATAATTTCAAAGAATTAATAATTCTCTCAAAATTTGGTCATTCAATGAGAATGTTGTTCCCTATTTAAATCTATTGCATTAGTATATAAGATATATCATCATCTAGGTGTGAATTTTTAAATTGTATGAGGCCATGCCAGTATCTGATTTAAAGTATAGTTTCTTTCATTTTGATGGAAATGAGTGGGTTGGTTGGATAAAGTATCTTTAGGAAAAGCTGTTGCCTAGAACAAACTTAAAGTGAACCCGTAAGTTGATAGGTACCTAATAGCTTGCTTACTAGAACTGGGTACTGAATTTAGCTATATTATCTTTTGGGAAAAATGTCAGATTTTGACATCAAAGATTAATGAGGATAAGCTACTTATTGGTAAGTTAAGATTGATGTTTATTAGAATGCTTTTATCAATAGAAAAAGAGACATTATTAAGTATTGCCTAGTGAGAAAGGAATAGTGAATGAAGGTGAATTCCTATGGCTAGATGACTCCAGGATGGAATGGCTAATTATATTTATTTCAATGTAATAAAATTATTTAAAAAATATAAGAGGCCCCATGAAATTTCTAAAAATGAGATTTTTATTTATGTCAGGCTTTTAAAATCCTTTTAAAGGAAGTGTTGGTTTTTTTTTTGGTAATCTTTTGACTTAGAAAAGTACTTCAATTTCAGTGTTTTTAAGAAAATGCCTTCATGAATATAATGATTGAATGAGTTTTATCAAGTATTTACAAAAAACTGTATAACATTATAGATTTATAATTTTTTTTCTTTTTTGCTATATATTTCCATTCTCTCATCCATGATCATGATTTAGTGAGTACATAGAGTTTGGTACCTATAGTCTAAAGTTTGTTTATTAGGAACCTAAGACCTTTCAAGGCAATGCCCTTTTCCATTTTCATTGTGAGAAGTTGTTTCATAATTGGCAGATTAACTTATAAAGCACCTTGGAGAGTGTCATCATTTGTGTGACATTTGTGTGTGTATGAAACTGGAAGGTAACCATAGTAATATAAAGAGGATATCTTTAAGCCTTTCAAGGATAATTACACAGTGCACTTGAATGTCTGTCTTTCTGAAAAGAAATCCAGATAACCTGTATATGTTTTCGCTTCCCGTCCAGTGTGTCTGGTTACTGCTCAATAGTTTAATTTGATCAACTTACTGGTAGTAACTTAACCTGATCTTCTTTGCAATCATAACCTAATTGCAGTTATATGAATGCTTTCATAAAAAAGCAGAGTCATTCTTGTTTTTAGGTCCTTTATTGTTGTGAGTTGACAGTTGCTTTGGTGTTGGTGAATAGTGAAATGTTTCATCTGGAAAGGGGGAGGTCCATATCTTAAACTTTACCAAGAAAACATCATAGGTGATAAGTATTGGCTCAAAAAATGTTAGGTTATTAAGAAACTCGAAGATTCTAGACAAGAAATAGCACCCTTTTTTAGCTTCTGAGATAGCTCAGGGGTAAGAAGTCTTAAGCATTTCTGCTCTCTGCTGTAACCCATAATGGTAACTTTTTGACTTCTTGATTGAGGTTTATTTTGAGCTCTATGATTACAGTATGCTATTCATGTATTCAGAGAAAAAAGGACAAAGGGAAGATATACAGAGGATTTTAGAGGCCTAAGTGGCCTGAGAAATGCCTGTGGACCTTGTGCATGAAATTGTTATTAGCTCTTGACACTTGGGCCTGTACTGTTGCTGTAAAAGATGCCATTGTTTTCAGTTTATAACACTGAAAAGTTGTTCATTGCCTTCATCTCCTCTTTCACAGCCTGAACACTCTTGGTATGAAGAAGGGAGAGATTTGGGGGAAGCTAAAGGCCTAGTAGCAAATGAAATTAAAAATCAAAAGAGTCGGGGCTGGGGATGTGGCTCAAGCGGTAGCGCGCTCGCCTGGCAAGCGTGCGGCCCGGGTTCGATCCTCAGCACCACATACAAAGATGTTGTGTCCGCCGAAAACTGAAAAATAAATATTAAAAAAAAAAAAATTCTCTCTCTCTCTCTCTCTC
>NW_026000016.1:18932292-18956716 GCF_001458135.2 Marmota marmota marmota | reverse complement strand
CTTTAAAAAAAAAAAAAAAAAAATCGAAAGAGTCATCTTTACATGCTAATTTCATTTCCTTCCTAGATCCATGAAACTTTGTAATTAGAAACTTATATACATATCAGCATTTCCTGGTTGGAACTCTTGGTCTAAGATTGAGCTTGTTGGCCTCCTTGTGGTTTCTGAGGAGCCACAAAGAAATTCTAAAATATTTGTCTTCTGACTTACTTAAATGTAAAATCAAATTAGGAAGAAAGGGGCATGCATTGAAAAACTGACAACAGTTTACACAATAACTAGGTACAGTTATCCCTGGATCCTACAGTACCATGTTTTAAAATATTGTCCTTCACAGCATAAAATGTTAACAAAAGTTAATTAGCACTTAATCATTTATTTCCAGTCATCACTAGTACAAGATGTGAGCTCAAGAGAACCAAGTATACACATACTATGTTGTAATGAGTTTATTTTTGTGAATCGTGGTTTTTTTGTTTGCAAACAGTGGAAAGAGTTTATCTTAAGCAAGATGGAAATTTGTTTGATGAAGTGCTAGCAGCAAAGCCAGGACTTAGGGTGACTAGAGACCAAGGCTATTCCTGGGATCTTAGGTGGCCAGAACTGGTAGCCTTTCTCTTTGGGATGTTTCTGTGACTGATATTTTACCTCATTTTCTTTGCTAATGAGAATCAAATTCCCCAGGGAGAGGATCTCTTTGGCTCAGGTTGGATCAGATTTCTCTGTCTGCATCAATCACTGAGGGAAGGGGGATGATTAAATGTTTGCAAATTAAGGGGGAAGAGGAGGGGAAAACTTTGTTCAACAGTTATAGCTGACCTGGCGTTAATTTCATCAAGAAAGATAGATATGAGGAAGTATTTGTTCTGGGTTGTTATTAGATTTGGAAATTATTTTTCAGTAGTCTAATACACCCATAGACCCTTAATGCTTTTCTGGGGGAAAGAATATTTGGAGTAAAGTTGTTTTTTGTGATTTTCACTCTAATTAAAATAATGAAAATTAGCCGTGTATTAATTTTGAAAGCTAAAAGTTTTATCAGAAACTGCTTTTCAGCTTTGAGAACATAGACTTTTAGTTCTGCCTTTTGCTTTTATTTTTCTCATAATTTCCAGTTTATTTCACATGGCTGTACCCTGGGATACATTTTTTTTTTTCTTGGTCATTGAGAAGCTTAAAAATATTTAATCTTTACATGGTTGTCTTTTTTTTTTTTTAATTTTATTTTTTGTGCTGGGGATTAAAACTAGGTTCTTGAACATTTAATCTTAATGCATGAATAGTAATACAAGAGAATTGGTAAAATATCCATATTAGGGTATGTTTTGTGATTGTGATGAGTTAATTAAAATTGTTTTTTTAGTATAGAACATGTAACTATAATAAAATATTTGTTAAATGCTCTGTGAGTGTCTGGGATTGTAAGAGTTATAGGAATTTAGCAAAGCAGCAAGAGATAATTACATATAATTGTTTTACATATAATTGTTAATATATGATTAGTGCTTTTGTTGGTATAACTTACCAAGTTTGGTTTAGGGAAAATTTGGAATGAGAGGGGAGGAATACAACTCTTAAATAAGCAGGACAGCAGCAAATTATCTCTATCTTTTTATGAAGTACAATCTGGCCTCCCTAGTGTTACAAGAATCCTTAAACATGATTAAACAAGCTTGTTGCTCATCCTGACAAACATTTCATAGAGTTGCCCAGGTGAGAAGCAGCTCCTTCTGCCATCGTAATTTGTGGTTGGGAGCTTAAGGTGGTGGTCAGCAATGGTGTTCATGTTTGGAACCTCTTTGTTTTGTTATCTGCTCATGGATGTGACCTCTCCTTGGACCAACATAGCCAATCTTTGAGGTCAATTGGCCTGAGCACTGAAGGTCAATTTTGCAATTATGACAATGTACTGAAATTTATTACTACATAGATTACCTCATCAAGAAACTCCTTATGAGTTGCTCCTACTACTTCATCTCAATACCCTTTCTATACATAGTATGTATTTCAAGATTAATTTTTCATGCCCCAACTTCCCCACAGGGCACTAGTACCAGTTGTAAATAAGCACTTATATTTTCTCCCAAGTTGTTAATAGAATGATCTAGGGTTATTCTGAACATACTTAATCATATTACCATATTCAGTTAAATATTTTAAGTGATATTTAAACCATAAAATGATCCTTAATGTGGTATTGATTATTGAAAAATGTTGGTTAATATTTGAGTGAGCAAGCCTTATACCAGAGTGTAATTTTTAGTCTTTTATAGCTGAACTTTTCCAACCTGAACTATGTATTAACTTGTACAGACTTAAAGGAATTAAGCTAAAGTTATTTATAAAAATAACTTTAGCTTAGTTATTTATAAAAGTTATTTATAAAAATTATTTATAAAAAAAAGAGCAAGCTGTTCCGGTGTATATAGTTTACTACCCTTTTTATATATGGATATATGTATGTGTGTGTGTGTGTGTGTGTGTTTATATATATGTATATATATACATATATATATATATATATATATATGTATATATATATATATATATATATATAAACACACACACACACACATATATACATATATCAATCAAAGTATCTCAAAAGGGACACCAAAAACTTGTGTTAACTGGTTGTCTTGTAACAGGTGTATGAGAAGACTTCCTAAAGCAAAAAACATTCATCTGTATCCTTGTTGATATCATGTGAAAGAGATGTTGCTTAAAAATACCTGCTCTGGGCTGGGGCTTTGGCTCAGTGGTAGCTCACTTGCCTGGCATGCATGAGGCACTGGGTTCGATTTGAGAACCACATATGAATAAATAAAAGATGTATCAACAACTAAAAAAAACCAAAAAACAAAAAACCTGCTCTGTCTTCTTTGTTTAGCTCTCCACCTGCTATCTTGTAGACTACACAGCCAAAAACTGTCAAGTGTGTTGGATTTTTTTTTTTTTTTTGATGTAAATATATGAGGTACATTAGTCTTCAAGCAAGTTGTTTACTTTAAACAATGAAAAACAATGTAAATAAGCATTTGCTTTCTGAAGATTGTTTTAATTGGACCTGTTTTTCTGGTGTATTTGTGAATTCAGTTTCTATGATGATTTCATAAAAAGTAAACACTCATGTTTTTGAAAGTAGCTTTGTAATCAAATTAGTCATTCTTTTTTACTTTTCTTTTTACGTGTCACAACAGCAGTGTTGTTAAGGTTGTTTTTCATGGTCCTAGTTTGCTATTTACTTTTAAAACTTTCTAAGTATTTTTTCATGCTTTATAACAGAAAAATTATCTGATCACTCATATTTTCAGTCTTCCTTGGACCTAATTTTGTAATTTGACATTTTGTTTTTTATTGATTATGTAGGCAAAAGCTTCATAAAGTGGAAATCTCATCATGGCTTTGTACTGTGGTTCTGAACATAAAAGATTCCTTGACTCCATGTATTATATTATCTAAAGTTCTAGGGATCTGTCTGTCACTAAACTAGATGCAGAAGGCTGATTTACTCATTAGAATCTTCGGATAACAATATTTGGGGGAGTTACTTGGGAAACATCCAATATCCGAGTTGTTAAGTCCATATAAGAATATAAATTTCAGATCACAAATTTGCTTGCTTAACGTATTTTAAGGACAGTGGGAGTTATATGAATATTTACATCAAGTTAGGGTAACTTGTTTTCCCCCTGGTACTGGGGATCAAACCAGGGGCACTCTACCACTGAGGTATATCTCTACCCCTTTTTATTTTTTATAATAAATTGCTGAGGCTAGCCTCAAACTTATGATGTGCCTACCTTAGTCACTGGGATTATAGGCATGCACCACCAGGTCTGGCTAGACTATTCCTTTTTATCTTAGAGATATTTTTTGTATAAATAAAATATCATGGATAATTAGTTAGATTGCCACACACCCTGCATAATGCCAAAGAGACTAATGAACAAATTGTTTTGTGTACTTTTTCACTTGTTCCACCGCCCCCCCACCCTTTTTACAAAGACTTCCCTGTCTTCCAGAAACCTGTGTTCTCCAATTTCTAGATCCTTTTAGGGTAATCACTCACATGTACTATAGTGGGGAAGAAAAAAAGCAAACTATTTTAAAGTCTTTAATGAAGGCAGTATAGTTGACAAATATTTGAGCTTCTTTAATTAAGTGATATTGACATTCTAGCAGGAATTCATTAATTCACTTTGAAAGGAAATATATTATCTGTTATATTTATTACCAGGCTCAATTTTCTTTTATATTTCAGGGAGGAAATAATGCTGGCCATACAGTTGTTGTAGATTCTGTGGAATATGATTTTCATCTTTTACCCAGTGGGATAATTAATCCAAATGTCACAGCATTCATTGGTAAGTATTTAAACTGAAATGTATGGGAATTGATAATGTTACTCTTTTTTGTGTGTGTGTGGTGCTGGGGATTGAACCAAGCCTTGTGCATGCAAGGCAAGCACTCTACCAACTTAGCTGTATCCCTAGCCTTCGCAATTCATATTTAATTATCAAAACTGATTTTATTTCTCACCATATGGTTCACTGACCATGGTACCCTCTGGAATACACTGGCTTTGGCTCTTTGTAACTCTTTCAGATCTTTTAGCAGGAATACTTGGCAGTTTCTTAATTCTATAGAAGAATTGGATCACCAAGTCTCTTTTCTAAACACTTTAAACTGTGACTCACCATAAGTAGAATTTAATTCTGAACCCTGTGACAAGTAATACAATGTATTTTCTTTTCTACTTTAAAAAAATTTTTTAAAGGCTGTTCAATACTAAATTGATTTTATGACCATTTAAGTAGAGTGTGATTTTCCAATTTGAAAGACATTGGTCTAGAGTCTACCTGACCAAAACTACATAACTAGTTTTATTCAAAATAACACATTTCACTTTGTTTAATTTTTATTTGTTTTTATGTGGTAGTGCTGCTGAGGATCGAACCTAGTGCCTCACACATGCTAGTAGGCAAGTGCTCTGCCACTGAGCTACAAACCCAGACCCTTCACTTTGTTTTAAAGAAATTTTTAACGTGCATTGATTGTAATTATAGTGCTTTTATATTCTAATTATATGTTTTTATATTCTAATTGTGTGTGTTATATATGTGTTTACATTATATGACTGTATAAAATGTATTAATATTTCTGTGGTAACTCCTTGATAAGTTAGAATGCCTTATTAATTAAAGTATCTTAATTCTTCTATTATTGTAGATAAATGGTTATTATAGCTGTCTATATTTTAATATTTTATACACTATAATTACAGATGTTTAAGGTCCAGGATTATTTGTTTTCCTCTAGGAAATGGTGTGGTGATTCATCTACCTGGATTGTTTGAAGAAGCAGAGAAAAATGTTCAAAAAGGAAAAGGTAGGAAAGAATGAGTATGACTGATAACCTGTTATTTTTTGTACAGGTTTATTAGGATCTCATGCCAGACAAACTTAACATTTCTGTCTTAAAATTATAGTAACAATTTTTTTTGGTGTCAGTTACTAAATTATAATTAGTATTTTAAACAAACAAAAGGACCAAACATAATGCCCTTGTGTAGGTCCTGATTTGTTGACACATTGCTCACCTGCAAACTTTATCTTAAGATATCTAGAATCACTATGTGTTCATGGCACAGTTCTAGTAAGTTCATGAGTTACTGTCATTCTTGTTTCCTAGTTATGGAGCTCTTCCTGGTTGCTGCAACCCCAAGATGAAAGGGGATTTTTTCCCTTCAAACGAAGGGAATGCTTCTTTTGTGCACTATACCCATTCCCATTGCCTTTAGAGAAATACCCTTGAATTTTTACCCTTTACTGATCAACTTAGCAAACTCCTTGAGGTATGAAGGGAATTTAATAATAATGCATGATTAAGGAAAATCATTAGTAGAGTTTCCCTTTAGATGACCTCAAACTTAAAATACTTTGATTATTGTTGCTGAAATTTATTATTCAGGTTTAAAAGCAGCAGTCCTTCTCAAGTGTTCTTAAAAACTGGATTGAACCTTACAGAACCCTGTCTTGCTTCCATCTTTTGTTTTTTCCTGCCTTTTCACAAAAACTGTCCTAGTCTGGGCTTTCTAAATTGGTCAACTCGGGTTTCCGATGCTGGTCTCTGCCCTTCTTTTTGTCCTTTTAAAATTTTTTCCTACTCTCTTTTTTCCTTCTGGCCTATTTCACCATGCTGAATCCTTTCCTGGGCTTCTTTGTAACATTTTTCTTAAGACATTCCCTAAACTAGCTTTAGAATGCATATTTACATGTCAAAAACAACTGTAAAGGAGGTTTACCTTTTAGCACATTACTTACTGAGAAGAAGGTTCTTTTTTTTGTTGTTGTTGTTGTTGTAAATGGATCTTTTATTTAATTAATTTATTTATATGCGGTGCTGAGGATTGAACCCAGGGCTTCATACATGCCAGGCAAGTGCTCTACCACAGAGCCACAATTCCAGCCCGGAGAAGTTGGTTCTTATCCTTAATCTACACAGAATAAACTTTCAAAACAAATCTTGGATATTATCAAAGGAAGCAACTAATTTTTATTATTTCTTAAATTTAATTTTTTATGGCGTTGGGGATTGAACCCAGGGCCTTTCATGTACTAGACAAGTGTTCTATGACTGAACTATACCCTCAATCCATACAACTTATTCGTAGTATCAAATAATAATTTTGAAAATGTTTGGAACTTGGTGGTTTATCTTTAGGATACATATATAGCTTACCAATATACTGCCTTTAAAGAAAATCATCTGTTTGGATTTGTTTATCCGGTCATTCAACAGTGTTGTCCCCTCCCCTTTTTTAAATATAAACATTGTATGAAGAGCCCTTTGCCATGAAATCTCACAACCCCTGCTCTCAAATATCCACAATTAAGTGGGGAATATGCATATATTTAGTTATAATTCAGTTAAATAATTGAGAGTACTTTAGAACAATTAGAAAGTTCCATTATTTTGTTTAGTCACACTTTTATTAAATGTTTTTTGGGTAAGGATGCTATTCCTAAAATTAATTCCCCTCTCTATTTCTTCCCTTGCTAAGTACCTACCTCCCACCCCCATGTCCATCAAAATATTTTCTTATCATTTGCTTTTGGGGTTCCTGGAAGTATTTTATGTGAATATAACTGAATTGGAACTAGAGTTTTGTAGAGCAAAACATTTGAAGAGATAAGAGAGTAAATGAGTTTATATATTGAATGAGTGACAGGTGAGAAAACTTGTTACACGTGATTTTCGTATGCAGAAGAAAATACCCAAAAGAAAACAGTTTTAGACATTCTGTTTATAAAGAAATTAAGATTAAAAAAACAAAACAAAACTGTTACCCAAAATGCTTGATAAAATGTATCTTTTCTCCCTTTTTAGGTCTAGAAGGCTGGGAAAAGAGGCTTATCATATCTGACAGAGCTCATATTGGTAAGGAGGACATAACATTTATTTATAACTGTTTTTCCCCTGGATTTATAAAATGAAAGCATTTAGTACCTAATTTTGTCTCTAATGTTTTATTTAACCTAAGAAAGATGGATTGTAATTGACCCAAATATACCAGATCTTACTGATTTTTTTTTTTCTTTTTTTCTTTTGACAAGGGCTAGGCTAAAATAAACATGTAGACAGGTTTAGCCAAGCAAATGAATAACATAAGCAGTATTTTATGGGACATCTTTAATTCTATTAAAAACTAAGCCGGGGCTGCAGTTGTGGCTCAGTGGTAGAGTGCTTGCCTAGCATGCATGAAGACCTGGGTTCAATCCTCAGCACCTCATAAAAATAAAGATATTATGTTTAAAACAACAATAACAAAAAAACTAAGGAATACTGAAATACAAAGAATAGTTATTTGTACATATTAATACTTGAGTAAAAATACATCTTCCCCTTGGCAAATCTTTAGTGACTCTGTGCCTACAATATAATAATTACTGCTTTTCATTCAGACTAGTCTTCCTCCATTAATTACAGCAAACTCAAGTCTAAAATTAATTTTAAGCACCACTAATAAATTTGGGGTTTTCTTCCCTCTTATTTCTAAATTAATAGAATTGTTAATTAGCAGTGACATAGTTAAGAGACAATAACCAACACAGAGAAACTTCTATGATAGATCTGAACTCAAACTGTATTTAAATATGTATGTATCCTGAGGCAGTAGCTGCTAAAATTTTACCATTGACCTCTACTTAAAAGGCAGCTTTCATTGAGGTTCTTACAGTATTTCTCAGCCACGTGCAAAAGTCAAATAATGATATCTTCGTATAACAGCCACAGACTTGAATCCTGTCCATAATCTTATTAACCTAATAAAATAGCTTGTTTGAAGTATACTGTGCTGAATTAACATACTGTTTTATGTAAAAATGTTCTATTTTGCATTACAGTGTTTGCCATAGTTTATATTTTTAATATAAAACTCTGAAAAGAACAATTTTGTGTTAGAATAGCAAAACATTTTTACATTAATATAATTATCCTGTATGTCATCTATGAGTAGAATGGTTATTCTTGTTCTATACTCAAGATTTTGAGAGCTGTTAGTGTAACTAGATGAACTGTAGGAAAACTGGTATTTTCTAAAAATGAAAGTATGCTTGTGAGTAGTAGTTATCTCAACTGACTATGTTTAAACTATGAAAATATTAATCATCAGTAATACTTGGATTTAAAGGAAACCTTTAGTATTTCCAGAGTAATTGATAACTTAGGTGTATAACCAAGATAACAAAGAAAGAACAAGCTTTATAGACCATAATAACATGTAATTTGGATAAAGACAAAGGTATTATTTTGCTTGCTTCTCAGAGGAAGGAGGTTGTAAATCTGTCATTTGTGGTGTCCATTTTCAGAATCTGATTTTTAACAATATATTTTATTTATTGGCTTATGTTAGAACTTTTATTTTAAACTTTTATGTATTCTGATATACAAAAAAATAATTTTTTTCTTACTGTCTCAGATACATAAGGAAAAAAATTTTTTTATGAAGTACTTTTGTGATATTTTTGGCTTTTTATACTCAACTACTCATTAAACTTATTTGATTATGTTAGCACAAGTCATCTTTAACTTCCACCTTCATGATTTTTATATGTAGCCATTTTGTTATCCATTGCCCCTACATTATTTATAAAATAAGCCATTATGTTAGATGATGAAAACGACTACTTATCTTCAAAACTTTCCAGTGGTTCTCTGTGATCTGCTATGAAAATTTTTTATCTAAATCAGTATACCACAATTTAGGATTTTAAAATAGGTAATAACTAATAACTGCCCTTTGAGTAACGTTTAATCTCAGTGTACATATGATATAGTTTGGCTGTATTAAATATGAATGCTCTGATACTATTATTCTGTTGGAAAGAGCAAAGTGTTAAGAGATGAAACTGTGTTTCTGCCCAGTTTCTCCATTTTCCTTCTTCATGTAAATGCTTTGGGTCCATCACTGACAGTTTGCTTAGGTATAGCACAGTGGCTAATCAAGTCACTTAACTGCTTTAGACTACCAAAAAGAAAAGACAGTAGATATGCAAAAGGGTCAAAATGCTCAGAGTGACAAGAATAGACCACTACCAATGTGAATCACTATTTTTTAATTTCTGATCATAATTTTATTATGTTTCCTTAATAATGATTTTTTCTTTTCCATTTATTTTTGTTCTTAAATGGAATAATTTCTAGTGGAGAAGTGGTCCTAGAGAAGACGAGCTAACTAAAATTTAGTTGTTGGTAGTAATTTGGATAATAGTACATAGAATGCATTAAAATGCATATTATTAAACAGGCTGTATGAAATAAGCATAATACGATTAATATAGTTCTGTATAATAAAATCTACATATGTTAATATGATCGATTCTATAATGGTGAAGAGGAATAAATACTATCATTTAAAAAAAGTCAAATAGCTAACTGGAAAATTGGCTGAGAATCATTGCTATGAAACCACATTAATCTTTGCTTCAGTGATTCTTCCCTCTCATGTGACTGAAAGGACAGTTCCCTAAACTCTAAATGATTTCCAAGACTTTTTTTAAAAAAGTTCCCATAATGTCATGAGATTAGCTTGTATAAAGTGTGTTAGATAATATGAAGCATAGTATAAGAGAGGGAACTATGAACTTAGTAATTTTGGGCATTTGGATCCAAATATTAATTGTATGTCCCCTGACAAGTCATTTATCTTCTGGGCATTATTCCCTGGTTGTGACCATGCGGGAAAGAATTTTTATGTTTTATTCATATTGATGCTCAGCAACTAACTCAGATACCTTACCCCACTTTGTCAAAATGTACTTTTTTCTTTTCTTTCTTTCCATTTGTCTGGAGTTTTCTTTTAGTGCCTTCCATTTTTTTTCCCCAAAAGTTAGCCTTTGAACTTTTGTAGACTCTTAGTAATATGCCTCTTTCTGGCATTAGTCATTTGTATTTTCTCCATCTTTATCTTGTTAGTCTAACTAGAGCTTTTTCCATTTTATCACTTTTGATTTTTTAAAAATAAACATTTGGTTTTGTTGATTTTTCTGTTTTCTATTTCATTAGTTTTAATTCTCTCCATTTTTTCTTTGATTTTAATTTGCTCTTTTACTAGTCTCTTTAGAAGCTTAGATCATTGATTTTAGATGTTTCTTTTCTAATACAAGCTTTTAAAATTGTATATGACCCTCTAACATTACTTTAGCTATGTTCCACAAATTTGGACATTCTGCATATTCATTTTCATTCATTTCATTTTTTGACCCATAAGTTATTGACCATATTTATGTTACTAAATATTGAAGATTTTCCTGATTTCTATTATTTATTTCTAATATACTTGTTGTGGACAAAAGATATACTCTGTATGATTCCAGTCTTTTAAAATTTGTTGAGAAATGTTTATGTTCTAGTATATTAGCTGTTTTGGTTAATGTTCTCATAGATTGGTTTTGTCTATAGTATGTAATCCCTTGGCTTCCACAAACATTTTGTGAGATTTATCTTTATTGTTACACAAAGAAGAAGTTTTTCATTGCTGTTGTAGTATCCCATTATATGGCTATACCACAATTAATCCACAGTACCATGATGAAAATTTGTTTCCAATATTGGGCAAATGGTGCTCTGAATATATTTATAGATGTCTTCTGGTACATAGTATACTAGTGTGATTTTAAGGATGTTGTTATTACTTTTGTGGCACTGAGAGTAATCTTGATTTACTGGGTAATTTAAAATCACACAATATAAATTTAGCATCTTTAATGTAACTTACTACTGTACGAAATGTCAGAACTCCCCCACCAGAGAAACCTGTTATGAGGTTAAAAGGGTGGTTATAAACCTTGTCAAGTAGGGGAGAATACTGCCTTGACAGTTACCTTAAACGGGAGAAATTAGGGATGATTAATTTACATGGTTAGTCAGAAGGTGGTTTTAGGCTAGGTTTTATCAAGCTTTTTGAGTTTCACTATTTCTAATTACAATGTTAGTCTTCTAAAACTTTTAAATAGTTTTTGTTGTTGTTGTTTTTTCAAATGCCACTAATTTTAAGAAACTTCTATCAGTCATTCTGTTAAAAAACCTACACTCATTTCTACTTATTTGGAAATGATAGTATCATTGGTGAAAAGAAACCATAGTTATTTATACTAAAATTCACTGAATTGTATGCTTAAAAATGGGTGAGTTTTGTGGTCTGTAGATTATATTCCCATATTTAAAAATAAAACATAACCCAAGAAACTTTGGTTAGAAGTTTATAGACAAATTCTGGGCCTGCCTCATCTATAAACCAGCTATTCATTCAGTCAGTAAATATTTGAGAACTTTTTGGGACAGGAAATTAACCAGCAAGCTAAACTAACATTGTCCAAATACTGAAGACGATTGGTAGGGGAAACAAATTAGTGTAGATGTAGGAAGAGGTGAATTCTTTGCAGGAGAAGCATATACCTTTTAGTCTAAGACTGCAAAGTATGCCATTGTGACCAGAAGGCAAAGAAAGTGGCAGAGCGTCAAAGCCATTGAGTTTTTTAAGGGCAAGGGAGTGTTGATGTTATTTTTATGTCTTGGAAAAATGGTTTTGGCAGATTAAAGAATTTGGGTTAGAGATATCCAAGAGTGAGAATAGATATACACGTTAGTCTACTTTTAGTGAAAGGTGATGGAAGCTTGGCACTAGTGAGGAAGAAGGAGGAGTTGAATGATTCCTAGATTTCTGGAGTCTAGAACTTGAAGAAAAAAGGATATCTTTGTAAACTGAGTTTATAGAATTATAGGGTAGGATGTTCCAAAATTAGCTTCTTAATGACTCATTTTTGAAATCAGGTAGACTGCAATCAATCAGAGGCATATTTTCATATTAATGTGCCAGTTGGCATTATAATTTTTACCCCTACCATTATCACTTTTTACAATTTATATAGGCATTATGAAATGAGACCTATTATAACTTCAGTAATTTGAAATGCAGTATGTTTTATTTTTGTATATTATTTTTGTTTCAATAACAGCCATGGTTTTGTTTTATTTCTCTTCAGTATTTGATTTTCATCAAGCAGCTGATGGTATCCAGGAACAACAGAGACAAGAACAAGCAGGAAAAAAGTATGATATTTTTTGTACCGTTCGAGCACCTTTATGTTTAAATTCTAGGACAGAACTTTCAAAAAATATTGGAATGCCCTTTCAATAGAATTATAAAAATAAACTCACAGGAAATAACATAAATAAATACTCATGTAATTTCATTCCTTGTGATGATTTGGCCATAAGACCTATGTATCTTTCTTATCTAACTCAAAGCTTGTTTTAATTTGTTTTTAAGTTTGGGTACCACGAAAAAGGGCATTGGCCCAGTTTATTCTTCCAAAGCTGCTCGGAGTGGACTTCGGATGTGTGATCTTGTTTCTGACTTTGAAGGCTTCTCTGAGAGGTAACTAACTTGTGTTTCACAAGTGGTTTTTATATAATGAGTGGTTTTTATATAATGAAAATCTAGGCTTCCTTCTGCTCAAAATTATCAGAGAGCTTTCCATTATCTCATTTTTGAAATCATGTAGACTGCAATCTTGGTTGCCAAATGGTATAATCGGTGTTCTAATTAAATAATGATGGTTGGCTTTATTATGACTATTATATGAAGTACGGGCATTATTTGTTTTGCATGCTAATTGGTCGTTAATTTCAGATTTATTTCATGAAAAATAACATGCTAATGACATCAGTAGTATCTCAAGAAGACAACATAAGAATTCTATTTAAGGATTGGATAATGGGATGGTTTGCTGAGAAACAATGTTTTTAGTGGGTGTAGCAGTACTTTGATGTAAATCACCATGATCTACAGTCTTGATCTTTGGTTTTTCACATCAAAAATTCCATATGACCTCCCACCCAGAAATAATTAGCCTCTCAGGTCCTGGTAAATTATTATGTACCAAGCGCACCTTGAAAAATAGAAATGCCACATTGACACATACTCTGTATAGAAAAATCTTCATGGGAAACCTGATAATCACCAAACAGCTATACAGTAACTCAGTGATAGGTTGTGTTTAATATGTGGCATTAAGGCTATAATAATGTGCTACATCCTTTTTCTATTAAGTTTATATTTGTTTGTACAGGGAAGATACCTAAGAAGGCTCTTAAGAGACAAATTGCTAATGTCTGCCTCTTTTACAAACATCATGTAAACCATTTCCTTCTGTTTTTTATTCAGTATAATACAGATTTAAGTCTTTTGTGTTTACAGATTTCAGTCCCACTATTCTTTTCCCTTCTTATACACATATCAGTGTTAGGATTAATGTGCTGATAAGACCACTTATAATCTACAGAAATCATTTAAATTGAATGATATTATTTGAAACATTTTTATAAGAGCTAATAGATTGATTTAACCTGTATTTCTCAGGTTCAAGGTTCTAGCTAACCAGTACAAATCTATATATCCTACTTTGGAAATAGACATTGAAGGTGAATTACAAAAACTCAAGGTAATATTTTCTGACCTCTTTAATGTCCTTTTAATGCTTGTTTGCCAAATTAGCCTCTAGGTCTTGCATTCATTACAGTTTTGTGTAAGAACTGATAAAGGATATTTACCAGTTTGTCTTGGAGACAGCCTGTTTGGCTTACACAAAATATTGGGAGGGGAACAAGAGTAATGTAGGAAGGTAAACTTAAGTTAGGGACCAGATAGATCATAGATCTAGATCTTATATGCATGGTAAGAAATTTAACTTTGATCCTGGAGATAATGGAAAGCTCTCTGATAATTTTGAGCAGAAGGAAGCCTAGATTTTCATTATATAAAAACCACTCATAGCAGTTGGAGTATAGTTCAGCAAAGTGTCAAGTGTGGGATGATAATTTTCAAAGTTAACCAACCCATTTTAGGCTTGATAGCTCATAGGATCAATTTCTTTAGCACTCTGTATTCCTAAGAGACAAATAAGGTAATTGGCCAAAGATGAGGCCCACATTGGATAAATGTTAGGTGTCAGTGATGCCTTGTTGATCATCAGTATAGGATTCTACCTTTCCGTCTTTCTGTTCCTCATATTCATTGATAAATTTCACATGTTTCCTGTGTTTCTGATTTTTACTTCTCTAAAGTATCAACCTCACTTCTAGAACTGAACAGGAATCTACAAACAGTATGCTATTCCAGAATAGTCATAGACATTGATCTGTCCACTCATTGGTTTCCAAGAAAAAAAAAACCCAAATTTTAAAAGAACTCCATTTTCTTTAACAGCTTGGAAATATTTATGCACTATAGTATGGGTATGACCTTTCATTTCCATTTTACAAATGTTCTGTGTGAATGTAAAGTAGATGAAGAATAATAAATAAAATTGGGTAAGAAAATTTTTATAGGCAAAGTTATATTAAACCAGGTCTATAAGGAACAAGGGGCTTGATAAATAGAATGGTCATTTTAGCCATACAAAAAGAACTAAAAACAGAAATAAATAAGGAATTAGACTAGAGCCAAGGAGAGGCCATACATTTATCAGTGGGTTTAACATACTCAGATGTTTCCATAGTTGAAACTAGGTTTTAGTGCATTTACACTATAGAACTTAGGGGAAGTTCTTGTTTATATTACATTTTTACTTGAATTCTGAATTTAAATAGTATTTCTAAAATTTTGAATGTTTTGAAGATTCTTTGTAATGCTTATACATAAAATAATATTTGATATTAATATTGTGTAGATATTTTACGGTAATAGAATACAATGAAAAAGAATAATAGCAATCAGCTATTGATATTTGCATGCTTGGCAATATAACTTGTGGCCCTCACCACATTTTGATAATTACTCTGAAGCATATTTCAAAATTCCTGGTTACATGGATTATAAATGTAGCTCTTAAAGTATCTTATAAAATTTAAAAGATCAGTTCAAAATTTTTCCTGAAAGCTGGTTTATGAAGCACAAATTCTTTGTTACTTGGAAGATTTTCATTATTTACAATGAGGTTAATGTAGAATGTTGGTTTTTGGGGTTTTTTGTTTTGTTTTGTTTTGTTTTTGGTGGTGGTGCTAGAGATAGAACCTGTGCTAAGCAAACAGCAAGCACTCTGCCACTGAAACATATGCCAGTCCTATATAATTGTTCTTGATCTAGTGTCTCTTTTCTGGTCCTAGTGAATCAACATGAGAGACCAAAGATAATCCAAATTTTGCAATAAGATGAGCACTGTCACCAGCCTCTTTCTCTTTTCATTTGTCAGTTTCCATTATCATACAGTCAAGTAATTTATACTTATACTGGTTAATTGTAAGTGTATTAGTATACATGGAAATTGGTTTTTGTCTTTGTACATAGGGTTATATGGAAAGGATTAAACCAATGGTGAGAGATGGAGTTTATTTCCTATATGAGGCCCTACATGGACCACCAAAGAAAATCTTGGTAGAAGGTGCAAATGCAGCATTGTTAGATATTGATTTTGGTAAGTGAGATATAATTCATAGGCAGCTTGACTAAGCCTAACGTGCTTAAGATATAAATAATTAATATTAACATTAAGGAGTTTCAAAGTGATACTGTTAGCTTGTGGTATTCAGGAATTATGAAAGTTTGTCAACTTATGCCAAAATTTTTTAAAGAAATATTGTTGAAAACACAACACATAATGTTAAGTTTTATACTGATTTAGAAAAAAAGGAAATCATTTGGATTCAATAGATTTGGGTTCCATAAGTTATGAATTTCATCCTTTTTTAAAATAAGTATACATTTGTGCATTCTAAGATCTGTGAAAGCCTGCTTACACTGACTCACTTCCTGTGCATGAGACTTTCTAGATGGATTCAGAGTATTTCCTCCATCCTCAAAGGTTACTATTTAATATCTTCAATCTTCTGCCCCATTAGTTTGTTGGTAGTTGCACCTAAACATAATCTCTCATGATTATTATTATTGTTCTCAGCTTTAACTGATATTTCATTGACTTTAAGAAAACCAAAGAAAGTATTTTGATATAGTAGGTACATGATTTTGACACTATCATATGGCTAGTCAATCAAGAAAGAAACTGGTGTCTAATTGGCAAAGAGTTAAGTTTGAAGGGAGAGAAAAGTTCACCATTCTTAAATTTTATCTTGTAGTTCAGGGATTATTCCTTGAATAAAGATTAAAAGCTTGGGAAATGTTGAATACCACACAATTCTTAGTATGTTGCTACCACTCCAGGTTGCTGCTGCATCTTAAATATTCATGTCAGGGAGTCATTTGTTTTAAAATAACAGGAGACTCTTCAAATATGTAGATGGGTTTTTGTATTAAATTCTTTTGCAATATATTAAGTGAATACCTATCATACAGAGTTGATTCAGCAACTGCATGCACTCACTCATGAATCCTCTCCAGTATAAGCACTTTAGTTAAAGCTCTAACCACCTACAATTTTATCTCATTACAAAGAGTCAAAAATGAAACATTAAGGTTTGAGAGAGGTCAGCATCATTATGATCAAGTCTGTTGGTTAAATAGAATATACGAAAATGAAGACTTTTAATAATAATTCTGTTTTAAATTGTATATATACATTTGTGTATCTTGATGTTTGTTTCTTTTTTTAGGGACTTACCCTTTTGTAACTTCTTCAAACTGTACTGTTGGAGGTGTTTGTACAGGTTTGGGTATGCCACCTCAAAATGTTGGTGAAGTGTATGGAGTTGTGAAAGCTTATACCACGAGAGTTGGTATTGGTGCCTTTCCTACAGAGCAAGACAATGTAAGCCTATTTCCCAGTAAATTCAGTTCAAAAAATATGGGAAGAAAAAGTCATGCTTTGGTTTTTGTTATTGTTTTTCTTAATAAGTTCTTATCTCCTGTGCCTTGCAGTTCATTTACAAGGATTATTAGATATGTTTGCCTTACAGTTTTCATGAAAACATCAAATTCAGTGGTTCTTGGAATGTTCTGCTGGATTTGTGTATTTTAATAAAAACTAATGACTCATTTTTAATAGCATTTAGTTTTCTTTTTTGAAAATCTTACCAATTTTCATTTTTATCTATATAACATCATAAGAAATATTGGCTTAAAAAAATACTAAAAAACAAAAAGTGAATCTATTCCAACTAGAGCCTACCTCAGGTAAAACCTACTATTTTTAGCTTAAGTATTTTCTGTAAGGTGTTTATCACAAAGAGACTTTATCTTGTTATATAAACTAATACAATTCATTTATAATATTAATATCCTAATTCATAGGTTTTAATTTCCATTTTCTAGGAAATTGGAGAATTATTACAAACAAGGGGTAGGGAGTTTGGTGTGACTACAGGAAGGAAAAGAAGATGTGGCTGGTTGGACCTTGTTTTACTCAAATATGCTCATATGATCAATGGATTTACTGCGTGAGTTGTCTTCAGAAACATTTGTTTCAGGAAATAATAGGACAGTTCATGACCACAGGTTTAATTTTGTGGAGCATAAATTTGGGGTAGTATCTTAATAGAAAAATTTCACTCTTTATTCTCCAAACTGAAATGATAGTTCCAGGTAGAAGTGGACCAAGAAATAGTGGAAGGATATATAAAGACAGGGACCCCAAGCTAACTTGGTAGATATCTAAGGTTGATAGAAAAGAATCATGATGGTCTCACATCTTTGTATAGAGAGGAAGACATAAGTAGGTGGAAGGATGGATGATAGGTACGTAGAATAAGCACAATGTGCTTATACAAATGTCTGACTTCCTGGATTCAAATCTCAGATCCAGGTATCATGCTTGTGTGACTTGGTGAGTTAATCTGTCTGTACTATAGTTGTTATCATCTTTAAAATGGAGGTATGCTTTACCTGTGTCATGGGGTATTTTGAAAATGAGGTAAGAAATGTAGTGAGAATGTATAGTGCACTGGCTCATTGAAAATGCTTATTAAAGTTATTAACATATATACATAAATATGTAAATAAATGTGTTCATATCCACATTAATTAGGCTGAATTTCTAGCCCCCCACCCCAAAAAAAAACCCAGAATAAGATTAAAAAAAGCTTGTGGATAAGAATCCCAAATGCAGTGTTCTATCTAATTTCCACAGATTTTCCTTTAAAAACCTGTTTTCCAGTCAGTTTACTGGGAATTTTTGATGTATCATGAAGAAGTCCTTGATGTGGTTTTCTCACTCTTTGACATTTTCTGACCAGAAGGGTGGAGGTGATGGTAACCAGAGTGAAAAAGTGAGGGATAATGGCATGTGTGTAAAAGTACTTATATTTTATGATCATCCATGTGTTCCATGGCCACAGAATGCATTCTTAACTTTAGGCAGCCCTCCCACAAATGTGTTGTTGATTGGTCATAAGAAAGCTGAGTAAGGATGTGTGGAGTCACGGTAAAAATCTGTTGTAATTTCTAGAAAGTAACTTAGTTGCCTATATAAAAAATATGCATCAGTATGTCATTTTCTAGTTGTTTTATGTGTGGCACGCTTTAAAATATAATCCTAACAAGTTTTCAGAAATGCTTTGGAACTTTGAGCTTTGCATGAATTTTCCTTTACTCCTGCATCAACCAAATTAGACGTTAGGGACTTTAAGAGTTTGCTATTTTAATATTGTGTTTTCTTCTGAAATTAGGTTGGCCCTTACGAAGTTGGATATTTTGGACATGTTTATGGAAATCAAAGTTGGAGTTGCTTACAAACTAGATGGTGAAATCATACCTCATTTCCCAGGTACTCTTTTTTTTAGGCTGTCTAAAGAACATCATAAAGTGAATGTAATAGAGCAATTTTTTAAAGCTGTTCTGTGTAATTCATGGTGTATAGCCATAGGCTTGATATGACCTTTATGAATAGTGCCAATATATTTACTATTGGCATGTGATTTATAACTGCTCTTCATTTGGGTGCTAGTCACAATAAGCATGTGCTCAAAATAAAGAGAGAAAGAGGACATTTCTGGACCATGCTCTTCCTTCCTGTTTTGAAAGTAACTTCCACAATATAAACTGAGCATGGTGGTGCATGCCCATAGTTCCAGCTGCTTGGAGCCCAGGAGTTGACACCAGCCTGGCAACATAGTAAGATCCTATTTCTTAAAAAAAAGAAAGTAAGTAAGTAAATATGTAAATTTCCATGGAGGGTATTCCTCTCTTCTTTGGGAATAGTGGGGTAAGAGAAAAGTTCCCTGCTTGTTGTGGTAAGCTGGCTTTCACTGCATTAACTCACCCTGAACCCTATGAGTGATATTCTGTTCTGTGTTTAAAGTGAATGGTTACAGGGTGACTTCCTACTTGAGGCAGTGTATTTTTTGAGGTATATCTTTAGTCACGGGATTTATACAGTTGAAAAATGTTTTAGAGCTTCGAGAAATAGAATAGTTTAGTCATGCCTAATGAAGGAATATTGACTGGCTATATGAGACTTGGTAGGTTGGAAGGTTTTATGACTTGGTTCTTTGGGAAGTCAGGAGAGCTATAAGTTAGAAAATAAATGTGTATTATTTTTTCAGTTTGCTTATGGGAAAAACAGTATCTGTTAACATTGTAGAATACAGTTCATTTGGAAAACTAGTTGTTCCAATAAATGTTAGGTCCTGGTTGTTATTTCTACTTACACAGTTATTTCAAGGGTTATTAAACTCGAGCACCATGGAGAATAACAAATATAATGATGTGGTAAGATCTAACAGAGCAGCAAACTCTTCTAATTAAAATATTAAAAACTGACAAAACAGATGAAGCTTGTCAATTTTACAAGTTCTTTTTAAAACTGAGTTAGCTGAATTGGGTCAGATTCCTCCAGAACACTCAGGTTCTTGGTCAAATTTGCATTCAAGACGTGTATTGGAGAATATTTCAGCAGTATCATCTGTGAAGGGGACAAAAAGAGTAGTTAAATGTAGTGTGGCTGATCTTAAGAGGAGCTGTAGAGCTAGGGGGGCCCTTCAAGTTGTACTTGAAAGAACTTTGTACCTCTTAGCAGCCAGCCATTGAGGGCTGTTCAATGGGTGAAGTAGCTCTCTTTGTCTAAGGGCAGTCCCTGGGTGAGGGACTGGGCTATAAATCATTGGCATACAGTACTCCCTTCTAGCAGCAGGGCATTATCTGTCTGAAACGAAATATTCTGTACACCACACCACAATACAGTTCACTCTTGTGCTGATTGGATTTACTTAACACTGCAAGGTAAGTTCACCACTATTTGGGAAGAGTTTCTGTAGGTTTTTGTTGGGTGTCTTTCCTAAGGAAATGTACAAGAGAAAGATTAATAGTATAAATTATCCCCTACTGGGCCATCACAGTAGGAAAGTAAAAGTCAGTATCAATAAGCTTTAATCTTTATCTGACTGGATTTCATATTCCAAAAATCAAGTAAAGAAAGGAGTCACTAGAAGGGGTAATTAATTATCAAGAGGAGATAGGGCTGTTGTTACACAATGTGGTAAGAATGTTTGGCACCTGAATGGTACTTGGCATCTCTTAGTGTTCCCTAGGACTTCACTCACAGTAAATGGACAAATAAATCAGTTAAGGCTTGAGAAAATGTATGGTGAGCAGTTGCTATTGAATATTTTCCTCCTCTGCTATTAATTCTAGATTTATAGTCATCACTGACAGCTAACACATCTACTGATCTATGTGGCTTACATGGTGTAGTGCATTTTTTGAAGACTTTGTTTTTTTTCCATTATAATAGACTAAGAAATCTATTGGGGTACTGGCACCTACCAAATGTTTGTTCCAATTTTATATTTGGTGATTAGAGAAATGATCAGTGGGTGAATCTGTGGACCCAGTGAACTTGTGATGAGCTGGACTTGGGCCAAGATTCCATTTATAATCCCACCCCATGAAGGCATATGATAGGGGTCAGTGTCAACTTGAACCTTGTGTTTAATAGTCATCAAAATGACTGAGTGTTCCCCTTTCCTCAATGAATGGTGGGTTATCATTACTAGGTATACTTACCTGTTTTTCAGAGTCAGGCAGGCCTTCTGGAAACTTAGCCTTTCAGACATTGATAGCCAGATGTGAAAACTGGTTCATGTTCAGTTTAGTCAAGCTGTTATTATTTTTTTGTTTATTAGAGCACTGCCTTCAGTTCCTCAATAATCCATTCTTGACTTCATTTTGAAATTAAAGTGTCATTTATAGACTATGACCCTTTTTGACTACCAGTCTGTCTTCTAACTCCTATCTCTGAATGCTATTCATAAAGATAATTAAGCCCACTTTTTTTCTGAAGGGTGGGTACTACTAACTTTTAATTTTGGGGGATCCTGTCATGCTATTGCTGTCAGATGTCTCAGTCATATAATAGCCTCCCCTTCCATCAGCCCTAGGGATTAGAGGACAGTCATCACTGAGCTTTGTAATAATATTGTCGTTCTTTTCACCAGAGCAATTCTTACACTGTAAAAAAAGATTCCTTCTAGACACTTTCGTATTATTTTGTCCTCTGGTGGGGTTTCTGGTCTCAAGTTCCTTTTGGGACTTGAGGTATGTGTATATTAGACATAACATCCCCAAACCCTTGGGGTTCGTTGTTCTTATTTCTCTTCGTTCTTCAGATTAGATAGCTTATACTGATCTGTCTTCAAGTTCACTTTTTCTTCTTCCCTTCTGTAATATGCTTTTAAACCCATCCAATGAGTTTTCATTTTTATAATTTCTGTTTGGTGTTCTATACATTCTCTTCTTTACTTTTCTCATCTGTTCATATATAATAACTAAATTGTTATAATTTATATTAGCTATTTTTTTTTCCTGTTGGTCTAACATCTGGACTGTTTTGAGTTTTTTTTCCCTTGACTTCTTTTCCTTAATTGTAGATCAGAGATTTAGATTGTCACATTCCTCTAAATAGTATAGATTCTTGTTTTAGGGGACAATTGAATTGATGACTGATCATCTTGAACTTGTATAGCCTGGTTTTATGCTTTATTAGTCCAGGATAAGAAATCCAGGATGTTCCCCAAATCTCTCTCACCTGGCATGAGTCATTCTTCAAATTCTGTCTCCACTGTGGATCTTGGCAGAGCTTGGTTGGTTTTAGGCTTAAGTGTGGGGTGTTTATAGTGGGTTTTACTCAAGGGTATGGTTTTTATTCTTAAGAACAGCCTTTCTGGTGTCTCAGCCAGATGTCAGGAAATTCATAAGATATAATAATGAATTTTTGTCAAAATCCAGCAGTACTGGAGCTCCATTGTACCCTGTTCCTTCCTCTCTACTGGTATTACTTGATCTATAGAATCTTTGACTTGCCCTAAACTTTATAGTTGCTACTGTCAACAGTGGTCACACTGTTAAGGGATTCTCTCTCGTGGACTTTGAGGGGGTCCCTTCCTCTGTAGCTCCCTCTTTGATGCCTCACCCTGCTGATTCCAGTTGCTTCTGCTTTCCTGAAATCTGATATCTACCTCCTCAGGTCAGTGGAGCTTCCATTTTCTGGTGACTCTAATATTCTAAACAGTGGTTAGGAAATTGTCCCAAGGCAAAGAATTGAGTGATTTCAGGACTTGCTTGTGAGTTTCCTTTATCCCAGGCACTATAGTTTCTGCTTATTGTTCCACTAGGAGTTGTCATATATTTTGAGAGCTAGTCTGGAACTGTATATTTCAATCATAGCTAGAAATTGAAGCCTCACAGAGTCTCTTATTCATTCTTCTACCATCTACTACAACAATTCTGACATATCTACTTGGTCTAGTTCATCACTTTATCTAAACTTCCCAGGATATTCCCAGTAGTATGTTTTCATCATTTTTGTGTCATGCATCATGTAAGAGTACGTCATACCATTGTAATCTCTTAATTCAACTTTATGTTCTACTTGCTTCTTCCCTTGATCTGGCATACTCATCCTTAGAATGTAGTTCCATAAAATACTCTCTTAGTTCCTATTGGTAAATGTTGGCTTAAAACTGCAGAATTTTTAGAGTATAGTCCCCTTTCCTCCCAAGTATTTTCTTGGCCCAGTTCTGTTGGGAGTTGGCCCTGGCTATTATGGATTGACGAGGAGGCAAAGTAAAGATAGAACAGAGGCATGCATATGCTTCTTTGCAAGGCATAGGCCTCTGCATCATCTTCGAACAAGAGGAGGCCTTAGCCTTTTAGTAGGAAATAGTGGGACATTCTGTAGTTCCTGAGGATTTCAACTCCATCAACCCTTATATCCCATTCAAAATCTTTGAATCTCACTTTTACCAAATAGGTCTCAGTCTTTTCCATAGCAGACTTGCTAGATTTGTGAATACAACATTCCCTGGAGTTTTATTTGTGTGAGTTGGGAGCCTGACCCTCTCTTTTTCTGCTCTGTGCTATAGGAGATAAGATTTTCTAAATGATATCAGGAATGCCTTCTTGACTTTCAGTTTGTTTTAAACATTTCCAGTTCATGAAAGGCATTCATCAGGAGCCATCCATTTCCATTGTGCTTATTTATTAATGCCTCAGTTATTGCCATTGCTTTACTTTCTACTTACATGGCATTAGTTCATTTCCTATGAAAGCTTTATTTTAGCAAATGTACTACTACAACATGACGGAAGGTGCCTACCATACTCTACCTGCCATCACTAGTGGTTGTCACTGCCAGACAGCTGGCCATGATCCAGCTCTAAGTTCCCATTTTAGAGCCTTTTTTTTTTTTTTTTAATTTATTTATTTTTTATTGGTTGTTCAAAACATTACACAGCTCATGACATATCATCTTCCATACATTTGATTCAAGTGGGTTATGAACTCCCATTTTTTACCCCAAATACAAGTTGCAGAATCACATCGGTTACACATCCACATTTTTACATAATACCATATTAGTGACTGTTGTATTCTGCTACCTTTCCTATCCCCTACTATCCCCCCTCCCCTTCCCTCTCATCTTCCCTCTCTACCCCATCTGCTGTTGTTTAATTCTCTCCCTTGTTTTTTTTC
>NW_026000016.1:18868116-18928927 GCF_001458135.2 Marmota marmota marmota | reverse complement strand
GTGGCCGGCCAAGATTCACTTGTCTGGGGCCAACTGTCACCTCTAATATAACTTACTACTTCCTGGCAGGTCTCCTTTCAGCGGAATTTTGCTAGAAGTTCCTCAGTAGGTAGAATGTAGCTGTTTTAATGGGTGTTTCTGATCCGGTTAATGTGGAGATACTGAAAGTGCTGCTTCCTTGCCGGCCGCCATGTTGGATCCCTCCATTTTAGAGCCTTTTTCTCAGACTACTAGCATCAGCTGTGTTAGATTGAGTTCCAATTGTCTTAGATTGAGTTTCCTAGGAAACAGACTCTGCTATAAAGATTTGCACACTGGTTCGAAAGTGCTCTGAGAACATCTGTGAGAGAAGCAGGATTAGACAGAGGGAGGAGTTGAATTGCAGTTTAGTTGCATAAAAAGTCATCAGCTGAGATATATTTGGAGAGCAAGCAAAATGACTGAATAGAGGTACCAAGCACTCACGTGCTCCTTCCTCACAAAGAACAACCAAAGTAGCAGGCGTATAACTGGATATGGAGGTGAGTAACTATGGAAGACACTATTAGAAAAATGGAAACCTTATAAAATTCAGAGACCTAACACAGCAGGATATCAAGAGAAACAAAACATCCCATCACCTACTGCCCAGGCTCCACAGCTAGGGAATGTGTGAATCTCCCCTCTGTAGGGGTAAAGGTCAAAGAGAGTCCCAGCATACTCAGTGCAGAAACTAGCAGTTCTGGCTATTGGAAAGTTTCTTGGCCCCTGCAGGGTTACAGCCCAAATAGATAGGAAATCTGAAATCTGCGTGGTAGTCTGGCTTTGAAGGGAACTATTGCCTGAGTTTGGACTGCTCTGAGAGTTCCAAAACCCGTCATATCCCCATCTCTAGAACCCCACAGACATTGTAGGGCACTGGTTCAGCAGGTGGTCGCCTCACAAACTAGACCTGACCTGGTGGAGTGATTTCCACATAAACCTGCTGATAGTGCTACACAGTGGGAAATGGGTGTTGTGACATGGAGCGGATCAGAGAGAAGGAATGAATAGAATATTCAAAAGAACTGAGAAAGTCAAAATGAACAGCAAAAGTTCATACTTTCATTAATGAACTCTGAATATAAGTGGTCTTAATTTTCTAGTTAAAAGATACATATGGTTGAATGGGTTGATTGGATTAAAAATCAAGACTCAACCAACATGTTGCCTACAAGAAACTCAAATTGCCAGTAAGGACACAGAGTGAAAGAATGTAAAACTGATATTCCAAACAATTAGAATCCAAAAACAAGCAGGAATAGCTATACTGTACTGACAAAATAGACCTAAGACAGTAATACTAAGAAGAGACAGAGAAAGTCACTATATAATGATCAGGTTTCAATTCAAGAAGATAAAATGATTATAAATTTGAATGTACTCATTTCATAAAACAAATACTATTAGACCTAAAGTGGGAGAGAGGCTAGCTCCAGTACCATAATAGTTGGGGATTTCAGTACTCTACTCTCACTAATGGATAGATCATCCAGGGGTAAAAAAAATCAATAAACATCAGAGTTAGACTACCCTATTGGTTAAATGGACATAAAAGACTTATAGAACATTCCATTCAATAGCTGCAAGATACTCATATTTTTTTCATTAGCACATGAACTTCCCCTAGAGTAGACCATATATTAGGCCATAAAAAGTCATCAGCTGAGATATATTTGGAGAGCAAGCAAAATGACTGAATAGAGGTACCAACAAGTCTCAACAAATTCAAAAACATTTAAGTCATATTCTGTATCTTATCACAGTAGAATGAAACTAGAAATCAACAAGTAGAGACTGAACTACAGTCTTTTGAATGAATAGTTGCTCTATGAGGAAGTCAGAGAAAAATTTAAAAATTCCTTGAAACAATAAAAAATGGAAATACAACATACCAAAACTTGTGGGATACAGCAAAAGCAATACTAAGATCAGAGCAGAAATAACAAATTATAGTATCTAAAATAGCAACAAAGTGAATTTCTTTGAAAAGATAGATAAAATTGACAAGCCTTTAGGTAGACAGATGGAGAGAGGGGTAGAATGGGAAAGAGGTGGAGAAAAGATCCAAATAATTTGCTGAGAAAGAAATAAATGAAAATAATCCTATGCACAATAGCCATACAAATAAATACATAAATAAAATACCTAGGAATAGACTTAATCAAGGAAGTGAAAAACAAAATATCGGGGGAAGAAATTAAAGAAACTGAAAGGTGAAAATGCTTGTTCATGGTCTGGAAGACTCAATATTATTTAAAATGTCCATACTACAGATTCATTGCAATCTCTATCAGAATACCTATGGTATTTTTCACAGAACCAGAAAAAAATTCTGAAATTCATATAGAAGCCTTGAAGACAGAGAACAAAGCTGGGGATATTTTAATACATACTACAGAGTAATAATAATAAAAACAACATGGTATTACCATTAAAACAGACGCAAACCAGTGAAACAGAAAAAAAGAACCTAGAAATAAATACATCTACAGTGTTTTAGTCACCTTTTTCACTGCTGTGAGTCATGCTCCCAGTGACCTGCCTGCTCCAGCCATAACTATACCTGCCCACAGTTACCAGCCAGTTAGGCCATTTAAGTGGATTAATGACTTATATAGGTTAAGGCTGTCTCATAACCAAATCATTTCACCTTTAAACTTTATTGCATTGTCTAACATAAGCTTTGGGGGAATACCTCATATCTTAAACCATAACATACCATCAATTGATTCTCATCAGAGATACCCAAAATATACACATTAACGAAAATATACACATTGTGCTGGCAAGACTGTATGTCCACATGTAGAATATTGAAACTGGAGCCTGTCTCAGTCTGTACAAAAGTCAAGATAAATAAAAAAACCTTAACATAATACCTGAAACTCTGAAACTACTAGAGGAAAACAGGGGAAATGCCATAAAATGTTGGTACAGGCAGTGATTTTTCTGGGTAGGACTCCAAAAGTAAAAAATTACAAAATGACAGATGGGATTAGAGCAAATTGAAAAGCTTCTGCATAACAGACAACAAAGTGAAGAGACAGCTTGCAGAATGGGAGAAAATCTTTGTCAGCTCTTAATTTGACACAGGGTTAAAGTGTGTGTGTGTGTGGTGTGTGTGTATGTATTTATATTCATACATACACAGTGGAGTGTTATTCACCTGTAAAGGAAAATGAAATCCTGTCATTCGCAAGAAAATGGATGGAACTAGAGATTATCATGTTAAGCAATGCAGGTTCTCTCTCGTGGAAATTTCGTTAGTCATGCTCATTGACAAAAGAGGAGAATGCTTCCTGCTATTTAAGTTGCTATTTTTCCCTTTTCTCTTCATTCATTTTCTCTTTTTTCTTCTTCCTCCCTTCCTCCCTTTCTTTTCTACTCTTTGTCTTCATATATTCTCTTTCTCCTTGTACTTCTCCTTTCTTGCTCTTTGTCTCTTTCTTCCCTGCCATAGAATAATTCATCTCCATAGAATAATTCAGATAACATACCTGGGCATATGATTCTCTACTGTGGTATCATCACTGATTTTCTTATCCATCGGTTCCACTAGGCTAACAATTTCTTGAAAGAGCCATCTTTAATTCAAATATGATTCCTCTTGTTTGTTTTAAGGATTTTGATTTGGGGGAAGTGATAATGACATTGTGATGGTTATTAAAAGGACTTCTTATATTTTGGTGAACATTATCTATTAAAGATGATTCTGATTGAAAATATCATGGGAGTCAGAGAAGGGGGTGCTGGCATGTGGGTATCGCAGCTGGATGTGGGTGGCTGGTAATTGTAGCACATGGAGATGTATTAAAAGCATTCTGTATTATTTTTGTGTATATATCCAGCATTCTCTGTAATAGACATTTTTTAACATTTGGAATTTTCACTACCTAGTCTAGTCACTGATACACAGTTAGCACTTCACTGTTTTGTGACTCAGTAAATCCAAGAGAAGTACAGGGAATAGTCTCTGATTTTATGTTGGTGAAGTTATGAAAAGTTGATGTGCAAAGCTTGGAGGAAACATAGAAGTTCTCTGATTGAGGCCAGTCTATACATTTTTTCTGATCTATGATTTGTATACTTTCAGTCACAATTACCACTTGATAAAAAAAATAAAAGTAAATTGTAAAAATTTTTAGACAAATAAGTAACAACAACAACAACAAAAAAAAAAGAAGAAGAAGTCCTCAGCTGATCTCTTGGAACTCTGAAGCTAAAATTACCCTTCAAAATTGAACCAAATTTAAGAAAGGACAGGTTCTTTGTATTCTCACATCAATGACAAGTCACTGTATATGACCTTTCCCAGGGGAACAGCTCCCTTCAGCGGAGCGGGGAAACTCTGAGCTGTTGGTGGTCATCAGGCCTATAGTGTTCAATTCTCAAGAAGGAAATCTGGATGGTGTACCATGGCACCCACTAGCCAGTTTTTAGTTAAAGAAACTGCTGTCATTACTCATGTTGCATGTTGTTTCTAATATGGGATATAGAGAAAATGGTTACATGGAATAATGAAGAAAATTTCAATCAGAACAACAGGAGTTCTCAGAAGATTTCAGATATGCAATCCTTTTTCTTTAAGGTTGCTGTTATTATATAGATTCATAATTTACAATTGAGAGAATAGAATTTCAGAATGCTTTAAATGGAAGTTTGGTACCAAAACTCATTTGAAGCAAAACCTGATTTGAACTCTGTCCACATATAGTGAGTATTCATATGTTGCTGCACAAATGTTTGATTATAGAATACTACCCCTGATGGTCTGTATACTGTTACATTACCTTTCTAAAACATCAAAAATTTTAAATTCTGAAACACATCTGAGACTTCAAGGATTTTGATAAATGTCTGTGGAACTGTCTTGTCAAAAATTTGTTTGACAGTAGGTACTGTGTATCATGGACAAATATACTCCTTTATTTTCAGCAAACCAAGAAGTCTTAAATAAAGTTGAAGTTCAATATAAGACTCTCCCAGGATGGAATACAGACATATCAAATGCACGGACTTTTAAAGAACTACCTGTTAATGCACAAAATTATGTTCGATTTATTGAAGATGAGCTTCAAATTCCAGGTAAAGAAACACTTTATGAACAACTATCTTTTCTTTCTCTACTTTTATCTTACCTGCCTACCTTTGAAATAAAATAAAAGATTATATTACTTTGAAGAGTGCTCATGATTTGCATAAATGCTCAGGAAGATATATATATTTTTAAGAATAAATATAATATTCATCTTTAAGTGGAAGATAATAGATTACCTTACCCTTTCTGGATGACAGATGCAGATTGTCATTTAATCTCATTCTGTTATTTTACCCTCTGACATTCATTCTTGTCATTTCTCTCTATTAATAAAGTTTATTCCATATTTTCACCATCACCAACAATGATTTATAGTTTTTTTAATTTATAATTTTTTTAATTTTTAAACTACCCTTGAGAGTTGGGTATATCTTGAATAGACATTAGGAAATAATAGATACAAGAAAAGAGGAAATCTCATTTAGAATTAAGTGAAAAACAAGAATAAAGAATGGAGTAAACTTCTTTATTAGAAATAAATGTAAGATGGCCAGGTAGTTAGGCATAATGAAGTTATGTGAAGTCTTTTAACAGATTGCTTTTTCATTTCATTTTTTAATTTACATTGATGTAAATTTGAGATGTGAGAAAGTAAAGTAGGTAGTGGGTATCTTCCATATACAATCTGTGATATACTTGTTTTGAATTTGGTATTGTGGTTCATTTGTACTTATGGTTCATTTTAAATATGACTTTTGTTTTCCAAATTGCTAGTAGCTCTTTCCTAGCTTGATGTCAAATTTAGTAAGCATATTCAGCAGTTTTTGAAATATGAATAGAAGTGAGTTTAACAATGACCTCTTAAAAATACCATAAAGTTTTATCCTAAAAGTACATTATGGGAGGCAGGGAAGAGGGAAGAATGAAAGAACTTTGGATTGTGCAGAGGGAAGTGAGGAGAGGGTTGGGGCTGTGAGGATGGAAAGGATGGTAGAATGAGACAAACATTGTTACCCTATTTACTTTACATGTGTGATTATACTACTTATGTGATTCTACACCACATACAGCCAGAGGAATAAGAAGTTGTGCTCCATTTGTGTACAGTGTGTCAAAATGCATTCTACTGTCATGTATAACTAATTAGAACAAATTAAAAAAATTTTTTTAAAAGTACATTATGGAAACCAATAATTCTGCAAATAACCTAAATTCATGTAGTATACATCATGAGAGATTCCCTAGACTGGTGCTGTAGGCAGTGCCTAAGGCCGTGCAGATTCGAATTGTGTTTGCCTAGATATTTCTCCCCTTTCTGATACGTAAAATTTACAGTGGCACTTCAGGTATCCGCTTAGTACATTTATCGAAGGTCTTATCTTTTCTAGTTATCAGGGACTGGATTAAAAGTTTTTTATGTTTCTGCTGCTTTGGGCCAATATTTCACTATCCTAGTCATTGGAAATTAAGAAATTGTAAATATGCAGTTAAAATGGAATGGTAAGGCAAACTGCTCTGTGTTGGATCTTGACTGTGCATCCTGTTTAGAAATGGACACAGTCTTCAACAGAAATGACAGACAGTGAAAGGCACATAGGGAAATATTAAATGGTGTGTCTGAGAAAAGACGAAGAGGCTACCTATCTCCTAATCACAAAGACTTAATGTTACAAATAAATTGATGATATTCTTTTTGTGTTTCTTTTTTTTCCCCCCCAGTTAAATGGATTGGTGTAGGTAAATCCAGAGAATCCATGATTCAACTGTTTTAAGGATTCCAGAAACACTCCTTGAGAGAGAGGGGGGAAAACTTTCTTAAATATTTCTTTATGACCTGCAAATTCAAGAATAAAGACATTGATGTGAGTTTTAAGCCCTACCATTGTTTCCAGTCTTTTAGGAAGAATGGCTATTGTGGAGATTGACTTTGGCATATTCCAGTGTCAGCTCTCCTGAGCTGGCATAATTGCCGAATCATTTGTTGCTCCTGCTGCTCATGGTGCCACGTTTTCTTTCAGTGTTTAGTAATAGTAAATCCATGTTGTTTGAAATCTAAAGAAGTTACTTTAAATGTAGTTTTTCTTCATTATTGTCATTGTATGTTCTTAGGTTTTACCATGGTAAGAACAATTAATGCAGTTTTGCACAAATATTTTTACATTCTGATCATTCAATTCTGTCATTGTAATCTTTGCAGTTAGAAAAAAGGATGAAGAGATAGGATTCTGTAAACTTTTGCAATGCTATAAATGCTATAAATTCAGTTTAAATTGTGAACTGTTCATTTTCTGCTATTGAGCTATTGGCAGGGGGAGGGAGCTTATTCATGGGTCCTTTAATTTGTACAGAATATACAACTTATTTCTCTCTGTAAATTATTTAATACATTGAACATTTAATTAAATATTCAAAGAGAAAAAATGTTCCCCCAAAACAACAATCTTAATGTTTAAAAAAAAAAAAAAAGTGGTCATTAAAAGATATGTTGTGATATTTGGTGGGTATTTTTCTTGAGTTTTAGACATTAACTGAAATGTATCTTTCCTTTTTTTTTTTTTAAATATCATTATTTCTAAGTCTAGTGGATTGATTTTTCAACATCGTGCCTACAAATATACGTACAAACGCATCTACAAGTGTCTAAATGAACCCAGATTGTTGGCCATAATTTTGATCATGCCTTCATTTCTCCTTTCTTGAATAAAAAAAGTGTTATTTTGGCAATTAGGCTTAGCATACTGTGTTGTAGATTATCCTTTAATGAACTATAAATGTTTAAATTAGGTGCCACTTTATTTTATTATACCATCAATACCTGATTAAAAAGAATCAAATATTTCTAGTATGCTTTGTGTATTGTGTTTTTGTTCTCATAATATTTGTATATAGGAAGGAGTTTTATCCCTGTAGAGTGTGGGGAAAAGGAAGGAAGAGATTAAAAACAGAAATTTTGGAAGAATCTAAATGGTTATCTTCACTATATGTATTTTTATTAATATTTGGTTTGAAAAAAATTTCAAAAGTGCTCTTGGATGATAAAGAATAATGCAAATGATTATACAGATCAATAATAACATGTAAAAATAATAATGTATAATAAATTGCTTATTCTAGTGGAAATTGAAAGGGCTTTTAAAGTTCACATTATTACAAGCATTGCATCATTGAAACATTTTTAATGAAAGTTCAGAAGCAAATATAAAGAACCCATTTTTCTTCCCAAGTCAGAAGTAGGCTTATTTTATTTTTTGACCAAAAAATTCCTATTGATCTTTTTTACTGATTTTTTTTTTTTCAGCCAATTTGGGTAATTCTGTTTTTCTTCTAAAGTAAGCTATCTGTTAATTGTTTAAGGCACTAATAACAATTTATTATTGAATATTGTGTGTTTATGCACATGTGCACCTGTGTACCAGATTCTGCTAGGTGTTAGATATGCTATGCAGCAGGGATCGTAAAGTATGCCTTCCTGAAATTAATTATAGTGAGAACAACATGTTAAAGAAACGTGTATCAATGAATGATATTATATGCCATAGTGGAAAAATATAGGATGCAGTGAATGAACACATTTAAATGTGGGAAGGGTCAGAGAAAGCATTAGTGAGTATTTAAACAGATCAGCTAGATTAATAGTCAAAGGGATATAATGTGCAAAGGCCAAGAGGCTGGAAAAAACTTGAACAGTTTGAGCAACTAAACAAAATGAGCAATGTGCTGGTAAAGTAGGTAGCAAATTCAAGGAACACAAGACTGGACAACCAAAACATGTTTCATATGAAAGAAGAGTATTGTAGGTCCAAATGCACAGGAAAAAATGCTGGAACATATACTCCAAATTTTAAAATTCAGTAGAGAAGAACTATATGATAGAATAAGATATTTCAATAGTTGACAGGCTATTTAGTATAAATGATATTAATTGATATCAATTAATTAATTATTAATTGATGAATATATTTGAATAGAAATGCAAGAATTTCTAAGATGTATATGAAAAGATAACATGAGAGAGGAAGTTTTTCCTTCACCAGTTGGTAAATCATCATAAAGCTGATATAATTGAAATATGTAGCATTGTCATGAGAAAGAACAAATACATAGGGGTAAAATGTTTTAAAAGCCTGAGATACAAAAAACTTAGAAGTCTTTCAATATATGCCTTTAATATTCAGTGTCACAAATAAGAAAATGACAAGAAGTAGAAAAATGAGTAAAACGATATAAGATAATCCAGAAGCGGGGTGGTGGTGGGGAATAAGTGGATTAAAACATGAAAAAGGGTCCATTTTTTCCTCTATCAATAGAAAGAAATGAAGACCTCCAGTAAAGGTAACTATTAAGAGCTAGTATTAATGTGTTTTTTGTTTATAATTCCATTTTTTTCCTTATATAATTTAAAAAGACAAATACATTAAAATTAAAATTTGTTACAGGGTACATGGTATAAAAATATAATTTTTGACAATGACAACAAAAAGCCAGGTTCAGAACTGAATAGGGGAGGAGCAGAGTTGTATGTCATTGAATCTAAGTTGGTATTAAGACCATGTTTTCATAAAATTTAGAGTATTTATATGTAATCCCCCAGTAAGAACATATCAAGAAAACATATACCAAAGGAAATGAGTGAATTAAAACAGAATACCACCAAAAAAAAAATCAATACAAAAGAAGGCGAAAATGGAAGAGATAAGAAATGAAAAAAGGTATAAGACATACAGAATAACGGGAGGAATTTTTCATTATTTGCAGTTACTGTAAATATAAATGGATTAAACTATAATCAAAAGGCAAAGAGTGTTGGAAGGAATTAAAAAACAAAAATGTGAACCAACTTACATGCTTCCTACAAACAGTATACTTCATATCCAAAGTTACAAATAGGTTGAGTAAAAGGGATTCCAGGGGCTGGGGTTGTGGCTTAGTGGTAGAGCACTTGTCTAGCATGTTCGAGGCCCTGGGTTCGATCCTCAGCACCACATAAAAATAAATAAAGGTATTGTGTCCAACTACAACTAAAAAATATTTTTTTTTAAAGGAGGATTCCCGGTCCCCTTAGGTAAGGACCCTGGTACACCAACAAAAATATACTATTAGTCTTTCTCCTAACCTTTCCCAAAGGGTTCTTGTGGGCTCTTACTATAATGTAATTGTGCCTTGGGGGAAAGAGAAATAATTTATCTTTTGGGAGACTACTAGTTCTGAACTGACATTGAGCCCAAGAGATCCAAAACGTCACTGTGATTCTCCAGTTACAGTAGGAGCTTATATGGATCAGGGGATCAGCAGTGTTTTAGCTCAAGTGTGGTTCAGAGTGCATCCCTAAACCAATGATGTGGTTGTTCCCCTCTGTGCCCCCTAGAACAGCTAATTGAAATAATACTTGGCAGCTTGAAAAACTATATTGGTACCCTGACATGTGGATTGAAGACTATTATGGTGGAAGCCAGTAGAACTGCTTCTGCCTGGGAAAATTGTAAATCAAAAGCATATTGCATTCTTGGAGACAGGATTAGTGCCACAGTTGAGGACTTGAAAGACACCTGAGTAGTGATTCCCACCACAACCACGTTTCCTGATTGGCCTGTGCAGAAGACAGACAGACCTCTGATAATGACAGTGAATTGTCATAAGCTTGATCAGGTGGTTACTCATTTTCAGCTGCTGTACCCAATATCATTTCATTACTTAAATAAATTAACACATCCCTCATTAGATAATACGCAGCCATTGAACTGGGGTGTGGAGTTTTTTTTCCCCATCCCTATTAAGGACTACCAGTTTGCTTTCAGTAGGTAAGACCAACAGTAGGCCTTCACTGTCCTACCTAAGGGGCATATCAACTTTACCCTATGTCATAGTTTAATTTGCAGGGATTTTAATCACCTTTTCCTTCTGCTAGATATCACACTGATCAGGACTGGGATATAGCTTAGTGGTAGAGCACCTGCCTGAGGCCCTGATCAACTCTTGAGTGCTGCAACACAAAAAGAATCACACTGGTCTATTATGTTGATGACATAATGCTGTTCTTCTAATCTGATTAGCCAGAAGTACCAAACCTAAGCTGATTACCAAGGATTACCAAACACTCTAGATTTAAATGGTAAGACATTTACATATCAGAAAGTGAAGAATGAATCCAACAAAAATTTAGAGGCCTTCTACCTCGGTGAAATTTCTAGGCATCTAGTGGTGTGGTGCCTTCACCTTTCAAATTGTTGAATCTGGCACCTTCTGCAACCTATGAAGAGGCACAATGCCCAATGGACCTCTTTGGATTTGGGAGGCAACATATTCCTCATTTAGGTGTGTTATTCCAGGCCATTTGCCTGAAAAACTGATAGTTTTGAGTGGGTCCCAGGATAAGAGAAGGCTCTATAATGGACCAGGGTGCTGTGCAAGCTGCTACATGATCCAGCAAATGTGACAGTGGTAGGTGGTGATGTACCTAGAGCTTTTGGCAGGTCCATATAGGTGAATCACAACACAGGTCTTTAGAATTTTGGAGCCAGGCCTTGCCTTCATCTTCAGATAACTATTGTCCTTTTATGAGACAGATATTGGCTGCTACTGAACCTCAGTAGAGACTGAACATGACCTTGGGCCACCAGTTACAATGCAACCCAAGCTCTCTATCGAGAACTGTTACCTGATCCTCTAAGCAATAACATGGGGCATGCACAACAATACATTAATGGAAATGGTACATACAGAATTGGGGCCTGTTAGGAATTGTGCCTGTGAAGAGCACAAATAAATTATATAAAGTGGTGGCCCAAATGTCTATTGTACCCCTTCTGCTACGCTACCCTGCCTTCTCTTCCCAGCCTGTATTTATGGCCTCATGGGGAATTGCCTAGGATCAGTTGACAGGGAAACACTTGGGCTTAGTTTACAGAAGGTTCTCCCATGACATGTGATCACCACCTGAATGTAAACAGCTGTAGCACTACAGCCTTTCTCGGACAACCCTGAAGGGCTGTAGCACTACAGCCTTTCTCGGACAACCCTGAAGGACAGTGGTGAAGGGAAACCTCAGTGATCAGAACTTCAAACATCTGGTTATGTTCTTTGCTTAGAAAGAGAAATGGCCAGGCATGCAATTATATACAGATTTATGAGCTTAAGCCAGCAGTTTGGCTAGTTATTGAGGGAGTTGGAAGGAAGACAATTGGAAAATTAATGACAAAAACCTTTGGAAGAGGAGGTATGTATACTGATAAATCTTCCCTATATGGGTAAAAAATGTGGAGACATTTGTGTTGCATGTGAATGCTCATCAAAAGATGACCTCATTAGAGGAATGCTTTAATAAGTGAATTGGGTGGTCCATTCTTCGGAAACCACTTAGCTTCTTTCCCTTGCAAACTTTGTCATTGCCCAGAGGGTGTATGAACTAAGCAGCCATTGCGGCAGGGATGGAGGTTATGCATTTTACACACTCAGCAACATGGACTTCCACTCACCAAGATCACCCTGACTGGCCACTGCTGGGTGCCCAATCTGCCAGCAGCAAAAACCAACTCTGAACCCCCAATATGGCATAGTTCTTTGGGGTGATCATCAAGCTCTCTGGTGGCAGGTTGATTACAATTGATATATTTCTATCATGGAAGAGGCAGTGTTTTATCCTGGATCCAGATTTGCCTTTTTAGCATGCAACACTTCTGCCAAATTTACCATCTGTGTACTTACTGAATACCTTATCCATCATCACAGTATTCCACTCAGCATTACTTCTGATCAAGGAACTCAGCATCACAGCAAAAGAAGCATAGCTTTGGGCTTACACTCTTAGAATTCACTGGCATTACCATGTTCTCCATCATCCTCAAACAACTGTTGTGTTAACACAGTGAAATGACCTTTTGAAAAAATTGATTGAAGTACTAGCTGGGTAGCAAACCTTGTAGGTTTGGGACAAAGTTCTCCAGAAGGTTGCAGATACTCAATCCATGCCTAAAATATGGTTCTAATTCTCTAGTAGCTAGGATTTACAGATTCAGGAGTCAAGGTTTGAAAGTGGGAGTGGGATCACTCATTGTTACACCTAGAGATCCATTACAAAATGTTTGCTTCCTGTTCCCAGGATTTATTTTCTGCTGGCCTAGAGGTCTGTATTCTAAAGGGAGGAATACTTCCACCAGGAGACACAATAATTCCATTGAAATGGAAGTTAAGACTGCCACCTGGCCACTTTGGGCTCCTTGTGCCTCTGAATCAATATGCTATGAAGAGATGGTGTTGGTTGGGGTTGATTGATCTAGATTATCACAGGGGATTTGGACTACTGCTCAACAATGGAGGGAAGAAAGAGCGTTAGGAACAATTCTTAATTTACCCTGCGAGGTCAATGGAAAACTATAGCCACCCATCCAGCATCTAGGTAGTACTACTAATGACTCAGACCCTTCAGGAACGAATATTTGGACTATCCAGCTGAGCAAAGAAACATGACTGAATTGCTTGCTGAAGGGAAAGGGAATACAGAATGTGTTGTAGAAGGCAGTTATAAATAGCCGTACAACCACATGACCAAATGAGGACTATAATTGTCATGAGCATGTCATTTTTTAATAAATGATTGTATAAATACTTATGTTAAGCAAAATATCTATTATTCCCTTATGTAGCATAATACAAATACTATGAATATTGGTTAATTTTTCATGATAATTTTAAGTTTCCAGATATCAGGAGAAGAGTAAACTTCATTCAAGGACTTTTTCTCTTCCGTGTGGTAAACATTGGGAGTAGTGCATTTTTTTTTTTGGTTGTACACAGGATATAGTAGTCCCACCTTATTCTCAGGAGATGTATTTCAAAACCCTTACTGGATGTCTGAAATCACACATAGAACTAAACCCTATACACAGCATCACAATACTGTGATGGTCAAACTAATAAGCTAGCTGCCACGTGACTGTATACTCACATACGGTATACATAACTTGGATATTTTGGACAAAGGAATGATACACATCCAAGCAGGACCTAGCATGATGGCATGATTTCTCATCATGCTGCTCAGAATGACATGCAATTTGAAATTTATGAGTTATTTCTAGATTTTCCCATTAATATTTTCTGGCTGAGGTTTACCCTAGATAACTGAAACCTCAGAAAGCAAAGGTGTTTAAAGGCGGGATTACGTTAGTTTATTATGTTAAGCAGAATTATGAACTTGTTACTGGTCTTTTGGAGGTTATGGTTTAAGAAGATGTGTATGAGTGCCAAGTTGACAAGGGGTGGGTGGATATGTGATAGTTAATTTTAGTGTGTTGACTGGGCTAGGGAATTCTCAGTCCATTATTTCTGTGCTTTATCTGTGAGGATATTTCTGGAAGAGATTAGTATTTGAATTAGTAGACTGCACAAGGAAGATTGCCCTCACCAACATGGGAGGACGTCATTGGGTCTGTTGAAGCCTGAATAGAACAAAAAGGGGAATAGAAGGATGAATTTGCTCTCTGCTTGAAAGAGGTTCTTTCCTGTCCTTTGATAACAGTGCTTCTAGTTCTTAGCCTTCAAAGTTGGACCAGGACTTACATCATTGGGCTTGGATTGGAACTATTCCATCAAATCTTTTTTTTTTTTTTTAATTTTTGTAGTTGTAGATGGATAGCACGCCTTTATTTTATTTATTTTTATGTGGTGCTAAGGATCGAACCCAGTGCCTCACAGGTGCAAGGCAAGCGCTCTGTCACTGAGCTACAGCCCCAGCCCCTCCACCTTGCAAATGAGCTTTATGAGCCTCCAACTTGCAGATGATAGATCATGGGACTTACGTACTTCCATCATCTCATAGCCATAAATGAATAAATAAAAAAAAAACATTCAGTTTCTCTGGAGAACCCTAACTTAAGCTGTTTTGTTATTTATTTTATGTTCTTTTGTGTCTCCTGAATTCTCTTTCATCTGATGTCATTTCTTCTTTTTAATTGGGTCTTTGTCTTTTTTAAAAAAAATTTTTAGTTGTAGTTGGACACAATACTCTTATTTTATTCATTTATTTTTTATGTGGTGCTGAGGATCGAACCCAGGGTCTTGCACGTGCGAGGCAAGCCCTCTACTGCAGCGAGCACTCTACCGCTGAGCCACAACCCAAGCCCCCTGGGTCTTTATCTTTCATGTTGCATTATTTTTTCAGATCGCTTAGTGATGGCTTGGCTGACAGTGTCAAGGACTAAGGCAGTGGAAAGCTATATGGAACTGTTCTTGGAAGAAGTTTATTAACTCTAGGCTTTACTCCAGGATGATTGAGTAGGAAGCGAATTAGTATGCTGGAGAATTCCCTAGTGGTCAGAATGTAAGATTCTTTTCTCTGAGATCATTTCTTTAAAGAAGACCCTCTGGCTTTTTGCCTATGGAATTGATGCATACTTACCAAGCTTTCTTGCTGCCATAGGGATGTTAAACTTGTATACACAGACAGTCTTCTTTTCAAACCCTCCCTGCTTCTTACTGCAGACCTGTGCTTTTCCTGGATTTCTTCATCTAGAGCCCCTTCAGTTGTTTTCCTTCTTGGCTATATACTCCAGGTTCTCCCCCCACCTTCAACAATGATATTGAGCAGATGCAATTACTATATGTTTTCACCTAGTCCCACATATTACCATATAAGATGGTTTGTGTGCATCATCAATGACTGGTATTAGTCATATGACAAGTTGTCTTCTTTTTTTTTTTTCTCTTTCTCTTTCTCTTCTCCCTCCCCCACTTTCTCCCTCTCCCTCCTCCCTCCTTTTTTTCCTTTTTCTGTGTTGCTAGGGGTCAAACCCAGAGCTTTACTCAAACTAGCCAGTGCTTTGAGCTATGTACCCTTAACCCATGACACATTTTCTTAAGGCTGGATCTTGATTCCCAGTTGTAGGCTGATCAACTTAATCTGAAAAGAATTTGTAACATGTAAATATTTTAGGATTAGAGCTGTTGTATACACACTTAAATTAAAAATAGTTCTACCATCAGTTTATTTCAAGAGTCTTCTAAGAATGTTGGAAGTTATTTTGTTCCAAGGCCAGGGTTATTTTAGTTTAAAAGTTATCTTTCGAAGCCACTGTTGTCTTCATAACAGTAGAACTCTGGCACTGAATTCAATGGTCTAGGATTCAGTGAAATGGTGGGTAATTTCTGGTCCCAACCTGGAATTTAAAACAAATTAATGATTTATTATAAGATTACTCCTTGATTTTAACACACTGTTATTTTAGCAATTGTGCATAATAACATAATAATTTATGGCATGTAAGGCAAAGGGCTGTATTTAAAATATGGAAAAAGGGACTTAGTTAGCCAGAAGTTATTTCTTTGGTCTCCAGTTAAGAAGCCTACTTTTATACCAAAATGTAAATAAAATGAATAAATCACACAAATTTGCATTTTGACAGCCTAATTCTAGATGCCCCCCCACCAAGCCTTTTAGTACTACATTATCTGGGAACCACTTTGTATCAAACTGCTGCTGTTAGCACAATGCTAAATTCTTTATACATATATCTCAGTTCTAGTAGGTAGATACTATTTTTATCCTTTTTGCAGGTGAGAAAAGTGAGGGTCAAAGAACCTAAGGGTCACACAGCTACTAAAAGCATTTATTTTAGTTTGGAAGAATGATCTTTAATTATTTGGTACCAGGGTTAGTAATTCAGGGACAACTTTCTTCTGAGAGATGCCTCCTCCTCCCAAGCTGTAAGTTCTGAGAACAGCCTGCTCTATATCCTCCAATGTGGCCTGCACATAGTCAGTGCTTAATAAATGTTTCCTAAGTAAATAAATGATGTGTGTTGAGAAAGAATTTTAATGGAGGAAGATTTTTTAAAGCAATAAACATGACCTATCATGCATAGTCTATGTTTATTCTTTTCCTAAACAATTTGCCAAATTAGAAACCTCAGAGAAGGGAACATGAAATGCAAGAGATTGCTAATCTACACATGATTTCAGCCCTGAAAAATCTAATCATAGGGCTTGGGGTGTGGCTCAATGGTAGAAGACTTGTCTAGCATGTGCAAGACATGCAGATTGAACCCCATGACTGCAAAAATAAATAAATAAATAAATAAATAAATAAATAAATAAATGTAAAAGGAATCTAATCACAAAGACTGGCCTAATGGTGAAGCTCAACAACCCGAGGATTAGATAAACAACTTAATCTTGCTTTCTCTTATTCTGTGAAAAGCCCTTCCTCAAAACTCCTGAAGGAGTTTGTGCCTTGATCTGAATATGTTTGATTCAGTCTCTGCTCTTTTCTCTACCAGTGCTCTGACTGTAATGTTCTTCTCTTAGGCCTCTTATGTACCAACCTTTTGCCTGCCTGTTGTTTATAAAACAGTTTCCATCTAAGTCTCTCTCAAATCCTTCTCAGTCTTTGTACCGATACAACCCATTACCAGTTACCTGAATCATTGGTTCCCAAACTTGGCTACACAATGGAATTATCTGGAGAGTTTTAAAAGCTATTAATGCCTAGGTCACCCCAGCCACCCCCTACTGGGAGATTCTGATTTCAGTAATAGTGGGTATAGTCTGGGCATCTGGATATTTTGAAAACTCTTCAAGTGATATAGCCAAGATTAAGAACCTCAACCAAATCACAACAATTGGCTCTCCATAACCAATCTTTGGCCTTCTCCATTCCCTTCCCTGCCTCTCCTTTTCTTCTTCATGGTTAGGGTAATCTTTTCAAAATGAAAATTTAATCATTATCTCTATTCTTTTTAAAACTTTCAACTGTGTCCCATTCTGAGGCTAAAGGCTCCAAACCTGAATATGGCCAGTAAAGTCTTTCTTATTCTGCTGAGGATTGAACCTATGGCCTTGTATGTGCTAAGCACACACTCATCACTGAGCTATGTCCCCAGATCTCTTTATTTTTTTTTTTTTAATTCTTCAAACATGTCATGTTCCATCCCAACACAGGGCCTTTGCACAAACTACTCTCTGTGAATGTGTTTCCCTTCTTGCTTAGTTAGCTTTTAGCTTATCCTTCAGCTCTTGGCTCATTTCCCCAGGGAAACCTCCTGTCTACTGTATGCCATTATAGCATCCCATAAACTGCTTCCCAGCATTTATGGAGGGTAGAACCTATGGCTACTTCCATGCTAGTTCTACTAAATCTCCCTGAGTGTAGGAAACTTGTGTCTGTTTTCAGCTCACATTATATTGTGAAAATAGCACACCAACTGGCATTCACATAGGCTCTCAAATTATTTACTGAAGGAATAAGTATGAATAAATAAAAATGTGCCTAACATCAAATCTGTTACCCAGTCCAATCTAATGTCACCTCCACATCTCTGTAGAGTCCATTTATTCCTTTTCATCTTCTCTGCTGCTATGAGCCATCATAATATCTGGTCTAAACCACTAAATAGCTTTCTCAGTGGTCTGCATACCCTCCCTCTTGTTTCTTTCCATTGTCTTAACAGCAGCCAGAGTGATCTCTCCAAAATAGAAGGGGTGAGGGAAGAATGCATGCCTAGCACACGCAAGGCTTCATCCCCAGGACCACCCTCCCCCAAATTTAAATAATATGTCACTCTTCAAAATCTTTTGATGACTTTCCATGGCTCTTGAAATAAAATTCAATCACCTTATTATTCTAACCCCTAACTCACTACCCACCAAACTACAATGGCCTTCTTTCTGTTCCACAAATCTGCAAGACTTTTCCAGTTTTCAGAATTTTGCTTTTACTGCTCCCTTTGCCTGAAGTGTTCTTTATATGACTCATTCTTATTTTTCGGGGCTCAGCTAAAATTATGTCGCGTTTTCCCTGACAGCTCTATTTAAAGGAACTTCCTTCAACTGTGCTCATCACCCTGCTAATTTCCCTTATAGCTCTACCAAAATCTATAACTTTAAAAAAAAGTGTATCTGGCTGTGTCCTGTGTCCTCCAGCAGAATGCCAGCTCTCTGGAAGCAGGTGTCCTGTCTATTGTGGTCACTGTATCCCCAGGATAGCACAGCGTCTCGTTTATAATTGGTGCACAATAGTCACACTGTGTTTGCCAGCTTCTGAGGATATCTGTGACTCTCCCACACGACCTTAGTGGTGGCTGTATGTGACTAATAGGATAAATCGGAGGTGATAGGGTATGACTTTTGAGTCTAGGTTATAAAAGCCATTGCATTTTGCCACCTCAGTCTTGAATCACTCATTCTAAAGGAAGCTGACTTCCACGCCATCAGCACACTCAAGCAGCCCCATGGAGAGGCCCACGTGGAAAAGTACTGAGGCCTCCAGCCAACAGCCAGCTTGACAATGCTGTCACTAAACCACCTTGGGTTGGATCCTCCAGCCATCAAGCCTTCAGCTGAGACTGCAGCCTCACTGACATCTGATTGAAATCTCGAGAGCCTCAGCCACCATTGCCCACCTGAGCAGTTTTGGAATTCCCAACCCATGGAAATCCCTAAGACATTTTTAAAAAAATCATCATTCATGTTCTAACCCACAAAGTTTTGGAATGATTTGTTCCTCAGCAATAGACAACTAACATGCATTCATTCAATCACTGACTCAATGAACAGAGTAGTGAATATTTCAATATAAATGACACTGGAATAAGTCAGTCCTCACTAAGTAGGGGATATCCAAAGCTGTTCTTCATCTTCTGTTGCCTAGCCTGCACTTTCTAGCACCATATTTTCAATTGTCTATAGACCCTAACTTGATCATATCTGCCTCAAACCACTATTTCTATCAGAGGTACCAACAATCTTGCAGAAACAAGGCTGTGGAGTGATCTTTAGTTCCTCTCTTGCACATTCTTTATTGGCACCATCTTTCCTCACTTCCAGTTCTCTGCCATATGAATCTTCACTCCATTTCCACTCAAACCTTCCCAGCTCAATTTACGAGCACTGTTTTTGGAGAGTGACATATCTAGATTTGACCTCAACTAACAAGTTACTTGGTCCTGGGGATGGAACTCAGGGGCACTTGACCACTGAGCCACATCCCCAGCCCTATTTTGTATTTTATTTGAAGACAGGGTCTCACTGAGTTGCCGAGCACCTTGCCAAGTTGCTGAGGCTGGCTTTGAACTCGCGATCCTCCTGCCTCAGCCTCCTGAGTTGCTGGGATTACAGGCGTGCACCACCATGCCCAACTTTTAGTAGGTGGTTAAGGTCTCTAATATACCTACTTCATGGAGACATTTACAACTAGTGGTAATGAGCATACATGAATGTCACTTAGCACAGTTCCAGGCATGAGATATTTTAAATCCTAACAACTATCTTAAAGGTAGACTTTGAGTCTCCATTTTATTGAGGAGCAAAAAGGTTCAGAGAAGTTGAGTATCTAGCCCAACACCACACAGCTAGAAGGTGCCAGGCCTATGGCACTATGATGCCTGAATCCTGTCCCCCACTTCACACCATCCCACGTGGCACCACTGCAACAGCTTCTGGCTGCTCTTCTTGCCTGTAGCACCTGCCTTCTCTACCCTGTCCTGAGCAGAGCTGGGTCACTCTGCTGACTATGACTCTGATTGTCCAAATTTGATTTTCCCTAGGCTTCCAGGGAAAAGTCTTCTCCCTTGCCCTAGTCAGGCCAACATCCTCCCCCAGTCCCAACAAATCTCACCACAGCATCCATTGTCCCTGGTGGCCCATCCCAACAGACTCATCACACAGCCCAACTCAGGCCCCATTCATGCATGCTGCATTCCTAGCTGAAATTGGCTGTAGTGAGGCTCCAGTGACCTCATCTTTGGACTCCTACTTCTTTAGTTGGTATTCGGTCATTCTCTAAAAGGTTGAGGTCCTCTTCCCTATTGGACTGTAAGGTCCCTGTGGCTGAGATCATCGCCTGGATTTCTATGTATCTAGCAGAGGACAAGGTACCTAGTAGGTGGTAAATATTTAATTGCTCTGCTGAACATTGATTTGGTTTTGTAGATTTATAAAGAATTAGAAACTGTCTTCTGAAATAAGTGTGGGAGAATACCTTTTGTGTCTATCTAATGAGGTTTCCTCCTAGCAGAGGAATTATAACAAGGGTCCAGTTTTTGTTTTTTGGTTTTTGTTTTTGGTACCAAGCATTGAACCCAGGAGCACTTGACCACTGAGCCACATCCCTAGCACCATTCTCTTTTTTTGTATTTTTATTTAGAGACAGGTTTTCACTGAGTTGCTTAGTGCCTCGCCTTTGCTGAGGCTGGCTTTGAACTTGCCATCCTCCTACCTCAGCCTCCAGAGCAGCTGGGATTACAGGTGTGCCCACAGTGCCCGGCAAGGGTCCAGTTTTCTCTTGTTTTGGAAACCCACCTGGATTCCCTCATGCAACAGATTTTTCACTTACACAGTCAGTCTGCAGGGCAGGAGTCCTACTGGCACATCCAGACAACCTCTCCTCTCCAGCTCCTCCTCACCTCCCAGGCTTCACACTTTCTTCAGCCCTAAGCTATACCCCTAGCCCCCCACTTTCCTTTACCACAACCTCCTCAAGGGGGCTCTGGCACCCCCACCCCAACCACTCTTCACTCCCTGCCTGCCCCTCCTTCTCTAAATGACCTTCATTTCAGCCTCCATCTTCCTTCTTGGTTCTCACTTCCCTCCCTTCTCAGACTCCAACCTTCTCCTGCTTCCAGAACCCAGCTTTGCCCTGCTTGTAACCTCTTGTCAATCGCTGGCCCTATCCCAGCTTCATCTATTGCCACCTAGTCCCTGGCTCAATTCTCCCAAGACTGGCCTGTCTCTGCCTGGTTCCCACTCCTCCTGATGCTACTGTTGGCTGTTCCCTGGGGACCTGGGACCCAGCTGGGGCCATCTCTCTGCCCTTCCAGCTTATTCCAGCTCACTCTGGGAGGAGTGAGGGAAGGCTAAATCCTTTTACTCCCACCATTTCTCGTGTGACTCACTTTAAAGAAAATTGTTAAATAGTAACTCATGCAGGTGACACTCAGCTGTGACAGACGCACTATAGCTTCACAGTTGGCCACATTTGGGAGGGAAATGCTCTGGGTCCTGAATCCTGCTGATCTCACCTCCTGGCTATGTGGTTTGGGGCTAGTTAATGAATGGTCCCTGCAACTTACTGTAAAATGGGGATGGTAACACCTCAGAGAGCTTGCCGTAGGACTAAATAGGTCCTTGTCACCATGTAAGAGCCCCCAAAATGTTGGGGTTTGTTCATTTACAAAGTCTTCCAATGAGGTAATTCATTCAACAAACAAAACCCCAAAGCACTAATGACTATGTAAATAATATTAAGCTGTCATCATTGTACACTCTCAGGATCCCTCTGCCCACTTGCTGAAACAGAGAAATACAGTGAGGGGAGTTGGGAATTTTTGAACCATGCCTCCATATATGTCAAGTAATTGTCATAACATCATTTAAAATAGAGAAAGAAAAAGAAGTTCCCTCAACAATGTGTTTAGGCCCACTCACAATTTGTGGTGGGACAGGGACTCAGGGCTCAGACTGGAGTCGGCTTCCTAAGAAGGACACTTGCAGATTTTCATCCCTGAAGTCCCAGATGCAGGGAGCCAGGAAAGGAGGAACCCTCGGCACCCCTCTAACTTCTTTCTGCACCCAGACCCTCACATATCCCTGTCCCCAGCCGGGTCCTAAACTGGCTCCCTGAGTCAGCAAGCTCAGGGAATGTGCCGATCTGTGGCCCCGGCAGGGTTAACTCAGTGGTCAAGATCACTTGACCCGACTCACCCATGTCGTAAAATGGCAGCGAATAGCTTCTCTGGTAAGTGGTTTCGTTATACCACGAGTCGACAGGCTTCGAACGACTTTTAAAACGAATATATCGAATGAGCATTTGTTGGTCTAATTGAGGCTGATGCGGAGTTTTTCTCTCGGTTGGAATTGCCAAGTCTATGAGTGGTCTAAATGTAAAGAGAAATAGTTGATGAGTACCCACTGGAAGAAAAGAGGTCCATTTTCTCATCAGCCACAGCCCACTCCCTGGAAGTGATGCTGGGCCTGCCAAAATTGCAAGAGATAGTGCAGGGCTTTCAGTTTCCCTTTAAGCATCCTTCCTTCTCCTCCTCCCCAAGGAAAGATCACAGAAAGCAACCTGCATCAAAACCTCCACTGACTCCGCCCACCCACAGCTGTGTCCTGTGGGCCAGATCGCCCCCTGCCCACTCTACCTTTGCCCATTATAATTTTTCTATGCATGTTTGAGTCCTTCAAGAAACCAATGCATTCTTTTAGGTGGATCAGCACTGTGGTGCTTCTTGGTGTTTAATAGGCCTCAAATTAATCACAACCTTCTTGTACCTCTATTATAAACACTCTCCAAAGTAAAAAGTAAACAATAATCAAAATGTAATGGGAAAATACCTTCGGGTACCCTCATGGGAATCTTCATTATCAGTACAGTATTTCAGATATGAATGTAAGTATACATTCACCTACAACTTTGGTGATACGTATTAAGACCTTGAAAATAAACGTATATTTTGTCTCAACAATTCTAGCAATTAGGAATGTTAACAAAGACTTAGTTCTAAGAATGCTTACAAAGTGTTTTTATGATGATAGAGAGAGAAGAACTTTCAGGTGGAAAAAAAAAAAGGAATCAGCTGAAGGGATAGAGGTGCCAATCACCCTGATCTGACCATCACACATTGTAGACATGTATTGAAATATCACACTGTTCCCATAAACATGTACGACTACTGTCAATTACAAATGAGGATATATTTTTAAAAAGAAAAATAGGGAATTATTTAGTCACTAAGATAGATATATATAGAGAATGCCATACCACCATGAAAACTAATGCAGTAGAATTATAATTTTGAGATGGAAAACATCCACAATATATTATTAAATTTAAACAAAGGTTTTGATTTGAGTTATGCATTTTAAATGGATGAGTTGTATGGCATATAAATTACTCCAATAAAGCTATTATCAAAGAAAAAAAGGTTCCACAATACCATTCCCAACCGTATCTCATCCTATTTTGGTGTGGATCTGCATGATTAGCTCTGGGTGATACCATTATTGGTAATTTTCAATTTTTTATTATCAATGTCTTCCTCTTCCTCCTCCTCCTTCTTTTTTATTTTTGAGTATTGAATCCAGAGGTGCTTTACCACTGAGCTACATAGCCAATCTGTTTTATTTTTTATTTTGAGTCAGGATCTTGCTAAATTGCTGAGGCTGGCCTTGAACTTGGAATCCTCCTGCCTCAGCTTCCTGAGACACTGAAATTACAAGTGTGTACCACACAGACAGCTTACCATCAGTATCTTTTAAATATTCTATTAAATATTTTTGTGTGTATGTGTATATGTGTGTGTGTGTATGTGTGTGTGTGTGTGTATGATTCTAGGGATTGAACCCTGGGGGCTCACTCATGTAGATAAGTGCCCTACCACTAAAGTACATGTCTAGCTCTTTTTAAATTTTACTTTGAGACAAGGTCTTGCTAAGTTGCCCAGGCTGGTCTTGAACTTGCAATGCTCCTGCCTCAGCCTCTTAAGTAACTGAAATTGTTAGGTGTGCATCATCACTGTGCCAGGCACATACACACACACACACACACACATACACACACACATATATATAATTTATATGATATAGTATATATTTATATATGCTAAAAATAAGTGAGGTGTGCTGCTATAGATGTAAAAGTATTAAATGTTGACTGTTATTTTGGAACATCTAAATTCAATCAGGGTTGAGTAGGATAGTCTTATATCATTTACTGATGATACGTATTAAGATACGTATGATACGTATGATACATTTACTGTGACCACATCATACAAAGAGGTGATCAAAACTACTCAATAATAATAAAAATGTTGGGGTTCAGAAGGTGTAGGTCAGTGGTAACACTTGCCTAGTATGCATGAGGCCCTGGCTTCCATCCTCAGCATAAAAACAAAAAATTCATAATCTTTTCCTGATTGTGTAAAAACTTGATTGCAAGGTGGAAATGGAGTGACGCTGTCTGAAGTTTAAAAAAGGCAAGAGTAAGAATCTCACCGTGCCGTGGGAGACATGTTGAATGGGTGAGAGTGATCTATTGTGGATGAGCCTGGAGAAGCATCAGGAACACCCACCCACCTCTACTTATTCTTCTTTCATGTTTAATAGGTATTTGGCCTTGTAAAGTGGGTGTTTTAAGTGGTGGATGGTAGTACTCCTTTTCCTATGGAATGAGTCTCCTGCTGTTCTTGCTGTCAATGAGAACATTAGCTGTCTGGTGACTCTATCAGTTTCCTGTGAGCTTGGGTTCTGTGTGACCATTGCTGTCAGACTGGTCACTTCTGTGCCACTGGGGGTTCTGATCCTTGGGACCACCCCCTAGATCTACTCCTGATGAACTGCCAGCTTGCCTCTACCTTCATCTGGAGCCTTTCTCAAGAATTAGAACATTCTACCTTTTCAAATAACACAACAGCACCCTTCTGACTTTCACTCAAAGGACTGTAATCTAAAACGCCAGTTGGTGGAGGAAGATATTTGGGGAAGGTAAGCCATTAGACAACTATCAAGTGACACCACAATTACAATAACTAGATTTAAAATACTTGCTTCAGGCAGCACATATACAACAATTGGAAATGACACAAAGAAGTAAAGCATGGCTCCTGTGCGTAGACTGACCTGCCAATTCATGAAACAGTCCATTCTATTTTCCATTCTATTTTTAGGATTTTTTTCACCTTGGAACAAAATTGGACATGAATAATAACTTTCTTTTTTTAAAATTTTATTTATTTTAATTAGTTACACATGACTGTACAATGATCTTGACATATCATACATTTGAATCAGATGGGGTATAATTTCTCATTTTTCTGTGTACAGGTTGCAGAATCACATTGGTCATGCAGTCACGTATATACCCACAGCAATAATAATGTCTATTTTATTCTGCTGCCCTTCCTATCCCCCTTCCCCTCTAACTTTCTTGTTTTAAAAATCCCCCTCCTCCACATCCCCCCTCCAAAATGCACCTAAGAATGGTCTTAAGAACCACAGTATTTCCTGTTTTGGTAGCATTTTGTGTAGATTTTTACTTTTTATTTTTATTCTTAACAAACTCTTTCATCTTAATGCTGAACTTTGGCAGGCACAAGTCTTGTTAAGAGCCAAGTAAAATCAGGTTCCTTTAATAGAGCCATGCTGATGTTTGGGCATCAGTCAGCCGGGTTTTGGTGGTGGTGGTGAGGTGGTGAGCAGAGTAAGGACATTGTCAGATTGCACAAAGAACAAACTCAGAGGGTGCCTCTGTGCCTTGCACAGCTCTGGCTCTGGGTCCTGCCTGTTTCCCTTCTTGTCAGTACCCTAGTAGAGGATGTCGCTGTAATGAGTGTACTAAGCCAGGCAGGGTGGCATGCCTGTAACCGAAGCTACTTGGGAAGCAAAGGCAGAAGGATCCCTTGAGCCCAGGAGTTCAAGGCCAACCTCAGCAACATGGTGAGTCCCTGTCTCAAAAAACAAAACAAAACAATAACAGAAAACAAAAGTACAGTTGACTATAATTATATGAGTTAGAACTAAGAGCCTTGAACTGGGAATGGGAAAATAGGGGTAAATTTAAGTTTAACTTTGTACTGTGTGACCTCAGGCAAGATATCACTTCTCTTGCTATTTTTCATTCATCTGATTGGACCAGGATGACCTCAAAGTTACTTCCAGTTTGATCATATAAGTATAGACTATGTGCTGCTCCAAAGTATGGGTGCCATGGCTCTTTTCTCTCTGCATGGAAAATAACTGGGGTTTGGCTACACCAAAGTCAACTGGGAGAGGAGAAATCTGTAACATATACTAGATGATGAACTTGGGGTAATAGTAATTGTATGTTGAGTGCTTAATATGTTATGGAATTTTATATCCATTATTTTATTTAGCAGATTAAGGCAGTTAATACTGAGAAGGAATGAAGATTGCCTAAGATCAAACAGTTCATAAGTTACTCAAATTGCTGCCTTTATAGTTTCCTGATTCCCTAAGCTGAGAGAGAGAGAGAGAGAGAGAGAGAGAGAGAGAATCAAAGTACCTTTGATTTTAGTTTTTTCTTTTTATGAAAACCAGACCTAGAAGGGTAGAAAACATTTAGGCCAAATTTGTAACTTTACTGAGAAAGAAACTGAATCTCAGTAAGTTTCAGTTATTTGGCCAATTGGAAATCCTAAAGACATGGGATTTTAAATAATGATTTAATAAAATTCTTTGTTTATTGTTGATTGTAAAAACAACGTGTGGTCATTAGAAAAAACACTGAAAGCTGGATGTGGTGGCACATGCTTGTTTTCCCAGAGACTTAGGAGGCTGAGGCAGGAGGATCATGAGTTCAAAGCCAGCCTTAGCAATTTTGAGACCGTGTCTCAAAGTAAAAAATAAAAAGCGCTGGGGTGCAGTGCACTGATAAAGTGCCACAAGTAACCTCCCCACTACACACACAAAAATCAAAAAAATAAAAATAAAAGAAATAAAAAATTTGGAAAATAGAAAAAGATTAAAAAGTAAAATACAAAATACTATTGATCTTACCACTGATTTAAAAAGACATTATTGGGTCTAGAGAGTGTAGCTCAGTAATAGAGCTCATATTAGCATGAGTGAGGCCTTGGGTTTGATGATCCCCAGTGTAAAAAGAAAGAAAAGATCTCCCCACCCACTCCCAACAACAAAACCCCACTTTTAAAAAAAATATTTATTTATTTTAAAGTTGTAGGTGGACACAATATCTTTATTTTACATTTATGTGGTGCTGAGGATTGAACCCAGTGCCTCGTGCATGCTAGGGGAGCGCTCTACCACTGAATCACAATCCCAGCCCCAAAACCCATCTTTTTTGATAGTTGGTGTATTTCCTTTTAAATCTTTTCTACCATGAAGTAATACTTGTTATTATTGTTACCATTATTAAGAGATTATGTCACCCATAAAAATCATTTTAGCTTTGGTGACATTCTTGGAAATTAATACTTAGGATGTGTCTCACCTGGGTGTTTTCTTCACACTATCATCATAATGAACTCTTGCCAGTTGCCCATGGTAGTAGCCTCGGAGATCCTTTCCTCTGTGAACAATGAAGTTACTATGGAGAAGGAAAAGAGTTGATTTTTAAAAAGCAATTGTTACAATTACTTCTTTAAAAGAAGAACATTGGCAGTTATATGATAGAAATACATTTGGATTTGGTCACCTGTTCCTGGCAACTAAAACCTGCAAAATTTCCTGACAGTGTCTGACATAACGAACTCCTTCCACCATACCTGAGTTCATGGCACCTGCAGGCCTCCCTTCCCCTCGCCACAACCTCCAGGAGCAGTTAAAAAAAAAAGTGCAATTTATTTTCAGGATTCATAAGGAAATACTTCAGATGTCAGGTATTAGGTTCAAAATATTAGGAAAAAAGAAAAGGATATATAAAATATGTAGAACAAATGTAGATAATTATAGAAATAAGGAAACGAGTAAGTGGGACTCATACTATTTTTTCTACTTTTGATAAATTTGTATATTTTCCTAAGTTAAAAAAATTAATAAAGGAGCTATAAATAGAGCAGCACTGTGACATCAAAGCATGAGGTGCTCATAAGCCTGGATGAGGGACTCTACCCCACCTGGGGGCACTGGTTGTGGAGGAAGTTTTGAAGCATAAACATGAGCCAATGGGGTGAGGGCTGGGGGGGAGTGTGAACATGAGATGATTTTGCCAACCAGAATATAGTGATGCTGCGGTTTGGATGTTAAATGTTCCCCAAAGGTCCATGGATTAAAGGCTTGGTCTCCAGGAGGTGAGGTCCCTAGATTATGGGAAGTGTGACCTCAAAAGGAATTGTGGAACCCCATTCTCCTTCCTTTCTCCTCTCTTTTGCTTCCTAGCCATGAGGTGAGCAGTTTGCTGCACTACACACTCCTTTTCCATTACTATCTGGTATGCCTACCAGAGGCCAAAAGCAACAGGTCTGCCCCATGTTAGACTGGACCCTCCAAAACAATGAGCTAAAATTTTTTCTTTATAAATTAGTTATCTCAATTGTTTTGTTATAGTAACAGAAAGCTGACTAATACAAGTGGTGTCAGGGAAGACTAGGCTAGAGGGTCATGGTGCTCAGGTTTATATTCTGAAATACATCTTATTTTATAATAAATTACATTTCCTTTTATTTTATAGTTACAATACTATATTGATATTTTAAAATTATGTGTAGGTGCATTATATTATTAATGGATTTTATTTCAAAAATATACCAGAGACATTGCAAAATATTTGTTATAAAAAGACAGTGTTGTCCCAATTACTTTTCCGATTGAAATTTCTTCAACCAGTGTGAAGAAAACTTCTTCACCAACTCTTTATTGTGCAGAGTTGAATTATAGAAGCAACATTCAAGACAGCATTTTCTTTTTTTAATTAAATAATTAATTTATTTTACAATAGAATTCATTTTGACATATTGTACACAAGTGGAGCACAATTTCTCATTCCTCTGGTTGTACATGGTGCAGAGTCACTCCAGTAGTATAAATATACATGTATATTGGATAATAATGCCTGTCTCAATTCTGTTGTCCGTCTCATCCCCACAATCCCGCCCCTCCCTTACTCCCCTCTACACAAATCAAAGTTCCTTCATTCTTCCCTATCCCCACCCCCCACCCCTCTATGGATCAGCATCCACTTATCAGAAAAAACATTCAGCTTTTGGTTTGGGGGGATTGGCTTATTTCACTTAGCATGATATTCTCTAGTTCCATTCATTTACCTGCACATGCCATAATTTCATTGTTCTTTGAGGCTGAGTAATATTCCATTGTGTGTATGTACCACATTTTCTTTATCCATTAATCTCTTGAAGGGCATCTAGGTTGATTACATAGTTTAACTATTGTAAATTAAGCTACTGTAAACATTGATGTGGCTGTGCCATTGTAGTATGCTGATTTTAAGTCCTTTGGATATAAACCAAGGAGTGGGATAGTTGGGTCAAATGGTGGATCCATTCCAAGTTTTCTGAGTGGTTGCACCAATTTGCAGTCCCATCAACAATGTATGAATATACCTTTTCCCCTACATCCTTGACAGCACTTATTATTGCTTGTATTCTTGATAAATGCCATTATGATTAGAGTTAGATAAAATCTTAGAGTAGTTTTGATCTGCATTTCTGTAATTTCTAGAGATAATGAACATTTTTTCATGTTTGTTGATCAATTGTATTTCTTCTTCTGTGAGTGTCTGTTCAGTTTCTTAGCCCATTTGTTGATTGGGTTATTTGTTTAAGTTAAGTGTTAAGTTTTTTGAGTTCTTTATATATCCTGGAGATTAGTGCTCAAGACAGCATTTTCAATACTGAATAAACTTGTTTTCAAAGAAAGTAAGTATTGTGTCTGAAAGTTTGAGAATCACCTGATGTCAAGAGTTTTTTGTAATATTTTTAAAAAGATTAATGACACGATATAGAAAGATTTTCTCTGATGGCAGTGGTGCTAACAAATTGAGAATGCTTGGAAGTGAAGGCAATCTGGCTGTGACATCTGTCATCCCATTGATTGCCAGGGTTGATTCACCTGATCTGGCTAGCTAAGTGGGTGTCCCCTTCCTCCCTCACCTCTCCATGTGTGCCCCTCTTGAAGCAGTGTACTCAAAGAGGAGGACCTTCCCAGAAGAGGACCGTTCTTCAGTCAAAGGCATTTGAGTAGCTGCATTCCCCTGCTAGAACTTCCAGACAAGCTCTCAGATTTGAGAACACTCTGAATAAAAGTAGAAAGACTATTAGGATATGATGAAATTCTGAACAATGTGGTGGAAATGTATATGAAGATGATGGATTAATAAATGTCAAGAGAGTGACGTTATGTGCCACTACACAAAAATGGTAACCGAGGAAGCACATTTTTTTAATTACCTAAATTTAGCTATTCCACAATGTATGTGTACTTCACAACATAGTGTGGTACAAGATAAAAACACGCAGTGTTTTCTGTCAATTAAAAAAAGAGAGAATAAAAATTTAAAAAAAAAGAAATGTGGAAGGAGGGGGAGATAGGGGACTGGTTGGGGATATTTTAGGGGGTGGGATTAAGGATAAAAGAGAAGTATCTGAGACAAGGAATTGGGAAGAACATTGCCATTTCCCCTGGAGGAGGAATGTAAGAAGGTGACTGTCAATGGGAAAATGTCATTATAGAGTATGTGATGCCTGGATATGTGGGGTCTTTTTGAACGTTCTACAAATTCTGAGCACTCGGTAGATGCCATGAGAATTCATACAAAAGGAGAGTCAGTTGAAAGTAGCACATGGCTTGCATAAATTAAGCTCACTAAATATATATTGGATGATGCATGCAAGCTATGCCTTAGGTTCACTCAACATTTACTGAATGAAGATAAGGTACCCTGTGCTCTGCTAGGGTCTGCAAATACAAAGCTAAGAAGCAGTATTGGTTCTCAAAAATCTTCTTTACATGCTGAAATAGTGTCCCAAATGAAAGGCCAATGGGGCATCAAGGAGGAAGAGGTGTCTAGGGTTTGGACAGGCAAATAGGACTGGGAAGATACTCCAGGTGAGGGGAATTATAGAGGCCAAGAGTCAGACAGAGTTGGGTATAGAGTAGAGTGTGCAGGGGGGTGTGTTAGTCAGCTTTTCAATACTGTAACAAATACCTGAGATAAATTAACTTAAAAAGAAGAAAGGTTTATTTTGGCTCATAGTTTTGGAGGTTTCAGTCCATGATCGGGTGGTTCCATGGCTTTGGGATCTGAGGCAACATAGCACATCATGATGGAAACGTAGTGGGAGCAGGGCTGGGGATGTGGCTCAAGCGGTAGCGTGCTCGCCTGGCATGTGTACGGCCCGGGTTCCATCCTCAGCACCACATACAAACAAAGATGTTGTGTCCGCCAAAAAATTAACTAAATAAATAAATTCTCTCTCTCTTTAAAAAACAAACAAAACGTAGTGGGAGCAAAGCTGCTCACTTTGTGGTGGGTGGAAGGGAGGAGAAGAAAGAGGAGGGACCAGGGTACAAATATCTCCTTCAAGGACATTCCCTCAGTGACCTAACCTCCTCCCACTAGACCCCACCTCCTAAATGTTCCAACACCTCCCAGTATGTGCCACAGACTGAGGAACAAGTCATTAACTCTTGGGCCTTTGGGGAACACTGAAGATCCAAGCTATAGCAAGGGGCCAGAGGGGGCCTGTCAAGTTTGAAGGGCAAGTGCTGAGCAGGGCAGCTGTGTCTGTGTCTTTGTCTATGCAAACAGGACCTCAGGGAGTTCTGATTTTCAGAAAAACCACAGGCTGTCTGGGCCTGCCCAGTGGCTGGGATAATATGACTGAACCCTGAATAGTAAATAACGGCAAGGGATTAAGTCATACGAGGAAAGAGAAGTTGGCACACAAATAGGGAACAAATGGCATTTCTGAATGCATGGGAGTCGAGACAAAGCTTTCTTAAGTGCTCATCCAAGCAACACCTTGGAGTTTGTGAAGAATCTGCTGGGGTTCCAAAGGGGCACTGCGGTCTCTCACACTCTGCTTTTGCAGTAGGTTGTGTTTTGCCTATGGGTTCTTTGCTGGCAAAACGTTATGTGCTACCACACAAAAAATGGTAACCAAATGCCAGCGAAATACGGGCTAATGAACTAAGTGCTGCTCCCTAGGAGCAGTGTATAAAGCTGTTGTGAGAATTGAGAAGCCTCCTCCAGCACCAAGTAACACTCCTGCGGTCCCTTGGGGGTGTCTCTTGGTAGGTCTCAGTTGGAGTGGAGAGAGTGGGAAAGTGCGTGTTATGAGGTGGCTATTGGAGGGAGGGCAGGCAGGGGGGAGAGGTAGAGAGATTTGAGAAATGAAAGGATGGCACACTTTGCCTCCACCTCTTTGGGTCAATTTTCCAAGATGCTCCATGTGACTTTCATCTCAAACACAATAGCTACCAATTGATAAATGTAAATACCAGTATTTTGAAGGAAAACTTTTACCTCCTAAGGGGAAATGCTTAGCGAGGGCAGAGGCTACATAGTACCCAGCCTCTCCTCTAGAGGTTAGATGTGAGGCAAAAACCGATGGATATTAAGTGAGTGCATGAACTAACTTTCCAGACTTGGCTTGGAGCCTTGCCCAGGGCTCTGCCCAGACCAATTTCTATTGACTCGGCTTTCAAGATTTTTGAATTAGCTGTAGAAAGCACTTTCCTTTGCCTAGGGTGGGAGCAGGCAGTCCAGCCACGTCCAATCCCATCGCGCATTATTTACAAGTCCCAACAGCTTGGCTCTTTAAGATGATGTGTTCAGTCTACAGAAGAGCAAACTTATTCCCTGGGAGGGTGACTGTAACTGGAGCAGGATCTGGGTTTAGTCTCAGACAAAATTCAATATGCACAGGCAAGGACAGAGGTGCTCATCCCTCCAGAGGCTGGACCACAGCGTGAGGTTGTCTGAGTCACTGTGACTCTGTAAAGAGAAGTCTTTGCACCTGGGCTGTGCCTCATGCTTTATAAAGCACTTTTACAGAGATGATCTCATGTTAATTCTCACAGTGACCTTGCAAGGTAAATATTATTAACTTTCTGTGTTTTAAGAGTAAAAAGAGGCTCAGGGAGGTTAAGTGAACTTTCTAAATATCACCCTAGTAAATGCCAAAGCCATGAATCAAACTCAGTTCCCTAAACCCCGTGTCACACCCAGAGAGTCATCTGTGTGTGTGCATGATGAAAAGGATGTTCATCCTTTCATCCAAAAGAGTTCGTCACTATTTCTGTATGAACTTGGTGATTCTCCTACTTACGGAGAGACAGCAAGTACATATGATGCAGCAAAAGGAAAGGAAAACCAATAAAGACATAGCAATGTCAGATGGGCTGTTATTCCAATTTAACAAAAAGTCCTTATGCAAACTCTAATGTGTCTCCAGTATGTTGGGTACCAGGGACACAGTGATGGTAGACATGTTCTGTTCACCCAAAGTTCCCCATCTGGTAATGAAAACCGCATTCAGGCAGCTAACTAAACATAAACAGTGTGGTAAGTACTATAACAAGCTGGGAAACTAAGGCTTAGAGGGAATAAGTAATTCAGCTAAGGCCAACCTAATACAGAAAACGGGATTAAAGGCAGGGATTGGGAGACCAGCAGTCTATCCTATTGCCTCCCAGGCTCTACTGGCTCCATACTATCTCTTCAAGGAATGAAGGAGCCTCAGATTTCTCATTATTAAAATAGGCAAATAACTATCATTTCCATTAAAGGTTACATGAGAGTAAATGAGATATTTGTACTTGGCGAGTAAAATATTCCATGTTAGGTATTGCTATCTTCCCATGCAGGATGAGCTGACCCAACAGCTGCCTCTGGATATTTTAGAGACTGAGAGACTGCTCCAATTGAAAAAAAAATTTTTTTTGTGCTAGGTATTGAACCCAGGGCCTCAGCCCATGCTCTATGACTGAGCTACCACCACAACCCAATAAATATTTTAAAAATCTATTTAAATATGACACAATTTTGCTATCTTTTATCTTCTGCGCCACACTAAATGTAATGCACTTGAAATGATCTTTTCAGGAACATCCTGAACTCCAAAAACCAATGCCACAAACAGCCCTGCCCCTGAATGACAGCTCTCCAGCCCGAGGCTTGGATTTGATCCCAGTTAACAGTTGCATTTAATACTATTCTTTTAATGAGAATCATAAGTGGTCCAAATTACTTGTAAGCCATTTAATATTTATTTTTATTAGGTGCCTCTACTGGTTTGCAATTCAGTTTCTCCTGGTATAGTCCCTGAGGTTAGGCATTTAAAGATGAGTTGGATGAATGCTATGCAGAAGAGCAGAAGGGCAGGCCCAGGTCCTGCCAGTCACAGGTGGCCAAACCACAAATAAAGGACAGAATAGTTTTCTCATTCATTCTTTTTAGTTTATTCAAGAACTGTACCCAGAGGGCCTACCATGTGTGGCTATCTGCTAAGCAGAGGTTATGATAGTGGATTTCAGACAAAGGTAAGCAAACCCCACACCAGCTAATCTGGAGATGTAGCAAATTGCAGTGAAGACAAGAAACAATGGTGGAGCCAAACCAGTGGGTATAAGGCCCATCACTGCCAAGTACTATGGGACCTTGGGACAATCACTTACTCACATGATGTTTCAATTTCCTCATCTGGAATTCACAGTTGTTGCAAAAAATTATATGAGATAATATGTACTCAGAATAATGTCTGGCACACAATAGGAGCTGTATGAGTATTATCCTTCCAGTGGTGAGAAAGGAAGGAAGTTGTGATAGCAGCAATAAAGAAAAAGGGTGTGAGGTAGGGGATAACAGAAGTGGAGAGATAGGCAGAGGAAGAAGGTCTCTCCTAGCCAGAGGGGCCAAGCAATGGCTGTCTGACCAGTTGGCAACACCACTGAGACATGCTGGGTAAAAGGGTTGGGGAAGGGAACAGTCCAGGCAGAAGGAAGATGCTATCTGAAGCTCCCAGGTATGAAAGAAGCATGGCCTCCTGGAGAAGATTGAAGAAGAGATAGGCAGGGGTATTTTCTGTAGGCCACAGCAATAAGTTTAGATTTTATGATAAATGCAGTGGGTTGAGCCATTTTATTCAAGGTAGGGCTGTGATCCAATTAACATTTTATGAAGCCCATTCTGGGGAACAGATTGTTGGAGGAGAAGAGTGGGAGTTGTCATAGATAAGCGGAGAGGCAGTGGTGTTCTGGCCCATGTCAAGGCAGTGAGCTGGAGTCAAACTGCTGAAATTTGGATCTGGAGTGTCTCCCAAAGGCCCATGTGTTTGAAGTTTTGGTATCCAGCTGTGTTGCCATGACAAACACCTGGAAAAAACCAACTTAGAGGAGAAAAGGTTTATTTTGGCTCATTGTTCCAGAGTTTCAGTCCATGGTCGACGGGCTGAAGGCAGAAACATCATGATGGAAGGGCATGGCAGAGCAAAGCTTTTCACCTCATGGTAGCCATGAAGCAGGCAGAGGGTGGGAAGAAGCCAGGGAAGAGAAGTACCCTTCCAAGGCATGTCCCAGTGACCTACTTTCTCCAACTGAAGTCCCACTCCTAAAGGTTCCACCACCTCTCACTGTCAATGAATCCATCAATGGGTTAATCTTCGGATGAGGCCAAAGTCTCATAATCCACTCACTTCCTTAAAATCCCCACCTCTGAACATGGCTATGTTCAATACAGAAGCCTTCAGGAGACATTTCATATCCAAACCATAAAACCAGCTCATAGTGCTATTGGAAGATGGTAGAACTTTTAGGAGGTGGGGCCTCAGTGGAGCAAGTTAATTCATAGGGATTGTGCCATTGAAGGGCCCTCTCTCTTCTTCCTGGCCACCATGAGGTGAGTAGCTTTCTCTGCCTTATGCTCCAGCCATGGTGTATGGTGCTGCCACAGGCCCAAAGCACAGGGCCGACCAACCTGGATTGAAACCTCTAAGACTGTGAACTAAAATAAATCTTTCCTCTTTATAAGTTGTATATCTCAGTTATTCTGTCACAGGGATACAAGGCATTCTGGTGAGAGATCTGTTCTGGACATAGAATTGATGTATCTTGCTGAGGGATTGGACCTATGGTTTTTGACAAGGCATAAGGTAGGCATAGAAGTGCCCCCCAGGAAGCACTGCAGGAGAAAGGCGGGGCACCAGCTCCACCAGGTACAAGAAGAGATGGAGCTTTTGGATCATGCCTCCCCTCTTATGGCTCTGATAATAAGCACAAGTGAGCTGAACACAGTCCAGTGGGCCACAGGGCTTGCTGCACTCTGTTCCCCCAAACCTCCAGGCTCCCCTGGGGGCTGGCTCAGGCCAGACCCAGTGACTGATTTGGCTCCGTGAAGCACCAAGCATTAGAAACCAACAAAGATTTGTTTCCATTTTCTCCAGGAGACAAGACCACAGCTAAATGGGCCCCATAGAGACAAAACAGTCTTATATACCCACAAAAAGACCAAGGACTTGTGGGGAGGGAGGAATCAGGAAATACTAGAACCAGTCCCTGTTTCTCTCTACCCTGTTTCCTCCTCAGGTAGATTTCAGGGACCTGTGCTTTTTCTGAAAAGAGGATTCTTAAGAGAATTCCACTCACCCCTCCTTTGGTAATTTATGAGTTCAAAGGATTTCTCTGTTGACCAAACATTGTTAAAATAATTAAACACTAAAGTAAACATAAAGGTTGCTCAAATCCATGAAGCCATTGAGGCTGACCCGAAAGTCTCACTATGTTGCTCCCCCAGAGTTCTGAATTACAAATCTCAGTAGAAGGTGAAAGACAGTGGGGTTAGGATTTACAGATTGTTATCCAATACCTCTCAGCAAGATGAATTCGGCACAGTAAAACATGTATAGGGCTTTTTATTCCTGTGCTATAGATGATCTTGGAGAAGGAGTGAAATTCCTTCTTGGTTTCCATCTGTGCAGTCAGCTCCCATATTGCAGAAGCACAGGGGTGGTTCGATTTACCCCAAGCAGAGTAAAAGGCCCCCATCCAAAATTTGGGTCGTTCCAACATTTTAAAAGCCCTTCCCCAGAGAAAAACCCAAATCCTCCTGATCTCTTGGAAATTTGGAGCTACCTGTTAATTGGATTCTGCATATTGTATGGGATTTCCTTTAAAAAAATTTTTTTTTTTACAACTTTCCCTAAATCCAAAGAAGATTCCTCTGGCAGCAGTTGTTTCTCAATAAGGGAGCAGCAGGATGACAGCTTCTAATAGCTTTTTATTTTTTGTGGTACTGGGGATTGAACCCAGGACCTCACACATGTTAGGCAAAAGCACTAGGTGCCTGCCTGCCTTGCCTCAGCTCTGGAAGGCTGTGCATCTGTAAGATCATTACCTGGGTGGAATACCTGGGCGACGGTCAACAAATTCACGTAGTCGTATGGCAGTCATGATGGATGGGAATCTGAAAAAAAAAATACAGAATGAAATTTAATATTGTCAGTTTATACACTTTCCAGGTATAAGCTATTACTAGTGTTTGGATCTGGAATGTTCCCCAAAAACCAATATGTTGAAGGCTTGCCAGCCTTTGGTGCTTTGGGGAGGCAGTGGAACCTTTAGGACGTAGGTCCTAATGGAAGGAAGTTAGGTCATTGGATGCATGCCCTTGTAGGCGTTATTGGAAACCTGCCCCTTCCTCTTTCTCTCTTTGTTTCCTGGCTGCAGTGAAGTAAACAGGCCTTTACTATGCACTCCTGCCATGATGAACTATGCCATCACAGGCCCAAAGCAACAGAGTCAAGTGGCCATGGACTGAAGCTTCTCAAACCGTGAGCCAAAATAAACCTTATCCCTTATTAACTGATTATCTCAGGTATTTTGTTACAGTGATGGAAAGCTGACTAACACAGCTATCTAGCATCACTGAGTCCATCTGGAAAGAAAAACTGTAAAACATTGACATAGTAGAAGGTTTATCCATATCCTTTTTTAGGGAAGAAAACAAAAGAAGACTAGTAAAGAAGCAAAAAGAAGTGGAAAGTATAAGTGAAAAAGTACAGGTATGCTTTTCTTTAAAAACAAAAACAAAAAACCTGTTCTCGAATGTTAGTTGGGCACAGTCTCCTTTCTCACTTCTTAGTGGGCCTTCCTGCTGCACAAGCTTACAAATAAGCACTACATTCCCCAGAGTCTCTACAATTAAAATTCTGAATGTGAAGTTTTGTCCTTCAATCAGATGTGTTTGCACGGACTTGGAAAAAGAAAACAAGGCAGAGAAAATATCTTGCTGCTTTGACCCATTGGCAAGAAAGGCAATAGTGGTTGGCATTGTAGCTCAGTGGTAAAGTGCTTTCCTAAGCACATGTGAGGCACTGGTTTTGATCCTCAGCACCACATAAAAATAAATAAATAAAATAAAGGTATTTTATCCATCTACAATTAAAAAATAAGTTAAAAAAATAAAGGCTATAAAGATATGATGGTTTTCTGCAGCAGAAATCCAGTGTCTAATCTCTAGCTTTGGGGATGTTGAGATTCAGTTGCTACAAAGACAGTGACTGAACTGCATTCTACTGTTCAAACACCAGCTTCATGGGTGTGCAGAGGGAGCTGTAGTGGTATGGTAGTGGCATTGGGAGTGGATTCTTGAACTTGATTGTTCTATAAGCAGCTTTCTGATTTTTGTGGAATTGTTCTAGAAGATTCTTGGAGGCCCTACCCATGTTTTAGTCAAAAATTGATTTTGCAAACTCTTCATTCTCTATTTTAAGCTCCATTCTATTTCCCATACCGATCTCAGACTTAAACATGTATTGTTTCTTGTCTAAAATTTCATATTACATCTGATTATTTACCAGAGAATAACTTACCACGAGCACACAACTGTAATTAAATACACACACACACACACACACACAAATCTATAATAGGAAGGGAAACTGGGGAGGAGGACAAAGATATGAGAAAGCCATGCTCTTTATAAAGTATCTTCTGTGCCTTATTTTGCACTATATGTATATGTTACATTTTCTATATATGAAGACAGCTGGGCCTCTGATTTACATAAACATGGCAACCCGCACAGCATAAGAACATTGGACTGAGACTCTTGTGGCTGGTCATTTCCTGGCTATGCATATTGATTACAGAACTTCTCCAAGGATTAAATGAGGCAATAATGTATGTGAGTGTTCTGTAAACTTAAAAGCACCTTTAAGAAAGGAGAAATATGAGTTTCTATTTAGAGTGTGCATTATGTGTTGAATAGCATGCATTAGCTCCCATTAGCCTCCCAGCAACCCTGCAAAGCAGTAAAACTATTTTCCTCACGAGAAAACAGGTACTAAGAAGTAAAGTAGCCTGTACCAGTTTACAGGGAAACCAGGATTAGAATCTTTTGGCTCCAGAAACATTAATCTTAACAACTGTGTTATATTTAAACAATCCAGAGCACTGAGACCATCAGCCAAAATAAAAGTAGGACTGTTCAAAAGAAGCTAAGAGAAAAGAAACCAGGAGGAAGGACTAGGGGGAAAAAAGTGTGTGATGTCTCCCTCTCCTGCTTTTTATAGTCAAAACTTAACTCACTGCCTACCAGCCAGCTAGCTGATTTATTTCACCTCTGAGGATCATTTTCAAGGCAACTTGGAAATTTACAATGACATTACATTCTAACAGAATAGTTGGCTATCCATAGAAGCCTCTTCATTATATAATGTATTTTACCTTTAGCACTGCTCTGATTAGTTTTTTTTTTTTTTTTTAAGGAAAAGAGAACAAAAGAAAGTTTGGTTACACACAATTGAGTTCTTGTGTGATTTGATACAAACAGAAAGCTTTGTGAGGTTTTACTTCATTAGAAGTGATATGCTAGAGAAAATCTAAGATATCTAGGACATCTATGCTCCAAAGACAGCACTGATATTGCCCTTGATGATACAGGGATTGCTCAGGGCCTACAAATTCTGAATCAGCATTGTAGGTTGCCATGCTTTGGCCATGCCATACAGTCAGTTTTGGAGGAACACATTAATAATTGTTTTTGAGTCTCAGTTATAGATCTGACATTCTGCATCTCTTAAACACATGAGAAAATGTAGATGGTAATAAGAGGTATCAATACATTTTGTTTTAGTCACTCTTAAAAAAATTATAGCCACCAAATCTGAATGTGATTTCCCAAGCATGAAAGTGTGGTTAACTTATCAGTGCCCTATCCACAGCCTGTACCACTGCTGTACTCAGAGCCGAGAAAAATGTAACTCTCCTGTCCTTTGTTACTGGCAGCAAAGCCAGGAACACTGCCTGGATCCTGGTTGGCCAGATGCAGCTGCCATCCCACAAATGAAATAAGTAATAATGTAAAAAGAAAATATGTATTTAATTAAGTTTAAGCAAACTGGGGAGAAGTAGCTATTGTCTCTCTGCCAATCTTGCAGAAGCCATTGCAATTTTGAGTAACAAAAGCCAGGAGATGTGCATGTGTGGATTTACTCAGGCTGTGCTTAGCCAGAGCACATGTCAGTTTTGACCTCCTTGGCGCCTGTTAGGGACAGGATTTAGTTTTTAAACTTTCTAGCCTCATCATGAGGAAGTTTGGGAACTCTCTGTTTCATTTGCAAATATTTACAGCTTTTACTCAATCACCTTCAAAGATTTTGTGGGGCTGGGAATGTAGCTCAGTAGTAGAGCTCTTGCCTAGCATGTGCAAGGTCCTGTGTGTGATCCCTAGTGCTGCCAAGAAAACTGTTTTTTTTTGCTTAGATGTGCCTCATGTAAAATTCTTCCAGAGCAGATGCAAGTTCAAGCTTAATCTTCCATCCCTTACCTTTTATTTGATTTCAAATTAACCGTAAGAAACTTCTGTGGTTTGGATCTAGAATGTTCCCTGCGTCCCATGTGTTAGAGACTTGGTCCACAGCTTGGTGGCCCTGGGAGAGGGTATAGCCTTCAGAGGTGGGGCTTATAGGAGGACTTCCAGTTATTGGGAGCATGTCCCTGAAGGGGATATTTGGGCCCTGAACCCTTCTTCTCTCTTGTTCTTTCTCAGCCAAAGAGTCAAAAATTTTGCTCTGTCACGCTGTATTCCCACCTCAGGCCCAAAGCAGTGCCAGTCATATACTGGAACCTCCACAAATGTGAGCCAAACTAGGTCTTCTCTGTTTATAAGTTGATTATCTCAGGTATTTTTTTTTTATAGTAGTGGAAAGCTGACTAATAGAAACCTTAAAACATTTTTCTTTTTTTAAGACATAATAAATTACAAAACATAATATGTCCTGAGAACATAATGTTATAAAAGAACAGTAAAACAATCCATAGTTCTACCCAATAATGGCTACTCTCATGCACATATAGGTACATATAGATATGTACCTATATATATGTACATACCTATATATTTGAAACCACAGCAGATTTTCTACTTCATATTATTTTAAATTTAACAATATATAATGAAAATCTTTCCCACATTGCTGCATCATGTTCTTAATTCTAATATTTAATGTTCTTTTATGCTGTTTGGTAAGGTCATACATCACCTTATTACTTATTATTTATTTGGTGCTAGTTATGGAACCCAGGGACTCATACATGCTAAGTACCTGTTCAACCACTGACCTATACCCCACCCTCATGACCTTATTTAAAATGAGATCCATCTCTACCCTTACCCCTGGGATTCCTTATTCCTGCTATATGCTTTACTTTTCTCCAGAACCCTTGGGATTTTCTGCCTTACTGAATATTTATTTATGTATGTTGTTTTTAATGTCCTGCTACCTAGTTAGAAAGTGAAGTGCATGAGGGCAAGAAGATGACATTCCCAGTGCACAGAAATTAAAATTTAATTTTAGAACCTTTTATTTATGCTAGTGTTCAGAAGATGAACTAGGGTCAATAAATTTAAAAATGTACTTTCTTAAAGTTTAATGTTTAACATGGTCACTGTGAGAACCAACATATAAGATGCATTTTGTCAACTTTCTCAGCAACTTTTTGGTATTATATGACATATTATTGATTAAGTAAGATTTCCACAACATAAATAACAGTAAAAAATACTAAAAATCTGCCCATTCACAGCAAAATCTGCAAACAAACTATGAGGAAACTTTCTTAACTTAATAAAGAACATGTACAGAAACCTACAGTTAACCTCATACTTAATGGTGAAAGACTGGAATAGTTTCTTTCGAAAACTGGGAAAAAATAAGAATGCTTACTCTCATCACTCCTATTTAACAAAATGCTAGAATTTCTAGCCATTTAAATAAGGCAAGAAAAGAAAAGAATATAGATGGAAAAGGAAGAAAACTATTTATATTTGCAAATAATGTTGTTGTCTATGCAGAAAATCTCAAGAAACCTAAGTCCTAAAACTTGTATCTATGCATAGCAAGACCACAAGATACAAGATCAACATGTAATAAAAATCATTTATATACTGTACTATAAATAAAAAAATTACACCCCAAATTTAAAACATAATAATTTATAATCACTAAAGAGATTGGAGTATTATGTAAAAATCTACAAGGCATATACAGGATCTGTATGCTGAAAACTACAAAAAGTTAGTGAATTAAATCAAAGAAGACTTGGGGCTGGGGCTATAGCTCAGCGGTAGCGCACTTGCCTGGCGTGCATGAGGCACTGGGTTCGATTCTAAGATACCACATATAAACAAACAAACAAACAAATAAATAAATAAATGTCAATCAACAACTTATTTTTAAAAAATCAAAGAAGACCTGAGTGATATACTATGTTCATGAATTGGAACACCAAACGGTAAAGAAAACAATTCTCTCAAATTATCAGGTTTATTTTATCAACATACCAGCAGGATTTATTTTTGCAGACACAGAGAAACTTATCCTAAAACTATTTGGAAATGCAGGAGAAATAAAATAACTAATGCAATTTTGAGAAAGAACAACCACCTTCTATTAGAAAGTCAGGAGAAAGCACCACCTAATAGACATTTCACATATGTGATTTCACTCAGTCTTTGCAAAAGTCCTGCAAGTTATTATTCTTAATTTGTGAGAAATGTTAAATTACATGCTTAAAGTCACAACCAGTTCTGTCTGACTGTAAAACCTAAGTTCCTTCTACTGCCGTACAACTGACTCATTGATTCAACAAATGTTTATTAATAATCTACCTTTTCCTGATAGTGCTACGCATTGGGGGGGGGGATTTTTAGCAAGACAGACATGGTTCTGCTGTTATATTGCTTACAGTCTAGTGGAGATGAAGTCACACATTCATCATAGAGTCACATTGATGAACATAAAATTAAAGCATATCGTTCTGGCAACTACTCTCTTTGTTCTTCTTATCCTTCTCCTATCTCATTGTCTTGCAAAGTGTTCTCCATCAGAGTAGTGCTTGACACATACTTTGGAATGAATGAATAAATGAAAGAACCAATTAATAAGTCAACTCAGTTACCTGGTCATCTATTGGTTTTTAAAACTTTGCTCTTCTTGCATCATAGATAGCAAGATACTCCATTTCTTTAAAAACAAATCAATACGTTGAGCTCAAACTATTAAAATGACTCTAAGTTGAGAAGGATAAATATTCATTTTCTAAAATAATTCTAGGCTTCATATAAAAGTTTGCCATAAAGTTTTTTTAAGTTGTGAGTGCCTGTCTCTAGAACCTTCAAAATGCTATCAGCTATTTAATAAGGCAACCACCTTGTCAGAGGAGAGAGAGAGGCATAGACAGTAGCAACCATGTCATTGTTACCTGCTTGGGCTGCAATGGGTAGGGACCTCCTTGTTTTTAATAGCAGTCTTCTGAGGGTAGCAGTTATTTCAGCTGCCTCCTCGTATTGGAAAGACTGCAAAGGCATACTGCAGAGTTGTAGGACTTGATCCCTTTACATCATTCAAAGAGTATTGTGATGCACTGTGGGTTAGAAAGTTTTGCTAGGCAATGCCTTTCAGAGCTCACTCAGGCTTATAAAAAGTAGAGATTTTTGGTCTCTATGGGGAGCCTAGCTGCACATTGAAAGAAAGGGCAAACATTATGTAAAGGGGGAAGTCATACAGGCAAATAACCCCAGACTCTTTAATCTCTAAAGCTTTCTATTCTATAAAGATTGTTCCAAGGACCTCACAAGGTCAAGGATCTGGGCAGTGCTGTACTGGTGATTCTGCTTTCCCCAAGAGAGAATTGAGGGAGTAGGGTTGGCACAAGGACAAAGGAGTCCAGCTCTGCCTGTTCTAAGACTAGATTAGGCTCCATACTGCTGCTATTGAAGGCATAAAAGGAAGCTTTAATCATTTAAAAATATAATTTTAACCAATCCATGAAGCATTACAATAGCATTACTATGTAGATCATCAAATCACAACCTGAGAACAGAAGGGCAAAAGTATTCATTTAGACCAACCTGTATCAAAAACAAAAGCCAAGCAAAAAAACTGGAATTCTCTACAATAGGCTGACCTGGAGATATGGGCACCTTTCAATTGAATACAGTTGGCAAGTAAGAAGTAAAATATTTCCATCAGATCCAGATGGCACTTAGGACAGACCAGATTGAGGCTGGGCTCCCACTGGAAGCTTAACCTAGATGAACAGACCCAGAATAATTTAATACCAGAGTCCCAGTGACACGGCACTTTGTTGAGGCAGATAAGCTAGGGAACATTTAAATCTAAGAACAGAAGCAACATACTGGTCCACACAAACAGAAATGATAAATTGGTTCTCTTTTTTGAGTAAGCACCCTCAGTGCCAGGCACTGTTTCTGCTGTTTGACTCCTACAGTCTCAGTCCCTATGATGACCTTGGGAGGTAAGTATCTCCATTTAGAATAAAGGTCAAGAGAAGCTAAGGAACTTGCCTAACATCATACAACCAGACAGTAATGAACCTAGGCTTTTAATCCAGTTCTGTTTAACACTGAAGCCCAGGATGAATAACATCTCATTAAAATGTTAATTTTTCATTCTAAGAATAATAACTCACATTTTTTAAATAGAGGAAACAAACAAACAAATCCCCCTCTGTTTTGTGAGAATACACCTGGCAATACAAAAGAAAAATAGATAAAAGAAAAGTTTTAAAATGAACACAAATTTCACTAGTCAGAAATTATCATTGTCAAGAATTAGTGAACCTCAATTCAGGGTCCTGTCCTGCTAGAAATATAAAAAGACTGACATAAAAGTGTGAGATAGCAGCCATCGTGGTAGGGCATGGCTGCAATCCCAGTGACTCAGGAGGCTGTGGTAGGAGGATCACAAGTTCAAACCCAATCCCAGCAACTTAGTGAGGCCCTAAGCAACTCAGTGAGACCCTGTCTCAAATAAAATGTAAAAAAGGGATAGGTATGTAGCTCAGTGGTAGAGCACGTGCCTCATGTGGGCCAGGTCCTGTTCAATTCTCAATACCTCAAAAAACAAAACAACAACAAAAACAAAAAAAGAGATGATTTTTAAAAGACAGAAATGATTTTAGAAAACTGAGATCATACTATACATGTTATATACACACATGTGTATATAATATAAGGAGAATTATTTAAAATGTTAAATAAAAATCATGACTTATCTACAGAGTGTAAGAGATTGTGTGAAATGGTCATCAGAAGTTCCTTGGAACAAGGGGGGTGCTGCTTTTGCATGAAGATACTAATTGACACAAATTTCTTCAAACTTGTGACAAGCTCAATGACAACGATCTCTAATACATAGTTCTCCATTCTCTTCAGCTTTAAAATATCCTCCAAACCTCTTCCTGGATGTTGAGAGCCACAGCCGAAGGGGCCCCAGCAAACTTCCAGCTGCCAGCAAACTTCCAGCTGCTGGCTGATGATTGGCTCACAGTGGCCCCAGCAACATCTAGCTGATTGGCTCCTCTGCGGTGATGCTCATTGGGCTGTTTCCCTGCCCTTTCAGACCACGGAGCTGCTCATTGGGGGACTTTTTTGGCTCTGCCCACGCGACCCAGCCAATCGGCCTCAAGAGCAGGAGGATGGTGGGAGGTGGTGAGGCTTGTGGTTGAGAGAGAGGCTTGTGGGAAGCTGGTGGTGGCAGTTGGGGCTCTGAGGGTTTTTCCTGAGGAGCTGTTTTGTTTGGCGTGTGTGGTTCTAAAAATAAAGTTAGTTTCTTTTGACAAGTGGCTCCTGATTGTGCCCAGCCAGACTGCAGCACTGGATGTTTTAAATGGCAAGCTAATGCTTCTTTAGAAGAATGTTAATGGAATAGTCCTGTAAAATGTGATCATGAGGCTATCAGACTATCTTTCTACCATGTCATTTGTCATTTGACACTCTCAAAAGGCAAAATATAGCCAGGTCATCCTGACCAGCATCCAGGGAAGTAGCCAGAGCTTTTTCCTATTCCGAATTTTCAAGTTTGGAAGCATGATTATTAAGTAACTCTTCCCCAGGATCCACTGACAACCTCTGTTTGGGGATCATCTTCTCTCCACTGAAATGTCATAGTTCTTCCCTGGTGACATCAGAGAGCTCAGAGACATTCCTTATCTGCACATTCCTTATCTAAATATTTTTTTTTTGAAAAATAATGCATGTTCTCATAATTCAGGTAATAAAGAAAACATAACTAGGAACATTAAAGTTAATATGAAATCTTTCAATCTGGAGACACTTATAAATATAGTCTGATAGCCTGATGATAACATTTCAAAACAGATGAGCCCTCTAGCCATAAAGTGCAGGGATCCCTGTAGTGGAGAAGGTGGTGCTCTGCCATGATCCTACTCTTTTTTAAATTTTTTTTATTTTTATGGTAGTGCTAGTTTTATTGACTAGATGGAAAAGAGGACACAGCCAATACAGAATACCAAAAAGAGTATCAGGGCTTAGCTGGATGAAAGAATATAGGGTACACAGCCAGCAGATGAAACCCATGGCCAGATGATATACTGAAATTTATGAGCCATTAAAGAGTAAAGCCCATAACTGAAATAGAGGAAATATTTTTAAAAATTATTTCTATAAATCATGTTATTTCATTTAATTTATCCCAAATGCACCTATTACCTATTAAGTCTAAATAAGGACTAATGTGTCTATAGGGAATATTTTTAAAATGTGGGTTTTTGTTTTTGTTTTTTAAATTGCAACTCATTTTTTTTTAAATTGCAACCCTAGGGAAAGGAAAACCACCTGGTAGAAACTATTCTGAATTGTTGGAAAATTTTTCCCAAAATAATTGGTAGCTTCTAGATTCAATCTCATCTCAGTGACAGGAACAACAACAACAAAAAGAAACTACAACCTCCTTTGAAGCATTCTTTGATAGCAAATGAAACAACTGACACTGTGCTTGAAAGAAATATTTACTAAGCCAAAAGCATTTCAGTATTAATTTTTAAAAACCTAAATATATATTTCTGGGCCATGATCCTACTCTTCAGGTCTGAGCTATTTCCACATCTGCTTAGTATTTACATGTTGCTTTTAATAACTCTCTGCTTCTCTTGGCCAAAGAACACTGGGGTCCACGGTTTTTGCTCCCACCTGTAGGTAGTCCACATCCAATGACTTGTCAATATGAAGACATTCAGATCCAGTCCCCTTGCCTGGGTTCAGATCAACTGTGAAAGGTAATCTTAGCTTCAAAGCTCCCTGTGTAATCACCTGACTGAGGAAGACCTTCACTGCATCTCAGTTCAATTTCTCCCTCTACTCAATTTTACTCATTTCCTTTCATTATGGAGATAGTTCCTAAAAACCACCTCTGTTTCTCAGTGAAACTGATTTGAATGACTTTAAAATGAGTTTTAAAATTCCATTCCCCAACAGCAGGCTACCAGGAAGGTCTTCAACACTAGTGAGAGGTAGAATAGGAGCAATTGTGGTTCTATTTTTGTTCATTTGCTTTGCAGTGCTAGGGATCAAACTCAGGACCACACATGCATGCTAGGCAAGTGCTCTATCAGTGGGCTACACTCCCAGTCCCTGGAGCAACTGGGAAAGCCTTCTTCTATGTTACAAAAGGACAGAACAGCAGTATAAGGGAACTGGCAGGAATAGTTCTTCAGGAATTTGAGAGGTTGGAGAAGTAATGAGAGAAATGAACTTGGATGGCTCTCAATGAATCCAAATGAACCTTTGCAGGTAAGATAGAGAACATAATCTTTAATTCAGGCAAAGTGTGAAAGTAGAGGACCTCCTTTGCAGCATATAGAGAAACTCGTGTTGCCTGAACCTGGAGGGCAGAAAAAGATGAGGATCATACTTAAATTAATGGTAGTGGAGCCCTGGCAAAGGACTCCGCAAATCTGCCAAGTCAATGTCAAGGCCATGGTTGGAAAAAAAGCAGTAACCTAAGATTTGGAATGAAGAAAGAGGAGTCAATGCCCCTGAGAATCTGAAAGCTCAGATTCCCCCCAATTCTCCAGGCCTGCAGACGTGGTCCACTTCCTCTCTGTTTAGGGTTTTTACTCCTCCCTTGTTCAATGGCTTGACGGGGATATCTAGTCCCCTTTGAAACTGGGTTTTCTGCTGTTAAATTGAAATCGTTGTGATCAGGTTCCATTCATGTTAGAGAACTTTCAGCTCCAAGGCAGGCTACACCTGCTACTGTTATTGATGAGCAGCAGCTCTGCCAGAGATTCCTTTCTAGATTCTTGTCTCATGAACTGGAAAGATGAATTCCGTGGACAATGGAGAGTGAGTGGGAAAGAGAATGATTTATTCAGGCTAGAAGAAATAAAACAGGGCTCTCACCATGTGAGGGGGTCCTGATCTTGGGAAGTGCATTAGTCTAGGGGGTCTTGTGGCTGCTGGGTAGGGGCATTGCTCAATAGTTATGCTAATCAGCTTTTGGGAAACCGTGAAGGCTGTTGGTTAGGTCTGTGACATTCTGATTGGTTGTGCCTTTTGGTCCTTGAGTTTGAAATTTTCTGTAGCCTTCACTCAGGTCCATATGGCTTTCCCTTTCCTCCCTTTCTAGGACAAAGGAGTAGATTGAGATGTTTAGAATGTTTCTAAAGGGCAATCCATTTCTATGGAGCAGACTGTACTTTCCATATTACTTAGAGAAGCCTTTTTTGGTGGGGGACCCATTGCCTTAACTGACTGACTCAGATCAGTCAGTTTATTCTACCGATTCGCCTTCATCTGAGCACTGTCTTCTCTCTGGTGACCAAGCAATAATTAGATCACATAACAACACAAGCTGCAGGAGAAGGGCTGTTAAGAGAGGAAAGAAATTTTGAGTCAAAGTATTATAACCTGAATTCCATCCTAAGAAAAGATTAGTATGTATGAAAAAAATGTTCAACATCTCTAGCAATTAGAGAAATGCAAATTAAAACTACACTGAGATTCCATCTCACTCCAATCAGAATGGCAACAATCAAGAAAACAAGTAAATATAAATGTTGGCAAGGATGTGGGGGAGAAGTTTCTCTCATACATCGCTGGTGGGACTGCAAATTGGTACAACTCTGGAAAGCAGAATGGAGATTCCTCAGAAAATGTGGAATGGAACCACCATTTGACCCAGTTCTCCCACTCCTCAGTATATATCCACAGGACTTAAAACCAGCATATACAGGCTGGAGTTATGGCTCAGTAGTAGAGCACTTGCCTAGCACATGGGAGGCCCTGGATTCCATCCTTAGTACCATGTAAAAAAATAAATAAATAATAAAGGTATATAAAAAAAACCCCAGCATATACAGAGGCAATCACATCAATGTTTATAATAGCTCAATTCACAATAGCTTTCTATGGAACCAACTTAGGTGCCCTTCAACAGATGAATAAATAAAGAAAGTGTGGTCTATATACACAATGGAATATTACTCAGCCTTAAAGAAGAATGAAATTATGACATTTGCCAGAAAATCGATGGGTTTAGAGACTTTTTTTTTTTTTTTGGTACTGGGGATTGAACCTAGGGATGCTTAACAACTGAGCCACATCCCCAGCACTTTTTATGTTTAATTTTGAGACAGGGTCTCACTAAGTTGCTTAGGGCTTTACTTAGTTGTTAAGGCTGGTTTTAAACTTGTGATCCTTCTGCTTCAGCCTCCCACGTCGCTGGGATTATAGGAGTGTGCCACCATAAACCAATCTCAGAAAACCAAAGGGTGGATGTTCTCTCTGATAATGTGGATGCTAACAAACAACAAGGGTAGGAAGGAGGGGAAGAATGGAAGTTCAGAAGATTAGACAAAGGGGAATGAAGGGAATGGGGGAGGGGACAGGAATAGGAAAGACAGTGGAATGATTCTGACATAATTTTCCTACATATATAGGTAAATAAGCCACAGTGAATCTCCACATCATATACAACCACAGGACTGGGATCCTATTTAGTTATACTATTATGTATGACTAAAAAGAACATATAAAAAAGAAAAGATTAGAAAAATTCAAATATTTTACACCATAACTGGCCTGAACTTAAAAATGGTAAAATTAAGAAAGATAAGAAAAAAACCAAAAAAGATAAGGGCATTCTGAGAAACTCTACTAGATTAAAAGAGACTAAAGAGATATGAGAAAAGAGAGCAATATGTGAACTTGGATGGGGTCTTGACCCAAACTGAAAATTCATTCTGCAGCAGTATCCCCTCTATAGGAGTGACGGATCTTCTCCCAGTTGAGTGTATCACCTATTCACAGATCATGGTTCAGTTGCTCCCCAAGAATTTGCATCATGTTGGGGCTGGGGATGTGGCTCAAGTGGTAATGCGCTCACCTGGCATGTGATGGGCGCTGGGTTCCAAACTCAGCACCACATAAAAATAAAATAAAGATGTGTGTCCACCGAAAACGTTAAAAAAAAATCTCTCTCTCTCTCTCTCTTAAAAAAAGAATTTGCATCATGTAAGATTATATACCATTGCTGGGCTGCCTATAACCAATAACAGATCAGTATGGGGATCCAAAAGTGCATCCTTGGGACCGGAGGGGAAGCTCAGTATTAGAGCACGTGCTTACCATGCACAAGACCCAGTGCTCCACCCCCAATGCCATGAAAGAAACATTAAAAATTAAAAATAAAAGTACAGCCTTCTTTCCCAAATTTGGGATTTCTCTGGAGTTCCATTCTTGCTGGGATTGGCTGAACCATCTCTTGCAAATGACTCACAGTTCTACTTATACCTTCACCAAATCCTGTTTCCTTCCCTTTCTCACATGTGTTGCTACATGGCCAAACCCCAGTAGACCACCTCCAATTTCCATCTCAGTGTGTTTCTCAGGGAATATTATCCAAGAAACCAACCCTAAGGCCAAGAACTCTCTCTTCCCAAGAACCACAATCCTTGCCTTCACTGTCTCCAGTCAAATGTTTTAATGTTGCTGTTGTTTAGATACACATACTTCCATCAAATAACCTTTACAATAGTGACTTGTAAATCCAGCTCTGAAAATGTTTATGATCTTTTCTCTTCCCCACTTTGCTAAGTATACAAGCCAGCTCATTATAAAAATGAGGCAGAAATGTATAAATTCATCTATTCTGAGTCCCTGAAATATGACCGACTCTCCCTCATCCCATATTGAACGTTAAAATGAAAAAGATGGCTGTTTGGGGCTGGGAGTGTCGCTCAGTGGTAAAGCACATGCTCAGCATGCAGGAAGCTGTGGGTTCCATTCCCAGCAACACCTGTACATGCACACACGCGTACACACACACACACACACACACACACACACAGAAAGGCTATTTAAGAATAGAACTCATTCCCGGTTATGATCAAATTAATTCTCTAATTCCAACCCTTACATACCTTCCTGAGGAGGGCATTCCTATTCCTTCAACCTCATATTCAAAGAAAGCAGCTGCCACCTCTTTCTGCATGACCCTATAGTGCCTAGGACTTGGTTTACAGAATGGATCTCAGGGTGAAACTGTTACTACCTCTTCCTTTCTCATTTCCTCTTGCCACCTAAGCCAGGCAGCCCCAAATGCAATGTTGAGAGAGATGGTGATTAAGGAGAAGGCTTTTGGTGGGAGAGTGGAGGGACCAAAAACAAATTTCTTCCCAGTGATTTAAACATTATTTTCAAATTTCTGGTGTCCTGAAATCTTCACTAAAAAATCTAAATTTCTCAGGACTATCTAATATAATACTTTTAATGACATTTAAAATTTTTCTTTTTATCTGGCAAATAATACATAGTGTTTAAGGAGGACCTACCAAGTTCTCATGACTATACTGGGCCAGAAGAGAGTAAGGTAACCACAGAACAAGACTAGGAGGCAAACACAGGTCCAAGCTGGGGGTGTAGCTTAGTATCGAAGGACTTTGAGCACAAGGCTGTGGGTTTAATCCCCAGAATAAAAACTAAAACTAAAACAAAAACAAACAAACAAACAAAAAACCCCATAGGCCAAAATTGGAGTTTTGTACCTTGGTTACAAAACAGGGCAATAAAACCTACCACAAAAGGCTCATTCACATTATGATTCTGGGGGATAATGCACTGCACTTTGGTTGGTTTGCAAATGTTCATTATAATTATAGAGGACAGAGATGAACCTCAAAACCTATTCAGACTAGGATGCCTCACTCTGACTCATGGACATGAATCTGACCTTCAGGACAGCTGTATCTTACATACTCTCCCCAAACATTTTATATAGAAGATTTCAAACTTACAGAAAGTTTGAAAGAACAGTACAGTGAACATCTGTGTATCTTTCATCTAGCTTCACCAGTCTTTTCCATGTCATGTAAGTTTGTGTGGGTGCCGGGGATCGAACCCAACGCCTCCTGCATGTACTGTAACACTGAGTTACAGTCCTAGCCCCTCATATTATTTATTTTTTTTTCCTGAACCTTTTGAAACTAGACATCATGGCAGTTAATCCTAAGCATTTTAGCATGTGTTTCCTAAGGATTCAGGCATTTTCTATTAAGCCCAGTATGTAAACCTAGAGTACATCTCATATACAGTTCAAATTTGAATTTTCCCAATTGATCCAAATCTTCTTTTCCCTTCCTTCCCTTCCCTTCCCTCCCTCCCTCACTTTCTTCCCCCACTTCCTTCCTCTCTTTCTCCCTTTCTGGTCTATTCAAGTCCCCTCATTCTTTTGTTTGCTTTTCATGATGATGACTTCTTTTGGAAGTCCACATGAGTCATCTTGGAGAAAGTCTCACAGTGATGTTGTTTTTCTCATTTCCTATACTAAGTGACCATTTTTGGCATGGTTATTTGCCAAAATGGGATATTGTGGTATCTGGTATACTTTTTTAAGGCCTACCCAAGACCTTGGGTAAAGTTCTCTTGGCTTTAAGTTTTCAAAATAATTGTTATTAACTTGATGAAATATTGATTTCTCAGAGGACTACTTCTTAGAGTAGACAATAACATTGAAGAAAGGATGAAAATCACTGAGCCTTAGTAGGGCAGGTACTGAGCAGGTCTTGGGGCCCTGAAAGCAGGGGTTCATGGTTCCCTGAATACACCATTAATGTTACTGGGCTTCTAGGACAGCCTTTGCAGCAAGGTCAGGTTCACACAGTCTGGACAAAGCCACTGAGAAAATAATATCAGGCAGCCACCCCAGCTGCTTTTTATTTAAGTGATGAGGACAATTTACTATTTTAGGAGGCTTATACACAAAGGTGTTAGCTTGCTTTATTTGTTTGATACTGCCAAAGTCAAGAGGCAGGAAAGTCTCTGAAGAATCCCAAAACAATAGAACGCCTCCTAAGTCACAAAATCACTTTATGCATCTCATTAGCGTCTCTCTGCCTGCTGATTACTTAAATCACAGACATCCCAAGCCATAAATTTTGAGAATCCCCTGAGGATCTTCCTCCCTCAATCCTTGCCTCTAGTAGCTAAATAAGGAATTTTAATTCTACCTCTTAATAGTCTCACTGGGATGTTCCCAATTCACTCTCTCCTTTATTGCCTCTTGCTTTCATGGGTGCAAAAGACTGTGGGCTGAGATTGTTGGTTACTCCACCCCCATGTCCCCAACACATGCATTTCCCATTTCTTCTCTGTGAACGCAACCCCAATTTCGTTTAGGTTGCAATGGACCCAGGCCTGCCGGATGATGATTGTAGCTGATCTCAGCCAAGCATGGCCATGCCCTTCCCCTTCCCTGTAGGCTCACTTCTCTGCCTTTCCTTGCAATCTCACTCAGAGCCGCCTTGTGACTTGATGAAGGGATATAAGGGAAATCTGCTAGGGAGTTGCTGAGGAGTATTTTCCTTGCTGACATAGGAGACATTTTTTCCACCCACTGCTTCTTTTCTTCCTGATTGACAACACAATGTCTGGAGCCTAGCAACCATTGGGCAAGGAAGGTCGTGCCATTACTTGTGCTGTTTCCTTGGTCTGGAACTCTCCCCACCCTCATCCGCCTGACTCATGTTTGTTCATTCTTTTGTCTATGGAGCCTCCCCTCCTGCTAGAGTTTGGATCTTGAAAGTCCTCCAAAGGCTCATGTGAGGGCTATGATGTTATGGGGAGGTAGTGCCCAACGGGAAGAAGCTTGGTCACTGGGAATGTGCCCTCCAAAGGGATATTGTGACTCCAGCTCCCTTTTCTCTCTCTCTTTCTCTGCTTCTTGACTGTCATTGTTATGGTCTTGGAGATCAGGTCTTGCCCCGCCCCCCACCCCCCTAGAAGAATAAATGCCTGAGAAACACCAAGGCAAGCATAGAAAGCAAGTTTTGTTTAAGAAAGGGACAGAGATAAGAAGCAGCAGACTTCTCCAGAGAGAAGGGTGTCCAGAGCTGGGTGTCCATGGAAGTGGGTGTATCTTGCTCTTTTATAGACCCCAGAAGCCCCCTTTGAATCCCTGCTTTCTTCTCCATGTAGGGGTTAATTGCTTGTGTCCAGGAAGTGCAATCCCTTGGAGGTTAGCTGTTAGCAACCCATTTCCTTTCTTTGATAACCAGCCCTCTTTTCTCAACCCCTATCATTCATTACCTACACTGACTGCCAGGCCTTTGCTCCCTGCCTCAGTTTGTTGAGGAAGATGGTTTCCTGTTCCCTTAAGCCAGGCAGGGCTGCAAGCAGGTTGCTTTTTAGCAAAGAAAGCATGTGGGGAGTCAGTATACTGGGCTCATTTTATAGAATTATTCTCTTAACTTCGTGTTCCCACCATCCTCATCTATTTGTCCCCTTATACCATGAGGTAAGCAATTTCCTTCATTACACGTTCTCTACCTTGATTACTACCTCACTACAGGTCCCAAAGTGACAGGGACAACAAACCATGAACCGAAACCTCTGAAAATGTGAGTCAAAATAGACCTTTCTTCCTTTTCATTGATTATCTCAGGTACCTGCCTGACTCTGTGTTTCTTTCTCCTGCAGTAGTAGTCACTATGCACTGTCTACCTGTGTGTCTGCCCAGTTAGTTACACCTGATGTTTTTAAGGCCAGCAAGTATATCTTCTCTTCTTTGTGAGAAGCAGCATAAGTTAGTTAAGAGCAAGAACTCAGAGTTAAGGACCACAAAGCCCTAGGTTCAAAGTCCTGCTGTGCAACTGTACTGATTCCATTGGTCATTCCTCACTCTACTGTGAACTGTACTGATTCCATTGGTCATTCCTCACTCTGATATGAGATGTCCCCCAAAGCTCCTGTTAATGCAGGAATATTCAAGGTAAAATGATTAGTTACAAGAGGTTTAACCTAATCAGACCATCATAGTTTGAGTAACTGTAGGCAGGTGGGGGTGGCTGGAGGAGGTGGGTCCCAGTGGGCTTGCCCTGGAAGGGTTATTCTTCCTGTGACTCCTTCCTTCCCTTTTTTCTCTGCTTCCTGACCCTGTCATGGGCTGAGCATCTTTCCTCTGCCATGCCCTACCCCCATGGTGTGCTGCCTCACCTTGGGCCCAGAGCAATGGAGTTGGTGGCTGTCTGTGGACTGAGGCTTCTGAAACCAGAAGTATTTAGGTCATAGCAAAGCAAAAGCTGACTAAAACAGTCTCAAAGCCCCAACTTTCTCATTTGAAAAATGATTGTTATCTATATCAGAGAATTATTATAGGAAATGCAGAATCAATGGCTTAGCAGAATGCCTGGTACAGGGTGACATCTCATTAGGCATGAATTACTATTATTATTTATCCCTGGCACCTGCACAAAATCAATCACTTACTGATTACCTGAGTTCTGATTCCTAATTCAGCTCAGAACTCCTGATTCCAAGTCCAAGTGCTCTTTACTGGACTGAAGTTTAGGAGTTAAAGAAGCATATGTTGTCCTGCCAGCCAAGGGCCACCTGTGCTGCTTTGCTAGCTGGATAGTGACATTTGCATATGGCCTAGGGCACTTGACCCATTTGTCACTTCCTTGTGTGGCCCCTTAGGATCTGAATAAAATTGTCTCAAACTCACAATGCCAATAATCAATAAATCCAAAGCCTTCCCAAAATTTAAGCAAATTTGGGGTTGGCGAGGCAGCAGGAGTGTGATTATATTTTTGTCATTTTTTACTTTATATTCCACTTTCAAAACCAATTATGGGTGTAATTGAGACTGCAGTTTGCCCTCAAATATTCATTCTGTCTTTATAGAACTCCTGATTTTTAACTGAGCACAGGATTGACTCGAATAAAGCCTTTTCATTTGTTCAAGAAAAAAGAATATAAGGAGAGTACAGATAATGCACTATGATTTACCTTCAGTCTCTTGGGAAGGTAAAATTGTGGGAAAGTTTTACTTTTGAGCAAGGAACCTGATCTAGCACAGATTCTAGGCTCTGGGGAATTACATTAACAGGAGGCAAAATGCAATAGGTTCTTAGAAATTAAGAAGTATTTTTTGCCTTTTTAGAATAATCAGTGTTTGTGTATTGCCGGGTTGCCGATGAAGCCCCAGGCTGGTTGGAAGCTGAGCCGTCGGAAGCTGGGATGATGGCTCCCAGCAGCTTCTGTCTGCTCAAGTGAGCATCATAGTATTCAATGAAGATTGCACCAGTGTAAGTAGGCTGGGTGGCCAGGTTTTCATATTTGTCACATCTAAGTGTTCCTATTGAGAAACTGATGTGACTCCATTTTTGAGAAACCAGCTTCTACCTAAGGCCTGTCCTAAGGAAGGGGGCATGACCCTTGTCCTTGGAAAAACCCACAGAGCACTCCTAGGCACATACCCACCCTGCTGAGTTGTTTGTCTGCAAATAACAGGAGAGATCTGTGGCGCCAGGTGTCCCTGACTCAGTTAGGCTAGGTGAGGACCCATAGCAACCCCCTAGCAACCACCAATCAGCATGAGACAGGGAAAATACCTGGGATGCCAGATGACCCCCCAGTAGTTAATGGTGGTTGATAACATGCTGGGAAACCATGTAGTTCAGCATGTACACCCCTCGTGGCTTAAACCAATAGTTCAAAGGAATCCTCCTCTTATACTAACCAATCACCCCTACCCAACTTGTTCCCACCAGTGAATGTGCTAATCAATGTTAAGAGTTGTTGTTTGATTTTCCCGCGGTATGGAATGATTTGCTGTATGATGTTGTGACGCATAGAGTATCCCCCCCAAACCTATAAAATCTCACTGGACAAAGGACCCGGACTCACTCCCTGGGACCGCTGTGTCGGGAACGGTTGTGAGTTCAGGCTGGAGCTTGCAATAAAGACTCTTGTGTGATTGCATTGGATTCGGCTCCTGGAGGTCTATTGGGGTCCCACGAATCTGGCATTACACTATGTATTTAAGTATGACCAAGAACATGCAACTGGGTGCTTTACGCTGTCTCCAGGAGGTATGGTCTTCTCCTTTGTGTTGGGTGGACATAGTATCTCCATGTCCACCCAACACAAGGGATGGAAGCCATATGTGTAGGATGGTAAAATAGTAAGTTTGAAGAAGGTTGGATCCCCGATGATTGTGGAACCACCAAACCAAGACTTGCCTGCTTTTCTCTGGACCTTGTTTAGATGAAAGAGCAGTGAGCCTCTCTTGTGTTTAAGCCTATTTTTGCAGAGCCAAACTCATGTATGTTTTGAGCAGGACAAGATCCATGGATCTTAAAGGCAGTCCTATTTTTAGGCAGAATTTTTCTACCTACCCACTCCCCCACCACCTCACACATTTGTTCATTGAAAGAAATGTTAATTATTTTATACAAGTAGTTCCTTCACTTTGTATTTATGAAAGAATAAGAGAAATAGTAAAGAGAGAGAGAGAGAGAGAGAGAGAGAGAGAGGGGCACTGAGGAAGGGGAGATGTCGTTGCCACTGACATCTTTTCTTTTAGTTCCCAAGTCTCATGTGCCCTTTTGGAAGCGGGATGGACTGACAGCATGATTCCACAACACATCAGCGTTTAGTCATGATTTAGTGCTGATCATAACCTTGATAGGATATGAGTATGTATACCCTCTTAGTGTGGAAATGTTTTTTTTTTTTTTTTGTCCCCAGCACCCTATAGGATAGTAGGCACATGTTAATATTTCTCCTGACCTCCTGGAGGAATGGCAAACTAGATCCAGTTTTTCATATGATGTTTTCTTGGATCCTGACTCCTTGATACGGTGTCATTGGAATGTATAAGGCCCTAGATATATGCCTGAAGCAGGGACCTGTAATGTGGACCATAATCCACATAAATTTAAGCTTATAGGAATTAGAGCAATGTAAAAATATTATTTAAGTCCGTTCTAGAACAAAATTCATACTTGCTATATAACTTCCATCTATTTAGATTTGCCACAAGCCTGATGTGTTATTTAAATACATTGTAGGGTTATTTTTCTGAGTTATCACAATGTTAGGAGGAGGAAGGTAATGCAGAATACAGTTTGTAACAGAAGTAACCGAGGCCTGGAATTATTCGATATCTGACCCATAGTTACACAAGCAGTCAAGGTCAAGGTAAGCTCTTGTCATGATTTGGATATGTGTCCCCCAAAGACCCATGTGGTAAAGGCTAGGTCCTCAGCTTGGCACTACTGGGAGGCAGTAGAAACTTTAAGAAGGGAGGCCTGGCGAGAGGTCTTAGGTCATAGGGCATGCCCTTGAAGGGAACAGAGGAACTGTGTTCTCTTCCTCTGTGTTTTACATCCTGGTCAGAAGATGAGAGCTTTTTTCCTTCAGTACATGCTCCTCTCATGACGTGCTGCCTCACCACAGGTCTAAAAGCAATGGGGCTCACTGACTGTGGACAGAAACCTCCAAAACAGCAAGCCAAAATAAACCTTTCCGAGATGGGGATGTGACTCAAGCGGTAACACACTCGCCTGGCATGCATGGGGTGCTGGGTTTGATTCTCAGAACCACATACAAATAAAGATGTTGTGTCCACTGAATAAACTGAAAAATAAATATTAAAAAAAAATCTCTCTCTCTTCTCTATTAAAAAAAAATAAAATAAAATAAACCTTTTCTCTTTGTGAATTGCTTATCTCAGTTATTTTGTTACAATAAGAGGAAGGTGATTCACATAGCTCTGAATTTAAGTCTGGGTGACTCCAGAGCCTCTGGAGTCTTTGAGACTAGTGGGACTGTACGGTGGGTCAGGAGATCTGGATTGAAGTCCTGGCTTTTCAGGCAGTAGCTCCCTGACTTTGAATGTGTTCAATTTCTCGGTGCTTCTGTTTCCTCCCTTGACATCATCCTGTCCTCCTATGCCCATTAGCAGGAGGAAATCATCCCCCACAACTCAAGCATCCTGCTTCTGTGGTTTCCTGTCGCATAGGTTCATGCGATGACTGATGACTGTGGGAGAAAACTCCTGGGAAGATTTCATCCGGCAGTGGAATAGTCAATGCTGGGGAGGTTCCTACAGAGAGAAGAGACTGCAGGTAAATCATCAACACCCCACCCCTGGCCGCCAGGGGTTCCCCTCCCATTCTGTCTCTGCTGGCCTGCAGCCCTTTGTCCCAGAAGTGGGTGACTCAGCACTTGCAGGGGAGAGTTTAACAGAGGCTGAAGTTGCCAGAGGAAATCAAACAATTCTTATTTACCAAACTGTCAAAATCCTATCATTGCAATTAAGGAGATAGGCAATTAACTGTGTCTTAATTACAGCAGCTGCCACTTCTTCTGAATGCTGTAATTTACAGAGAGAATGGGAGGAGACTTTAAATTAATGTGTGTCTTTAAACAACGGAAAACATTGATGGGGCCTGAAGAAAATCGTCAGCGGTGGTCGCAGGGGCCCCTCCTGAGAGGAGGCATTGTTGTGAGATGTGCTTACAGAACAGCTATGATTTTCCATTGCTTTTGTTGCCTAATGACTGCATTTGTAATAAGTGTCAGAGTGACATTATTATATCCTATTTTGTATACAATGCAATTTACTGATTTCAATAGCAACATCATCTGTGAAGCAAGCCCTCTGCAAGTGTCATCTCAGTTTTGTTTTGTTGTTGTTCTTTTTTTTTTTTTTTTTTTTT
>NW_026000016.1:18730578-18868093 GCF_001458135.2 Marmota marmota marmota | reverse complement strand
TTTTTTTTTTTTTTTTTTTTTTTTTTTTTTTTTTTTTTAACTCAGCTTTAAAACAAAGAATTTTCAACAATAAGTCCAGGCTCATGGACCAAGAAACAAGCTTGTAATCTGAGGATTTTTAAAGGGGTGATTAGATTTGCTTCTGTACCACCACCTAGTGAGGTAAGTTTTATCATCTCACTTTACACTAGAGGAAACCAAGGCTCAGAAAAACTTTTTCAGAGTTGCAGAAGAAGCTATTTGGGCCAAGTTAATTTTTGGTGTGACCCAGAGTTTACTTTTTCTCTAAATGCTGGATAAAAATGTGGCTGGGGTTGTAGCTCAGTGGTGGAGCACTTCCCTTGCATGCGTGGGGCCTTGGGTTCCATCCTCAGTACCACATAAAAATAAATATATAAAAATAAAGGTATTGTGTCTGTCTACAACTAAAAAAAATATTTAAAAAATGTGGAATGTAAATGAAGGACCCTTATCAGGGGAGAGGACACAGTCATGGCAAATCCAGGATGTGCAGCCTTCAGGAGTCACTGAGCAGGAGCTGGGGTATGGAGCTTAGTGTGTACAAGGCCCTGATTCCCAACACTCCCTAAAACAGTCACTGAGTGGCAGAGAAGGTGTTTGGCAGGTAAAGGCCCAGATTCAGTTGTGATTTGGAGCTGTGCTTCAGGCCTTGGGAGGCCCCAAGGTGATAACAAAGCTCTCAAGACTAAGACTAAGTAGGCTTCAAACCTTCCTCCTCCCCTTCTGCTTCCCAGCCAGGTGAACTTGAGAAATGTCCTTGACATTTCTGAGCTTCAGTAGCACCAATGTCCTGCACCTTCATCTGTATATTGGGAGACTATATCAACCTTGTACAACTACTATAGGGATATAAAGGGATGACACACAGCCCATGGTCTGGAATAACAACTGGTGCATTAAAGGCACTTGGCAAATGTTAGAGCATACCCTTCTCTTCCCTGGAAAGTAACTGGGCAGAGCCTCAGATCTAGGAGGCATGGGAGGCACTGGGGTGGGGGTGGGGGGTTACCATAAAAAATGAAAGTCCAGGAGTTTTTGAACAGAACTAAAGCACATGTTAAGAGATGGATACTTGGTCTTAAGAACAAGATGATGCCTCTTTATCATCACCAGGGACCACACTAATGCTGGACAACCAGGACCAAAGACTTCATGTGGAGACCCTGAAAGTGGAGTTGGAGCTGTCAGGGGCCTCCTGGTCAGCATGAATACTAAGAACTGTTCATGAGACTAAATGACTCATCTGTGGGGCGAGGAGGGATGCTGAGCTGTAGGGCAGGGTGGCTCCAGGATCCAGGACACTGGCAGTGTGGCTCCAGGGTGGACTTTGTCTTGGCAAGCTCTTGGCAAGTCCTTAGACTCACTGTCTTGGCAGCCTGTAGAGATATTGCAATGGTTTTGATGAGAGCCCTAAATGAGAGGTGCAGCTCTGTGCTTGCAAGTCCCTGCTTGGTCTAGTTCATTTGAAACTTTGATTGAACTTTGATCTTTCTTTTGAAAAGATATTAATCTTCAATATGATACATTAGTGCAGAGATAAAGTTACATGAAACTAAAGTTTATGCCTGTAAATATCTTCACATAAGAGTTCGATCCAACTGAGAGTTATTTGGTGGCCTGTGTTATAAAGACAGACTTGGGCCCTGCTTTGGACCCTGTCTTAGTCTGTTTTATGTTAGTGTAATAGAATACTTGAGACAGGGTAATTTATATTATAAAAAACAAAACCAGAAATTTATCTCATACAGTTCTAGAGACTAGGAATTCCAAGATCAAGGTGATGGTATCAAGGTGATGGAAGATTACTGTGTCCTCACTTGGCAGAAGGTGGAAGGGCAAAAAAGGGACAAACTCCCTCTGTTTAGTCATTTTATATGGCCCATTCATAAGGGTGGAGCTGTCATGACTCAGCTGCCTTCCAAAGGCCACATCTCCCAACACTGTTGTATTGGGATTAAATTTACTCATGAATCTTAGCAGGAACAATAGCAGGCACTAATGTGTATGCCTTCCCTTGCCCTCTTGTTCACTCCATTGACTAACATCAGTGGGAAGGAAGGAAGAAACAGATAGATGTCAGGCACCTGGCTTTAATGTGATCTCAGCTTTGAGTGATCTTTGGGGGAGCAAACATTTAGTGTCTTCATTTATGACCAACTTAATTGTGGGGACTCCACTTGTCTAATGACTGGCAGCAGAGTGCCCGTCAGGAGATGTGATGCAGGGCACTCTCTCAGAGAGTTGCTAGTAGTTTCCCCAAAGAAGGAAACAGAAGACAAAACAGCACAAGGGGGTGATGGTGCAGAGGATGGAAGACAGAAACAGGAAAATAGGGTGATTATACAGGTGCTCCCCAGTATCTTAAAATAATTGACTCTTATTCATCATTTGCAGAAGAAAACCATAAATTCAGGGAAGGCAGACTCTACATCTTGTACACTCCTTATACCAAGATTAAGCACAGAAACAGCAAGTGTTTACAGGCTGCAGTTACTGGTAGTTAACATTGGGTAGTTTAGGATATCTGTCCATAATTCTTCCATTGAGTTGTATTAAGAAAAGCCCCCTTGCCCATAGAATCACAGAAAGTAGAGCTGGATATAACAAGGACACCATGTGGTTAAATGAGAAAATTGTGTTAGTCAGTTTTTCCATCACTGTAACAAAATACCTGAGCCAATCATCTTGTAAAGAGAGGCTTATTTTGGCTCACAGTTTCAGACGTTTTAGTCACAGTTGATTGGCCCCATGGCTTTTGGGTCTGTGGTAAGGCAACCCATTGTAGCAGGGAATGGGTGGCAAAATCATTCACCTCAAGATTGAGATGCCATGTACACAGTGGTCAGAACATAGACTGAAAGTTTTTACAGAGCCAAAAGACCTTTGGTCTTCTACTTTTTCATATTGTATGTGAAAGTCAGTGATAGCTGTCAAGGCTCTGTCTGAGATGTTTTACAAAATAAATTGATAAGTTTCTTGGGACAGGAAAACTACTTTTACCTACTGTGAGCAAAAGAGCTAGAAAGAGACGGAGAGGAAAGAGAAGATTGTTGGAAAAAAATTAAGGAATCATTTTTATTATAATAATTGACATATTACTTTGTACAAATTTATGGGGTTCACTGTGATATTTTTCATACATGCATATATTGTGAATTGATCGTGTCTACCCACCCTTCTACTTTTTCTTCCCTATCCTTCTATCCTGATTTAAGGAATCTTTGAAATGGAGTCAGAAAACTCACTTACTTGAGGAGCCAGGCAGAGGTGCATAACTGAGTGGAAGTTGTCAGTGACTAGAACAAGGATATGCTTCAGAGACTGGAGTTCATTTAACCCCACAAAAGGGGTCAGCTGCTCCACTCTAAACTATTGGTACTTTGTTAGTCAGCTTTTAATTGCTACAACCAAAATACTGACATCAACAACTTAGGGGAGTAAAGATTTCTTTTGACTTAGGGTTTCAGAGGATTCAGTCCATGGTTGGCTGGCTCCAAGGCAGAAACATCATGGTGGACAGATGTGGCAGAGGAAATCTGCTACTCATGGCAGGTGAGAAGCAGAGAGAGGGAAAGAAAAGGAGAGGAAGGGACCAGGGACAGATAGAGTTCCCCAGGGCACGCCTCCTGAAACCCACTTCCTCCAGCCACATCCCACCTGCCTAAAGTTACCACCCAGTAGTAAATTATTAATCCATCAAAATGATTAATCCACCAGTGAGGTTCTAGTCCTCACAGTCCAACCATTTCACCTCTTAACTCTGCCACATGAGCTTTGATGGGGGTGGGGAGCTGGTGGATTATGGGGACGAATTCCAGATCCAAACCCTAAAATTGCTTTTGTGGAAAAATGAGGCCAGTGTCACCAGGACTTTCTATTTTTCAAGAAAAACCATATTTGTGAAGGGAATTTTTTTGACTTCTAGTACAATGAGTAAGCTGATCAAAACGTACAGTTAAATTTATACAATCAGCCATCAGTGTTCAACCCCGTAACTTAAAAAGTTTAAAAATGACTCAAATGCATCAAAGAGAAACAAATTGCTCACCCCTCCTCTTCTTTAATCACATTCTGTTTTTCTAGTGTTTTCCTTGCTGTAAAATCAGTTCCCAGGTCAATTATTCAGTGATAAAATTAAAAATTTTGATTTAGTAGTAAAACTCCATAAGCAGAATTCCTTCCAGGTGGTATGTTAAGTAGGCCCTCAACATCTGAAGACATGAGGTTTCAAATATCAAGGAAAGCCCACCTGGCTGAGACTTGTGAACATGTGGGCAGCCCTGTTCTTTCCTGCTATTTTCTTCTAGGGATCCTACACTGTCTCTTTGGCAATGACAGAATACCCAGGAGAATCCTGCCCTTTCTACAGATGAGGACCCTCAGCCAGTTCATAACCATCTCTCTACCTCTGCATGCAGCACTCCCAGCTGATTACCAGGACTTCCAGGACTGGGTTGTGGTGGAAGTTGTCTTGGTACCCTGGGAGAGGTAACTGTAGAGAACAGGTGTGGTCCTCATCAGTCAAGCAGAGAAATGGGACTATCCTGGGACTTCAAGCATTTAAATAGACACAGGGAGATAATTGACTCTTTATTTGTGAAGCTAAAAATGCCTTATTTTAAAAATACATTTTAGCTGCAGTTGTCAAAATTAGGAAAATGCACTGTGGAAATTACTTGCTCAAGGTCTCTCCCCTAAGCGATAGATACTTGGAGACAGCTGATCCTGTTAACTGACTTGCTACTTTCCTTTTAACCTCTTTTTGTGCATCTTTTGCTGTCTGTAGGACCAAACATGTATGGTCTTCAATCAGTTGGCTACAGTATCATCTACTCCATCTTTCCATAGTCACCATATTACACACACACCAGACTATTTGTAGTTCTCTGAACACAGTGTACAGTTTAAGTGCCTTTATTTCATCAACTTAATGTGCCCTTTCTTTTACTTTTCAGTTGTTAAGTTTTCTTCATTCACTTATGCAAATAATTATTAAGTATTGGGAATAGAATTATGAATAAAACATGGACCTTGGCTTCAAGGAATTCAGAATCTAAAAAGGTAGGTAGGCAGCAATAAAAGAGAATAAAATCATGGCATTTGCAAGTAAATGGATGGCACTGGAGAAGATAATGCTAAGTGAAATTAGCCAATCCCTCAAAAAATAAGTGCCAAATGTTTTCTCTGATATAAGAAGGCTGACTCATAGTGGGGTAGGGAGGGGGAGCACGGGAGAAATAGATGAATTCTAGATAGGGCAGAGGGGTGGGAGGGAAAGGGAGGGGGCAGGGGGTTAGCAAGGATGGTGGAATGTGATAGACATCATCATCCAAAGTACATGTATGAAGACACAAATTGGGGTGTCAACATACTTTGTAAACAACCAGAGATATGAAAAATTGTGCTACATACATGTAATAAGAATTGTAATGCATTCCACTGTCATTTATTTATTTTTTTAAAATCAATAAAAAAATAAAGGGGAGATAGGCACATGAATAAGTTCTCTCTGCCTGGTTTACCCATATTATTTCTGTCCTCTAGAAAGCTTTCAATGACCGGTAAAGGTTGGATCACATGTCATAATTGTCATGGTAGATGCCTGATTTTCTAGTCTTTCTTTCCCCATTAGTCAGTATGTGTTTTGAAAACGTAAACTTTCTTATTCACAATAGGAAAGCACAGGGAACTAGCATGGCAAATAGAAAGTTGAGTTACCTCAGGCCTGAAAGTCAGGAAGTGTGTCCCAGAGAATGCCTGGTACTATAGTTAGGATCTGGAAAATCCACCATGTGTTAAAGGCTTAACCCCAACTTATATTTTGATGTGGTAGAACATTTAAGAGATGGGAAATATTCAGATCATTGGGGGTTGGATAACTTCCCAGCTATCATGAGGTGAACAACTTGTTCCATCATGTGCTCCCCACCATAATGTGCTGCCTTGCCACAGGCCCCAAAGCACTGGGCCAACCAGCCCTGGATTGAAACCTCTAAAACTATCAGTCAAAATGACCCTTTTCTCTTTATAAGTTGATTTTCTCAGGCAACACAGTAATGGAAAGTTAATATCCCTGGGATCCGAAAAATGACCATAAGTAAGAATAGTCAACTCTGCATTTAAATGCAATAACTAACACTCCACTAAGTGATTCTCCATGCAGAAAACAATGGCAAAACCTGGGCATAAAAACAACAAAACTAAACAAAAATTCTCCAACTACCAGAAAGTACTGGAGAAAGAGAGTAACAGAAGCAGTCAGACTCTGGTGAATAGGGTAGACAAGTTAACTGAGAGCAGGCTAGGAGCAGAGTTTAGGACCCTCATGGCTTTAGCCTGGGGCTGGGAAAATAAAACAGCAGCTGGTCTAGGAAATCAAAAGAATCAAAAGAGCAGCTACCAGAAAATATTATCTGCTAAATAGAGTGGGATAGGGTGGAGAATCCTGGAAAGATTCTCTGGAAAAGCCATAGAGAGGTTCTGCTAAATCAGTCTATTTATATCTCTGACTGACTGCTGAAGCAGGAATGAATGGAACAGACTCAGAGTAGCTCAGTTAGAGCCAAAGATATAAACTGAGACCAGAGCTGCTACCCAAAAACTAAGTTTGCAATTGAAGGCAGCCAAGAATATTACCTGCTAAATAAAACAAAGGAAATAATACTTATCAGAGGAAAATAGGAAGTAAAATCCAGAATCTCTACAACTTAACATCCATAATGTCCAAGATACAATCCAAAATTACCTATGTACAAAGAACCAAGAAAATAGAATTGTTTTCAGAAGAAAAGAAAAATCAATTAAGTCATGCCCTGATATAAAAAAAAATGTTGGTAGCTCAGGAGATTTAAACCCTGTCTCAAAACAACCACCACCACAACAACAACAACAAAAGGTGGTGGTGTGGGGGAGGAGGGTAGAATAGGATGTAGCTTAGTGGCTAAGTGCCCCTGGATTCAATCCCTAGTACAAAAAAAAAAAAAAAGTCAAATGAGTAGTCAAGGATTTTGAAATTCTATTATAACTTCACATAATGAAACAAACAACATGTTTTATTGAAAAAAAAATTTAGTAGAGAAAACAGAAATCTCAGCAAAAAATAGAGAAACAATGAAGAACAAGATGGAAAAATCTAAACTGAAAAATAAAATTTCTGATCTAAAAATTCACTGAATAAATTTATCATCAAAATGGACAAGGCAAAGGAAAGGGTAAATGAACATGAATATAGAAAATAGAAATAATCCAAAATATAAAACAGGAAGATTTAAAAATGAATAAGCAAATAGATCCTTGGGGATCCGTTAAATGATCCAACATAGATGTAATGGGAATATCAGAAGGAAAGGAAAAATATAGGGAAAAAAATTTAAAGAAATAACAGCTGAGATTCCCCAAATTTCATGAAAGATACAAATTTGCAATTACAAGATTCAAAACAAATACAACTCTCCCCAACCCCCACAAAACTAATAGACACAAAGAAGCTCAAACCAAGCCACATCCTAAACTGTTGAAAGCCAAAGATAAGAGCAAATTTTCAAAGACACAAAAGAAAAATGATATTTGATACAGAGAAATGATTTGATTAATATCAGATTTCTCATAGAAAACTCTGAGGGCTAAAATAAAGTGGACCTATACCATTAAAATGCTGAAATAAAAACTTTGGACCCAGAATATATCCAGCAAAAAATATTCTTCAAAAACCAAAGTGAAATAGAGGTTTTAAATAATAATAACAGAGATTTCATCACCAATAGACATTTTCTACAAGAAATTCTTTAATTTAATGGGAAATAATGCCTGAGGAAAATGTGGTTCTTTAGGAATGAAAGAGGAATCTTGGAAAGGCAAATAATTGGAAAATGCAAAAGGCGAACAAATGAAAATCCTATTTTTCTTTTTGCCTTTCCCTCTAAATTTGCTTATAAATTATATGCGGGATTACAGCAAGAACCATATTGTCTTGTGGGATTTAAAATCTATATACAGATCTTTCATCTCAGTTGCAACATGCTATGCAGACTGAGGAAGGCCTGGAAACTTTGTAGCCAGGTGAGCCAGGGCCAGGACTCTGTCAGCAAGCATGGGAAGCCTACCAGAGGCTGGGGTAATGCTGATGGTGTGCATTACCACAGAATCAGTTTTGACAAATACCACCTAAGTTTCTTTGGAGAAGTTGGTATGAGGTATTTCCATTTAAGGAGGAACCGGAGTTTGCTTAACTGTCAATCTTGAGAAATTACAGACATTGGTCAATGAATATGAAACAGAGAGCTCCTGAGTTGCTTCATGCTGAGAAGAAAAAAAAACACCCCATGACCTGAGCTGTTCTCTGGCTAGTGCATCCTAGCTAAATCTACATACATCTATCACCTGGCTTTTGTTTCTTTAAATTATGACGACTTCTGTAGGACCCACAGAGAAACAATCTAGCTGCTTCTCCCCAGTTTAATCAAGCTGCATAAAATTCATTTTTCCTTTTCACATGGTTTGCTTATTTCTTACATGGGTGGGTGGCCAATCCAGCTAGATGGGATCCAGGCTTGGCTTCCAGTAACAAGGAAGACATGGATAAAGGCTGGGGCGCTCCTATCACTGATGTGGTACAGTTGGACTACTACATAGTTCTGAGGGAGGGAAAGTTCCCAAAGCAGGCTGTCATTGTGAAGGTCAAATTCTTTTGCAGAAAAGCTGAGACAATTAAGGGTGTTAGGAGTGGGGAGGAGAGGTGCCTAGGCCTGGTGGCTTGAAGCCACACAATTTCATTAAATGGTAACAAATGTTTTTCCTTGTGGTTTGAGTGTAGTTTTGCCACCAATCTGTACATTGAGAACTCACCTAAAAGGTCCTAGGAATTGTAAGGTCCTATATAATTGTAAGAGATCTGTATTTTACATAAAAGAGTACATACTAACTGTAAAAGAACACACACACACATACACAAATGCTAACCACACACACACACACACACACACAAAAGGCATAATACATCTAAAATTCCATTCAGACAATTAAAATATAATCAGAATTTCATGAGATTTAGTAATTCCCCCCTTATCTTTTTTTTTTTTTTACTTTCCACAGTTTTAGTTACTCATGGTAAATCAGGGTTTAAAAACATTAAATGAAATGTTCAGAAATAAACAATTCACAAGTTTCAAATTGTATGCCATTCTGAGTAGTGTGAAGAACACTTACTCCATCCTCCTCAGTTACGCTCTGGATATGAATCACGCCTTTATCCAGCATATCCATTCTGTATACTCTGCCCATCCATTAATCACTGTGTAGCCTTCTCAGCTTTCAGATCAACTGCCTTAGTTATTGCAATACTTGTTTTTAAGTAATCCTTATTTTAACATAAAATATTAAAATTTCTATCTGGTATTATATCCAGAATTTAAATGCAGCAAACATATTCAATGTGAAATAAAGATTAAGGAAAAAATCCCAAAACAAAGCTTTCATCAACAGCATTATATCCATCAGAATAATGGCCTCAAACCACAAAAAAAGCGAGACTGGCAATTTAGTAGTCACCTCTGGTCATCAAAATGTGTGTGTGTATTTATTCCCACTGGCAACCAATTCTCTGGTAAACTCTTCAGTGGACATTAGCTGGGTATCCTGTCATTCAAATCTGAGGCTATTTACTTGTAGGTATCATGAGATCCTGAAGGTTGAGGACTCAGTCCCATCAGATTGCCCCCCACATCAGATACCATTCATGAGTAGAAAGTTGTCATTGTGAAAATGACAGGAAAATTACACTGAAAACAATCTTGAAAGAGCTTTTCAAAACAGAGTCTGGAGGCTATTAAAGGGGCAGGATTTATGCATGATTCCAGTTACTGCCTAGGAATGTGAACTTGGGTCACCTGTGCCCTTTGATTACAGGCAACTGGAATCCACGATGTCATCAGACTTTTGTTTTATGGACATTTCCATTGTGTTTATACATTCTCTTCTTTATCTTCTATTTGTCATGTACCCCCTATCTTCAACATTCAGTTGTCCATATGACTTTCCATTTTTCCTGCTTTCTTAAGAATACTGATTAAGAGTTATGTGAACCTGTGTGTCTTTTTTCTTTAATATTTATTTTTAGTTTTCAGCAGACACAACATCTTTATTTGTATGTGGTGCTGAGGATCGAACCCAGGCCGCACACATGCCAGGCGAGCACGCTACCACTTGAGCCACATCCCCAGCCCGAACCTGTGTATCTTGAATTGCAATTCCTAAGGACTCAATTTAAGTCCTTTTAGGTTTTACCGTTTCCGAGTTTGGATTGAGCAACATCTGATCAATCAACTATAAATTAAAATTTCTACACTCCCAACTCCTGTCTGATTAATTTTCTAGGACATCTCACCAACTTAGCTAAACCACTTAATACATTTACTGTTTTAATATAAAGGATATTACAAAGAATAAATAAAATATCCGGATGGAAGATATGCATAAGGCCAGATAAGTAGAATGGGCACAGAGCTCCATGGCCTATCCATGTACTCCACCCTCCAGGAACTTCTATAAGTTTAGCTAAAAGAGAGGTCTCCAAATCCAGTACTTATGAATTTTTATAGAAATTTTATTGGGCATGATTGATTACATCATTGACCATGGGAGTTCAGCTCATCCTTTAGCCCTTCTCTCCTCCTGAGAGACTGGAGTGGTAGATGTGGATATGGAGTGAGGGTTCTAATCACATGGTTGAGTCCCCTGGCAACTAGCCTCCATCCTGAGGTTCTACAGGACCTCTAGCCATTGGTCAATTCCACTAGCATAAAAAAGACACATCGCTTTGGAGATCCCAAGAATTGTAGGAATTGTGTGCAAAGAAATAGAGACAAAGACCAAGTGTCTATTTCCCAAAATCTCAGGGAGAAAATAGGATTCAACTATATGCTACTTAGAGAGAACTTCCTTTAACTATAAATAGACAAATAGAAAAGCAGAAGCACATACAAAGATATACCATGCCAACAGTTAGTATAAGAAGACTGAAATAGCTATATTTATATCAGTTAAGTTAGATTAAAAAACCATAATGTATTACCAGGGATAGAGAGGGACCTTTATATTGATAAAAGAGTTAATTAATTGATGCAAGTTTGTAGGCTCTAAGTAAGAGAGTTTTACAGGTAGAAAGCAAAAATCAACAGAATTAAAAAAGATAAGTAAAATTTTTTGAAGTCATTGTTAGAGATTTTAATGCCTTTTGCTTTGCAGTTAATAGAATCAGACCAAAAAAAAAAAAAAAATCAATGAGATAGATTATCCAAACAATACTCTAAACTACCTTAATTGATATTCATAGAACACTAAACTGAATAGTGACAGAATATAAATTCAAGTGCAAATGTTATGTTAGTAAGTGTTATGATTTGAATCTTAAAAGTCCCCCTCACAACTCCTGTTTTGAAGGTATGATCTCCAATGCAGTAGTGTTCAGAGGTGGCACTTTTGGTAGGTAATTACATCATGAGGGATCTGATTTCATAAGTGGATCCATCCATTTGTGGATTGATAGCTTAATGGACTATTGGGAGGTGGAGTCTATTTGGAGAAAGTAGGTTATAGGTGGTGTCCCCTTGAAAGGTATATTTTGTTCCCGGCTGCTTCCTCTCTGTGTGTGTGTCTGCAAAAGGTGAGAAGTTTTGCTCTATTACATTCTCCCTGCTAGGATATTTTGCTATGTACAAGTTCAAACTCAGTGGAGTCAGCCAATCGTGGACTGAAATCTTTGAAATTGTGAACCAAAACCAATCTTTCCTCATTTTATTTCTCTCAGGTATTTTGTCACAGCAATGTAAAGCTGACTGCCACAGCAAGATAGTTCATATTCTAGAGGACAAATAACCAGAATAATATTCAAAATATTGAAATTAAACTAAATATGCTATCTGCTCACCAGTAAAATTAATTATAAACCAATGAAATGGAATGCTTGAAAATTCAACAATATACTCATAAATAATCATTAGATCAAAGAAGAAATTATAGGATAAATTGTAAAATATTCTGAACTGAAAGAAAATGAATATATTACACATCAAAATATGCAAGAGGAAGCTAAGGTAGTACTTCATGGGAAGTATAGCACTTGAAATGTCTATAATAGAAAAGGAGAAAGGCTTCAAATCAATGCTCTGAATTATGAGCCCAGAAATTAGAAAAAGAAAAACAAATTTAACCCAAAGTAAGCAGAAAGAAGGAAATTTTACAAACCAAAGCTTAAATTAGTAGAGGGGAAAATAGAGAAATTTGACAAAGTCAAATTTTATTCTTTAAAAAGATCCATAAAAGTGATAACCCCCTGGCCAGACAGGTGAAGAAAAAAAAATAAATCCCCAATGTCAGAAATGAAACATGAGACATCATTACGGGTCCTACTGAGATAAAAAAGATAAATAAGAGAATATTATAAAAAAATTTATGCTGAAAAATTTGATAGCCTAGATGAAATGAACAAGGTCTTTAAAAAACACAAATTACCAAAACTGACCAAAGAAAAAATAGAAAACTTGAACAGCAAATTTTCAATTGAAAAATTGAATTTGTAATTTAAAATCTTTCTATAATGAAAGTTCTAGGTCTCGATTGCTTCACTGGTGAATTCTTTCTTTTTTCTTTTTATTAAAATACTTAAGATAGTAATGCTATCAATCTTGCACAAACTCAGAAAATAGATGAAGAAATACTTTCCAAGTTATTTTATGAAGCAAGGGTTATCCCAATTTCAAAACCAGACCAAGAGATAACAAGATAACATCAGAACAATCCTTCTTATGAACCCAGTCATAAAAATCCTCAAAATATATTACCAGATTGAATGCAGCAATATATAAAAATGCATAAGACATCATGACCAAGTGGTATTTATCCTGGATAATATAGAATTGATTGAATATCTAAAAATAAATGTATGTACGTCACTATCAATTGAATAAAGGAGAAAAATCATATAATAATTTGGGTCATCTTCAAAGGCAGAGAAAACATGTGACTTTTCAAAATGAAAACTCTTAGGAAACTAGGAAACAGAAGGGAATTTCTAGCCAGGCATGGTGTTGAATACCTGTAGTACACAGCTACCGGAGGAGGAGGCAGGAGGGTTGCTTGTGTCCAGGAATTTAAGGCCAGACTTAAATTTAACATAGCGAGATCCTGTCTTAAAAAAATAAATGATATATCAAGAACTATGTAATGTTTTGAACAACCAACAATGAAAATTTAAAAAAAAAGAAAGTAAAACTGAAAAAAAAAAGATAAATATCAAGACAAATCTTGGTAAATTAAGACAAGTCATACCATGTTAGTAAGTTTTGCATTGTTGTGATCAAAATATCTGTGGCAAGAACAACTTAAAGCTAGGTGCAGTGGTGCCCACCTGTAGTCTCNAGGGGAGAGAGAGAGAGAGAGAGAGAGAGAGAGAGAGAGAGAGAGAGAGAGAGAAAGACCCTCCCTGAGCTTAGTGGGGAGAAACCAGATAAGGATAGAGTGAGCTTGACTCTGACATAGATTTTAAGGCTACTGAGTATGTCAAAATGCTGGTCTTTGGGGCATCCTTTTCTGGGTCCTAACATATCTTAAAATTTTAAAAAATATATATATTTAAGTAATTGGGCAAAAACTTAATCACACAAACCTGCTTTGACTTATCGCTTAAGTCAGTGAGAAATTTATTTTATCTTTGATGTTATAATGATGAATAAATGGGATAATTAATATACCTGCCACCAAATAATAGCTCAATGCACATAAGCCATGCTGATAAAATTAGGCTGGCAGGAGAGGTAGAATGCACATTGCAGAGAGAGCAAGCAGCCTGTGCAGAGGCAAACGGGTATTCAGCCTGGAGGAAACATGGAAGAGGGAAAAGAAGAGCTAGATCGTGGAAGGAGCTAGATCATGGAAGACCTCTGTCTGTCACATTAATGAGTTTAGATTTTATTTTGAAGTCCCTGGGGAATATTAAAGGGGTAACACAATGTACTTCTTCATTAGGTTTTGGAGCCAAGATGGATTTGAATCCTGGCTTTGTAACCAAATGCAATGGGTTTGCTCCCTTAGCAAATGAAAGCCAATGAGTACAACCAAGAGATAAAAGTGCAGAGAAGTTTATTACTTATGACAAGTAAGGTGCGCAGTGGAGAGGATTCTCAAAGTAGGGCCTCCCCCCAAAAAAGAAAGCAAAGGACTATAATTGGGGAAACTTATATATTCATGTAGGGAACACTCATGATCACATTCAGAAGCAGACACATTCTGAGCATGCTCTGTCCAAGGTTATACATCCTATGTTTTTAAAAAAATGGCAGATGGGAACATTTCTGGGTGGAGAATTTACTATTATAATGAACAAATTATAATAGGTCACTTAAACAATTTTCCTTGTAAGGTTCTCTGGAGGGTCTTATTTGAAACAAACAAAAGACCCCAACTAGGAAGGACCATTAACAGACATTTAAAGGGTAGCAGCTCCCCTTCAAGCCTACCAGTATGGGAGATTGTCCCTTATAGTACCTGTGTAACTGCTAACAGTTTTATCACTTAACTGTGAAACATGGGAAAGTTCCAGAAGTATTCAGTAGTTCATTCATTTATCAAAAGGAAATAGTTTCACTTGACTGTTATGAGGATTAAGAAAGTGATGTGTTTTCCATGTTCTCTAGCACATAATAGTGTGATTAAACTTGTCCTTTGGGGTGTGGATGTAACAGTGGTCTGCTTTATGCTCTGAATATAACCCTTGCTGCTCTGCCACTGCAGTTTATTCTTAAAATGGACATGTTTCTTTCTTTTCCTCTCTCCCTGCTCCTCCATAATCTCTCCCCCTCCCTAATCTCAGGGTTGCCTTTCTCTCCCTTCCTAGGAAGAGTAATCTGTCCCTGAGGACACACCCGCCATAGGAACGAAGTGATCCAGATTTTGGGGATGGCACCAGAAGATCTCAGAAATGACTACCTCCCAAACTAACCAGTGAATTACAACTCCAGACAGAGAACACTCACGTGGAATGTAGACTTTGAGTCACCTCTATAAAAGTCCCTGTTCCTGTTGATGGGCAGAAAACAGCCTTTGGGACAGGAGTGTTTCTCCTTTGCTAGCAAAGAAATAAAACGTTTTCTCAAAACCATGTCTTTGTTATTGTACTGGAAAAGGACCAACCTTTTGATAACGTGGAGAGTGGTTTGTAGGCAACTGGCAGCAGGGAGCCCCATAGAGAACAATAGGAAGTAGGTTCATTCTTTCTATGTTTAAGTCTACTTATTTGTTTTTGGTGCTGGTGATTGAACCTAGGGCCTTGCTCATGCTAAGTATATGTCACACCCTCAGCCCCAAATGAGTTAATTCTCATCTAAGATATCTAAGCAGGCAAATTTGCATTTTAAATTTGGATTGATTTTTTCACTGGCATTTTATTTTTCTTCTCTATGGAAGAGATTTTTCCAGTTAAATGTTCTAGCACTGGTAGAAATATAGCGGTGGGATAATTTAGGCCAAGTACCATGTATTTGTTTGCTAGGGCTACAGTAACAAAATACTACAGGTAGAGTAACTTAAACAATGGATATTTATTGTTTCACTGTTCTGGAGACTGGAGTTTGATATCAAGGTATCAGCAAGGTTGGACCCTCCTGAGCGCTGTGAGGGACAAGCTGTCCCATGATTCTCTCTTAGCTTCTGGTGGCTGCTGGCCATCTTCAGCATTCCTTAGTTTGTATAAGTGTCACCCTGATCTCTGCCTTCCTCTTCCTTTATCTCTTCCCATGTTTTTTTCTTTGTGGGTATCTTTGGGTCCAAATTTCCCATTTTTTATAAATATACCAGTCACATTGGATTAGAGGTCCACCCTACTGATCTCATTTTAATTGATTCCTTCTGCAACAACCTCATTTCCAAATCAGTTCACATTTTAAAGTATTGGAGGTTACAATTTCAACGTATGAGTGACAGAGGGCACGATTTAGCTCTTAACACTATATGTGGGGCGTATAATGTGGCTGATATGTTGGGGTCAAAGTGAGACCAGAAAGAGAGACTTTGGCAAGCTTTTTAATAAAATACTAATACTACTGATAATAATAATAATTTTAATTATGGCAAAGATTGTTGGAGCAATTGTGTCATTCCAGATACTATCCTCTTGCCTCATGTATATTAAAATAGTTAATTCTCATCTTTTCTTTCTTTTTTGGTGCTGGGAATTGAACCCAAAGCCCTGCACAATTAAGCTTGCCCTCTACCACTGAGCTACATTCATACACCCCTATTTTCAATTCTTCTCATTTTTTATAGTTGTGGAAACTGAGGCACAAGGAGCCTAATTTGCTCAGCTTTGAGACTTTCTTAAAATGTCTCCAAAAGAAATTTTCTTTTTCTTAGAGGAAAACGTTAAAGTCACATTTTCCATGGTGCAGGGAAGCTGGCTCAGTAGGACTCCTCATTAACCAGCCTGAATTGTTTTCTTTTTTCTTTTTTTCCCTGTCCTGAAAGAAGACTGGTTAGGGAGCTTTGAGTCAAGATTGAGTCATAGCTGCGGTATGTTCTGCAGCCAGAAAACAAACTTTGTTTTTTAAGCCAAATGTCTCAATAAAATAAATGACCTCTAGTCATCTCTGATGTATGATTTTTTTGAAGTGTTCACTTTCAAATATTATTCTGTTTGCCAGAGTTTGAACAACTGAATATTCTCCACACTTGGAGGTAGCTTTGTATTGTTTCCAGTCTGTTCTGTGGCACCACTCTTTGAATGCATTCTCAAAAGTTAATAAAGATTTACTAAAATTCCAAAAACTGGGCAAACCAGTTCAGGGGGCCTCAGTGTGAGAGGAAGAAGGGAGAGACTCACATGGGAGATTATTCGTCTCTGATTATTGATATGAAAGCTATGGTTTTGTAAACATTGCTTCAGGTCTTTCTGAGTTGCTCCTAAAATCCAAAAAGTCCAAACAGGCCTGAGGACAGAGAAAAATCCAGAAAAGGAAGAGGAAGTTCAAAATCCTCTCTGTTAATATTTTTTAGTTTTCCCAGACCCAGGAACATTAATTACATAGAGATGCTAATGATAATGACACTATTTTTATTAATATGTTTTGTTTTGTTTTTTGCAATTCTGTGATCCATCTCAGGGCCTCCTGGATGCTAGGGAAGTGCTTTACTACTGAGCTATAACCCTATCCTTGACACTTTTAAAATAAAGAGATTGATATTCCTTCCTGGAATGTAGACTGGGCCATCAAGCAGGGCAATCTCAGTGATCATGGAATTGTAGATGGTCCATCAACCCCTCCCTGTGTGTTAAGCAAACAGCAATGATCTATGAAGGTCACAGAGTTTCTTCCTGTGAATCAGACCTTATAATTTTCTCTGTATTGAATGTCTATGATTAAATATCACAGTAAGGTAAAGATTTGCAAACAATAAAAGGTGAGGTGTAAGAAACTCTTTTTAAAAAAATAGTTCTATATAGTTTTTTTTTCCATTAGAATATTGTCAGATCACATCTAGAGTTGGGGCACAAATGAACCTTTCCAGGAATTTAGAAATCAGGTAAACCCTTGATACATTTGAATTTAATTGGCTTATATACTGGCCTAAAAAGACAAGTATAAATTTTCTGAGGACATGTAGGCTGAACTTCACTACATCTACTTATTTATTTTAAAAAATATTTATTTATTTATTTTAATTAGGTATATATGACAGCATAATGCATTTTGATTCGTTGTACACAATTGCAGCACAACGTTTTCATTTCTCAGGTTGTACATGATATAGTATCACACCATATGTGCAGTCATACATGTACCTAGGGTAATGATGTCCATCTGATTTCACTATCTTTCCTGCCCTCATTCCTCCCCCTTTCCTTTGCCCAGTTGAAGTTCCACCCATGCCCCTCCCCACAATTATGAATCAGCATCTACTTATCAGAGAGAATATTCAGGCTTTGGTTTTTTGGGATTGGCTTACTTTGCTTAGCATGATATTCTCCAACTGCATCCATTTACCTGAAAATGCCATGATTTTATTCTCTTTTAATGCTGAGTAATATTCCATTGTGTATATATGCCACAGTTTCTTCATCCATTCATCTATTGAATGTCATTTAAGTGGGTCCCACAGTTTAGCTCCCACGGTTCACTCCCCTCATCTCCTGGGAACCTAAGCCTAACCCACTTCCATCTTGAGTCACTGCAGTCATCACCATAGCCTTCCCCATGCAATAACCCCTAACTTTTTGACAACAGACAGGGCCTAGAAGCAGCTGCATCTCAGAGCAGGCATCTCAAAGACAGTGTGAGGCCCCAACCTTTTAGCCCCATCTCTATAAGACATTGCTTCCATCTTGGGGCACCTTAACTATTATGTCGAGTTACCTAGGCTATTGCCCCCCCCCACCTTTAGATGCAGTAGCATATATTGAGGGACACCAGCGGGGTCTAACAGCCCAACATCTAGAAGGTGACGTACAGATAGTCTGCACGGGTACTATAAGATTATAGGGTAGAAACTGTAATATCTCAGATCCACACTGCAAGAAAGGAAGACACATAGACAATATGAAGAAAAAAAAAAAAAGGGAGGAAAGTTTCCCAAACAAACCAGGACACTATAATAGCAGAACCCATGGACAGCAGAGTTGATGAAATGTCAGAGAAGGGTTAAGAAGGTTCATAATTAAAATGATCTACGAATTAAAGAATGACCTAAATGAGTAAATCCAGGCAAAAATTGATCATTCCAACAAAGAGATAAGAGAGCAAATACAGGTAGCAAAAGATTACTTCAAGAGAGAGAGAGAGAGACTCTGTAAAAAACAAAAAACAAAAAATCAGTCAGAAATCCTTAAAATGAAGGATACAATAAACCAATTTAAAAAATCAGTAGAAAACATAACCAACAGACTAGATAACTTGGAAGAAAGAATGTCAGATAATGAAGACAAAGTATACAATCTGGAAAATAAAGTTGATTACACAGTGAAGATAGTAAGAAACCATGAACAGAACATCCAAGAATTATGGGACAGCATCAAAAGACCAAATATAAGAGTTATTGGGACAGAAGAAGGCACAGAGTTTCAAATCAAAGGAATACACAATCTCTTCAATGAGATAATATCAGAAAATTTCCCAAGCATGAAGAACGAATTGTAAAACCAAATACAGGACACCAAATGTACAAAATTACCACAGATCTACACCAAGTCACATTAGAATGAAAATGCCTAGCATACAGAATAAGGATAGAATCTTAAAAGAGTCGCAAGAGGGAGTAATCAGATCACATATAGGGGGAGACCAATTGGTATCTCAGCATATTTTTCAATGCAGACCCTCAAAACCAGGAGATCATGGAACAACATATACCAAGCTCTGAAAGAAAATGGATGCCAACCAAGAATCTTATACCCAGCAAAACTAAGCTTTAGATCTGATGATGAAATAAAAACCTTTCAGGATAAACAAAAGCTAAAAGAATTTACAACTAGAAAGCCTGTACTACAGAACATCCTCAGCAAAATATTCCACAAAGAGGAAATAAAAAACAATGATGAAAATCAGCAGAGGGAGGTATTACACTAAAGGAAAATCTAATCAGAGGATCTTCTAGTATAGAATCATATCATCAGCAAATAGTGCTAATTTAAGTTCTTCTTTTCCTAAACATATCCCTTTAATTTCTTTCATCTGTCTAATTGCTCTGGCCAGTATTTCAAGAATTAAGTGGTAAGAGAGGGCATTCCTGTCTTGTTCCAGTTTTTAGAGGGAATGCCTTCAATTTTTCTCCATTTAGAATGATGTTGGCCTGAGACTTAGTGTAATAGCCTGTTGAGAAATGTTCCTGTTATCCCTAGTTTTTCTAGTGTTTTCAACATGAAGGGGTGCTGTATTTTGTCAAATCTTTTTCTGCATCTATTGAGATGATCATATGATTCTTATCTTTGAGTCTATTGATGTGATGAATTACATTTATTGATTTCTGTATGTTGAACCAACCTTGCATCTCTGGGATGAATCCCACTTCATCATGGTGCACAATCTTTTTGATATGTTTTTGTATGCTATTTGCCAGAATTTTATTGAGAATTTTTGCATCTATGTTCATTAGAAATATTGGTCTGAAGTTTTGTTTCTTTGATGTGTTTTTGCCTGGTTTGGAGATCAGGGTGATATTGGCCTCATAGAATGAGTTTGGAAGTGCTGCCTCTTTTTCTATTTCCTGAAATAAATTGAAGAGTATTGGTATTAGTTCTTCTTTAAAGGTCTTGTAGAACTTGGCTGTGTATCCATTTGGTCCTGGGATTTTCTTGGTTGGTAGACTTCTGATGGTGTCTTCTATTTCATCACTTGATATTGGTTTGTTTAAATTGTGTATATCTTCCTGATTCAATCTGGGCAGATTGTATGACTTAAGAAATTTGTTGATGCCTTCAATGTCTTCTATTTTATTGGAATATAAGTTTTCAAAATAATTTCTAATTATCCTCTATATTTCTGTATTGTCTGTTGTGATATTACTTACCTTTGTCATCGTGTATGCGGGTAATTTGAGTTTTATCTCTCCTCTTCGTTAGCATGGCTAAGGGTCTGTCAATTTTATTTATTTTTTCAAAGAACCAACTTTTGTTTTTTCAATTGTTTCTTTTGTTTTGATTTCATTGATTTCAACTCTAATTTTAATTATTTCTTGCCTTCTACTGCTTAAGTAGCAGGATATAAAATCAATACCCATAAATCAAAGGCATTTCTGTAAATCAGTGACAAATCCTCTGAAAAGAAAATGAGGAAAACTATCTCATTTACAATAAGCTCAAAAAAAAAAAATAAGATACTTGAGAATCAACTTAATGAAAGAGGTGAAAGATCTATATAATGAAAACTACAGAACCCTAAAGAAAGAAATCAAAGAAGACCTTAGAAGATGGAAAGATCTACCTTGCTCTTGGATAGGCAGAATTAACCATACTACCAAAAACACTGTACAGATTTAATGCAAATCCGATCAAAATCCCAATGGCATTCCTCATAGAAATAGAAAAAGCAATCATGGAATTCATCTGAAAAAATAAGAGACCTAGAATAGCTAAAAAAATCCTTAGCAGGAAGAGTGAAGCAGGTGGCATCACTTTTTGAGTTCTTTCTATACCCTAGAGATTAGTGCTCTATCTGATGTGTGAGGGGTAAAAATTTGCTTCTAGGGTATAGGCTCTCTGTTCACCTCACAGATTGTTTCTTTTGGCTGAGAAGAAACATTTTAGTTTGATTCCATCACATTTATTGATTCTTGGTTTTAATTTTTGTACTAAGGAAGTTGGGGCCTAATCCCACATGATGAAGATTAGGACCTACTTTTTCTTCTATTAGGCACAGGGTCTCTGGTCTAATTCCTAGGTCCTTCATCCACTTTGAGTTGATTTTGGACATGGTGAGAGATAGTGGTTTAGTTTCATTTTGCTGCATATGGATTTCCAGTTTTCCCAGCACCATTTGTTAAAGAGGCTATCTTTTCCCCAATGTATGTTTTTGGAGCCTTTGTCTAGTATGAGATAACTGTTTTTATGTGGGTTTGTCTCTGTGTCTTTTATTCTGTACCTTTGGTCTACGGGTCTATTTTGGTGCCTATATCATGCTATTCTTGTTACTATAGCTTTGTAGTATAGTTTAAGTCCTGGTATTGTGATGCCTTCTACTGCAATCTTCTTGCTAAGGATTGCTTTGGCTATTCTGGGTCTCTTATTTTTCCAGATGAATTTCATGATTGCTTTTTCTATTTCTATAAGGAATAATATTGGGATATTGATTGGAATTGCATTGAATCTGTATAGTGATTTGGATAGTATGGCCATTTTGACAATATTAATTTTGCCTGTCCAAGAGCATGGGAGATATTTCCATCTTCTAAGGTCTTCTTCAATTTCTTTCTTTAGTGTTCTGTAGTTTTCATTATAGAAAATTACAGAGTCTTACCTCTTTTGTTAAGTTGATTCCCAATAATTTTATTTTATTTTATTTTTTAGAGGCTATTGTGAATGGGGTAGTTTTCCTAATTTCTCTTACAGAGGATTCATGACTGATATATAGAAATGCATTTGATTTATGGGTATTGATTTTAAATCCTGCTACTTTGCTGAACTCATTTAATAATTCTACAAGTTTTCTGGGAGTTTTTTTTTTGGACCTTCTAAGTATAGAATCATGTCATCAACAAATAATGATAGTTATTTATACATTTAGAGATGGAGTCTCTGTGTTGCCCAGGTTGGGCTCCAACTCCTGGGCTCAATGGAGCCTCCTACCTCGGGTGCCTGGAACTACAGGCCTGCATCATCCTGCCCAGTTCTTAATGTTTCTTTTGTAGTGCTTTTATCTACCCACCTCACTGAATCAGGACCCTGCTGGAGAAGCATCAGTCCTAAAGCCAGAAAATACTGAGCCAGAAAGAAAGACTGGAGGACTACAGAGCTCCTGGAAGTTACTATCAGGACCCACATGTCACTTTGAAGTTCACTTTTGTGAGAAGGATAGCTGCTTGGTTTAGATGACCAAGTGAAAAGACAGCTATGTTAATTCTCAAAAAGAAGGTGGGTTAACTAATTATTTTCTTCAGTGAGCCAAATGTCCCACTATTATTTATAACACGATATGCTTTTATTTTATTATATGATTATATAACAGAAAGTGAGAGAGACTTTTAATACTATTAAATCTGTTAATCCTAAAAACTTTTAAAAAAAAATTCGTTTTGTTTTATTTTGCAGATTAGGAATGGAATCCAGGGCTTCACTCCTGTTAGGTAAGCGCTCTACTCCTGAGCTGTGTCCCCAGTCTCTCATCCTGAAATTGTTGTATACTGTTTTATTATTGTACTTTTGATACCAGCCTTGGAGATCAGGATCAGGTCCTCATTGCTCTGGTGTTGAAGATTAAACTCTGAAGAAACACTGAGACAAAAGTAGAAAGCAAGTTTTATTTAAGAAAGAGACAGAGGTAGCAGACTTATCTGTAGAGAAGGGGGCCCAAATCTAGGTTCCTGCGAGTATGGGTGTGTCTTACTCTTTTATAGTCCTCCTAATGGAACCCCCTTCTGTTTCTTGTCCACATACATGCCTAAGGGCAGGAAGGAGCAGCACAGGGGGTAATTGCTTATGTTGGGAAGTGTGATCCCTGGAAGTGTTAGCTGTCATCAGCCTGTTGGTTTTTCTTTGATAACCAACCCTCATCCTGGATCCCCATCATTCATTACCTACACTACTGCCAGGCTTTCGCCCCCTGCTTCAGTTTGCTGAGGAATGTGATGTATCCTGTCCCCTTGGGCCAGACAGGACTGCAGGCAGATTGCTTTTTGGCAAAGAAAGCATGTGGGGAGTCAGTACGGTGGGCTCATTTTATAGAATTATTCTCTTAACCTTGTGTTCCCACCATCCTCATCTATTTATCCCTTTACACTTTTATAGGACAAGTTCTCCTTATTACCATGTTGAGACATTATTTGTTGCCCTGAGAGACCATGAGCACTCGTACCTTGGAATGGTCTAGTGGTACATCAGGATCTACAAAGCATCGTTGAAGTGTGTCTTGTTTTTGCTTTTTTTTGACCATGGCCAATGGATCCTTCTGCCAGATCTCACCAAAGAGAGTAAATTAGTCACAGTGGAGGCTTATTCATCCTTTTAAAATTCTAAAACCACAGGTTAATATTAACATTATCCATTTCTCATTAGAAATCAACATGGCTCACTCCTACTCCTGTGGGATACAAATGAGCACATTGTAAGCGGTCATTTGCACTTTGTCTTATTTGACTGCCAAGGCAATTCTATTGGTCTGTTTTGGCATATAAACTCCATTTGAAATTTATTTTTATTTAATTGGGCAGTCCAATTTTGTGTGGCTAACTCAGTTTTAGCTTCCTCTTTGTTACTTCTCCTTCTATGGTCTTTGGGCTCAATGAGCCCCCCTCCCCCCTTTTTTTGGTACCAGGGATTGAACTCAGGGGCACTCAACCACTGAGCCATATCCCCAGCCCTAATTTGTATTTTATTTAGAGACAGGGTCTCACTGAGTTGCTTAGTGCCTCACTTTTGCTGAGGCTGCCTTTGAACTCCTGCCTCAGCCTCCCGAGCCCAGCTGCTGGGATTACAGGCATGCACCACTGGCCCCACTCTGAGCCTTTCTGATATGGTTATTGAAAGCCACATTGCTGGTCCTCCTCACCTTGCAAGTCACTTTGCGTAACCAGTGTTCACTTGAAAATACAATTCAGTTGCCAGATAAATACAGAATCGCATAATATTTGGGATATACCTATGCTAATAATTATTTGTTGCTTATTTGACATTCAAATTTAACCTTCAGCACCTTTATTTTTATTTGCTAAACCAAACCACCCAAAAATAAAATGGCAGGGGCCTGTGTTGGACTCACTACCTTATCTTCCTTTCTACCTTTAAGAACATTGGTAGAGAACTAAGGTTGTAGCTCAGTGGTAGAGCACTTGCCTAGCATGTGTGAAGCCCTGGGTTTAATTCGCAGCATCACAGAAAAGAAAAAAGAAAATTGGGGAAGGGAGAAATAGCAAGATAAACCTGAAGAGATTATTACACTGGGAGTATTTACAATAAAATTTAATTTTGTCTATCAATAATCAATATCAAGTCTATAAAATACATAAGAGCCTTATTTTTTTGGTGGGGGGAGGTCTTAGGAATTGTAGTTTAAGAGATGGAGATTTGGGTAAAACCCAAAGAGTGTTCTGAAGAGGGAATAAGAGGCTAGGTTTTAAGACAGCAACACCCTACATTGACTGGAGCAGGCAAATGTTAAAATGCATGAGTCCATATCTGATTGGTCAACTTGTAGTTACAGGTGCAAAGTGAAAGATTAGCATTCCATCTGGCCTGGCTCCAAACTAGTCTAAGTGTAACCTGTCAGATGATTTCTAGGCTCCATTTTACTGTGAACAAAGTAATTTTATCCATGATTTCACAATTGAAAAATTGATTTATTTTTCTTCTGACTTAAAAGCAATATTACAAACAAAACAAAACAAACAAAACCCTCAAACCTCTTCTTTGGGATTTTCTACCCCCAGGCTAATGTTAACTGCTACTGAATACACTTGAGTCAGCCTAACTATGTGCCTGGATTCCTGTGGGCCATGAATCATACCATACACACATCACTTCAGTCTTGATGAAAATCTGACTAATGCATTTGGTATTTAAGGTCCTAAAGTTAAATAATAATGTCATGAATGAAGAGATATAATTGAAAATTAAATAATTACATAGCTCATGGGTTTAGCTTGAACCTGGGACAGGTCCTTTTTATTCACAAAGAGGTGGCCGGCCCAGCTTTAGAAACCAAGCAACATTGACACTCATGTGAAACCATAGGCCAGATTCCTTTGCGGCAAAGACTTCCTGTGAAGAATATCTTCAAAGCCTAGTAAATGATCCTTCTGTATTGCATAATGTTTTCTAATAAATACCCTCTGTGGGAAGGAATGATCCCTGCACACAAAACTATGTGTGTGTCTGTGTGTGTGTGTGTTGCTGGGGATTGAATTCTTATGCATGTTAAGCATACACTCTACAAATGAGCTACCCTCCCAGCCTCCAACAAAACTCTTAAAAGAGTTTTAAGAAATGAATCAGAATGACTGAAATGTGAGTTCATTCACTTTTCACCTACTTTCAGAACCATGTGTGGTAACTAACTTTCAAGAGATAAGCCTATGTATGTACAAAGGTGAAATGCTAAAGTTAAAGTAGTGTCCTAAGACTCTTCCGGAATCCTGATGGGTAGGGTTGTCTGATAAACCCTCTTAAGTATTTCTAATCAAAATTATTAGTCTTCTGTATCTGGAAATTCCAGATCCTGTTCTTAAATAAGTCTGAGAAATTTATCACTTAGATTAGTGCATCTGTCCCTAGAAAAATGATCCAGAAGAAAAGGATGCTCCCATTTTCTTTCTTTGTCTTCTGGACCCCAAACAAATCTCTGTTATAGTTGGGATCTAAACTGTCTTCCCAAAAAGTCATGCATGGAAGACTTGGTCCCTAGTGCAGCAATGTTTAGAGGTGGGACTTTTGGAAATGACTGGATCATGAAGGCTCTAACCTCATTAGTGGTTTAATCCATTTTGATGGATTAATAACTTGAATGGTCTACTGGAAGGTGGTGTAGGCAGGTAGGATATGGTTGGAGAAAGTAGGTCACTGGGGGTTGTGCCCTTGGGAACTATATCTTGTTCCTGGGCCCTTTCTTTCTCTTTCTGCTTCTCAGCTGCCAGGAGCTGAACAGCTTTCCTCCATCATGCCCTTCTGCCATGATGTCCTGCCTTACTTAGACCCAGAGCAATGGACTCAGCCAACCATAGACCAAACCCTCTGAAATAATGAGCCAAAATAATTTTTCTTCCTCTAAGTTGTTTTTCTCAAGTATTTGTCACAATGATGAAAATCTGACTAATGCATTTGGTATTTAATCTTCTTCTTGGGGTAGCCTGAATCCAATGAGTGTTCATTGCAGGGGCAGGAAGGCATTTGACAATTCTGTAGAACCATCCCATAAACAGAGTGTCCCATGGAAGCAGCTGAAGCCTTTGGTGGAACCGTAACACCATTCAACTTCTGATCATTTCCTGCCCTTTCTTCAAGCATATTAATAATAAACTTCCTGCATGCTAACCTCCACCTCAGAATCATTCCTCAGGGAATCAACCTGTAACTTTGACATGAGGAATAGTTCAAGAAGGCAGATGCTAAGATGGGATTCTGCAATTGAGTCACTTGCTACTGGTAAATGGGGTACAGCTTAGCCTTGGTCAAGGTAGCAGAGCAATTGTCAAAACTTGTGCCAGTAATGAATTTGTATTGTATTTAAATGGAAGAAATACATTCCCTATGTATATGGCTTTGGAAAAATATCGGCATAATAGGAATTAGAAGGACAATGGAATTAGATTGGATGACTGTTGCAATGAGCAATAGATACTTTGAAAAATGAAAACTTGACAAGTGATTGCACAAACTACAAGCTAGGTATGGAAGTCAGAGGTATTTTGGAAGCATAAAAAAAAAAGAATGCCTATCTCTAGTAGCCAAAAGGCAGAAAAAGTTGAGGGATTAGGCTCAATATTTAATAGCAAAAGTAGCAGAATTCTAGAAAGGGTTTAACTCTAAACCAAGAAATGTTGGCTGTGCCCCAGTCATGGCTCCAATTAGTAAAGGCTGTGTGTTAGTCAGCTTTGTGTTGCTTTTACCAAAATACCTGAAAAGAACAATTTAGAGGAGGAAAAATTTATTTTCACTCATGGTTTCAGAAGTCTAGTCCATGGTTGGTCTACTCCATTGCTATGAGCCTGAGGTGAGGCAGAACATCATGGCAGAAGGTATCAAGCTCAGACCCAGCACTACAGCTGTGAAGTAGGGGGAGGGAAAGGGACAAGATAAAGTTCCCAAGGACATGCCCCTGCAGTGACATACTTCCTATAGCCATATCCCACCTGCCTACAATTACCACCAGTAGTCCATTCAAATTATCAATCCATCAAATGGATTAATCCTCTGATTAGGTTACAGCTCTCATAATCTAATCAATTTACCTTTGAACATTCTACATTGCCTCACACATGAACATTTAGAGGATATCTCATTTGCAGACCACAACAGGATGGAATCTGGGGATATGAAATTGGAACATTTGGGTTGACACATTTCAAAATGCTGATTCCCCAGAATCCCCCGAGCCTCAAGAATTGGGTTCTTCCTCCACATTAGAAACTAGCACTCACCCAATGTTTTTTAAGATAGTGCAGTATCCCTATCCCTGTAAGACAGCAGGACCCTCATCAGGGTCTGCCTTTGCCCCATCCTCTTGACCATTAGACCAATAACTATATTCTCTAACTCATGGAGGATGTGCCCTTCCTGCCATACCCTGAAGGAGCTGTGGAATCAAGCCAACATCAACTGGCAGGAGCTAGCAGAGTACATACAGAGTTCTACAAGTGCTCAATCATAAAGTGGAGAGTAGTGCGCAAGATTGGGATTATACTGATTTTTCTTTCTTTTTTCCTTTCTTTCTTTCCTTCCTTCCTCCTTCTTTTTTTTTTCTATGCTGGGAATGGAACCCAGGGCCTTACGTATGCTAGGCAATGTGCTCTACCACTTAGCTATACCTCTAGCCCATTTTCTGTATTCTTGATGCTCTGTCATTTGGAGCTTTGATTCTGGAAAGATTCCACAGTGAGCTAACTCCTAGAGACAGCAAACTCCTGGGAGAACTCTTTGATGTACACATCAAGCAATCCAGAACCCATGCCTTGAATCATCTGCTTTATCAAATTCTAACACACAATATGCACAATAGGCAAGACAATGTGCACTTTGTCCTAAATCACCAGGTCCTGGATAACTAGGAATCACAATTTTAGCCCAGAGCCTGCTGAAATTATTCAAACTATCCGATCAAAAGCTCACTTTGTGTACCTTCTCTTTCCTATTCCTTCCTGAGGAAAACCCATCTTTGGGTTATGCTTTCCTTCTCCACCTGCCCCCTGACCATCCCTGGTGCTTCCTCAGCTGACCCTTCGTTGTGTGTCATGCCTCCTGTTTCTTGAGATCTGTGAGTCTGAACTTCTTTCTTCCTGGCAATCATTTCCATGTCTATCCTCTTATCATGCCTGATTAAAAGACATCCTGTGTACATTTTTAACACAGGGATGGAATGTAATTTGGGCAAAGGAAATTTTACAGATATGGGAACACTCTCCTAGGATATAAGATTTAACACTCTGGCAAGGATCCCAGGAGAAGGAGCAGATATATTGCTTGTACAGCTCCTGGGAAGTTGGTGAAAGCAATGACTGATGCTAAATCAAGTACATATGCCAGAACTATTGTGACAGGAAGTGGAAGAAAAGATCAAAAGGGTCAGAGGATTGGGCATAAGGCTATAAAATCCACCCAATATTCTTTAAGAGAGACTGAAAGACATTTGACTTACTAAGGTGATGAGGAATGAACTGGGGAGAGGGACACCAGCTTCCTTGAACAGTTCAGTGGTGGCCATATGCGATAGACAAGCACTGATGATAGGAGATGCTGTGATGGTTAATCTCGGTTGTCAACCGGACTGGATAGAGAGATGTCTAGAAAATGAGTAAAGCATACTTCTGGGTATGTATGTGAGGGTGTTTCCAGAGAAGACTGTTGTGTGGGTAAGTGAGCTGAATGAAGAAGACCCACCCTACACATGGATGGCATCATCCAATAGACTGAGGTCCACAAGGAACAAAAAGGCAGAGAAAGGAAGAAGCTCTCCAACTTTAATGGAAAAAGTGTAGTTTTTTGCTGTTGCCATTGTCCATGGACATCAACTCCAGATTCTTCAGCCTTTGAACACAGACCTGCACCAGTGACTCTCCAGGGAGATGCCAGGCCCTCAGTCTTGGACTGGTTCTGCATCATTGGTCTTTCTTATACAGAAGCTTCCAGCTTCTTGGACTGAGCAGGTACTGGTTTACCCAGCTCTACAGCCTGCAGACCCAGCACTATATCCTGCGACAACCATTGTGGGACTACCCAGCTTCTGGTCCTCTAAGCCAATCTAATAAATCCACTCTTAAAATTGTATATGCTCTATTGGTTCTGTTCTTCTAGAGAACCCTGATTAATGCAGATGCCATTATAGATTGGGAATTCTTGATGACAATATGGATGATAGGATTCTAAAATAACAGAGTCCAGGTGGCTACACCTACATTCCAAAAGTAGGGTGACACAATGATTATGATGTGAGTGAGCCTACGCAGTGTTGTGCCTATGCAGAAACTATGGAGGTGTTGAAAAGAACCTGGTGTTCCTAGGGTCCTGTAGATGGGCATCAAACATAGGCATAGATAATTTTTTCCATGTTTTTTTTAATTGGTGCATTATAATTGTACAGAATGGTGGGATTTGTTGTTACATGCACACAATATAATTTGGCTAATATCATTCCCCATGACTTCCCCTTTCCTTCCCCTCCTCTCTGCCCCTGGAGGGATAGCTTAATTTTTATAACCTGAAATTAAAGGATGCAGGAAGGAAGCTGCCATAATAAAAGGTTGCTAACCTTTCTCCAAGTTTTGGACCAAAGATTTTTTTTTTTTAGACACAGAATCCACTGATTAAAGAAGAGGTTTAGCAAGGTGTGATGGTGAACACCTGTAATCCCAGTGGCTCAGGAGACTGAGATAGGAGAATTGTGAGTTCAAAGCCAGCCTTAGCAATGTTGAGGTGCTAAGCAACTCAGTGAGACCTGTCTCTAAATAAAATACAAAATAGGGCTGGGGATGTGGCTCAGTGGTTGAGTGCCCCTGAGTTCAAGGCCCAGTACCAAAAATAAAATAAAATAAAATAAAGTAAAAGGAGGCTGGGTCCTCATGAGGAAAAATTATACACTTGTATATTGTAATGATTGTTCCAATCTTTCTCTGACAATCTTTGTGGTTATTTTCTTGAATAATAATGTTGATTATCCTCAAATTCATGAAGCATCCCTGTTAGAATGGGGGCATTTGAAATCCAGGTAGTGAATGGAGTTTTGGCCCTAGCCTGCCTCACATTGATTCCACTGAGCCTAGTGACATATCTGATAGTTGTTTCCCCACTACTTGAGTATATAATTGCAAGGGACATACTTGATTTTAGCTTCATCCTTACATTGGTTCTTGGCCTTTGAGGGAAGTGCTAGTGTCATTAAGAAGAAAGAAAGGAAGTCTTTGACATTTCTCCTTTGGCCTTCTCATCAGCTAAGGTAGTAAAGCAAAATCAATGTCCAGAGTTAAATGGCAGGGGTTAGTGATATCCTATGGCTTTGGGGACCAGAGGAGGGTTGGCAGAGGGAAATCAGAGAGTGGAAGAAGGGGTTTAATGTGCCTCACATTCTTCTCTAGCTAAGATCATCCAAGTACTTCTGGGATGTGTAGAGTGAATCCTAACAATGGAGATTCACCCTACAGAGAGACAATTGTTCTTTCAAAAATCTATGAATAATCTCTGTATTGTCAAGTTTTTCTAGGATTATCATAAGCAGGGAAGGGAGCCTGGGAGAGACACATTCCAAAATGACCTGCCCTGAAGGGAGGTGGTATTCTAAACAAAGATTAGAAGCCTCTCTCGCGTTCTGCACAGGCGATGGAAATGGGGTTTCCCTTGGTGAAATGGGCTGGCTTCGAAAAAAACTAAGAAAAATAGAGCGATGAAAAAAATCACAGGACATAGAAAATATTTTCAGAAAGCAGGGACGAGAGGGGCTAGCCGGTCATAGGGATCGAGCTTCTATACTACAAAGGCAAAATGGAGCCTGCGATTGCTTTATTTATTTTGGGGAACATCAAAGGCCGTTCATAGACTGTTCTTCACTAAAAAAGGTAGAAGGTGAGCTGTCCAGTTCCCCACAGGTTATGCCCCTCTCTGGAGCTACTGTGAGGGATCTTCCTAGTAGAGTGGAGATAAAGGTCATGCGCCTTGGGCAATATATTGCATGGGGGAGCCACGGATAGTTCCCAAGGTCAACGCTAAAAATTTCCCTGGCTGCCTTACTGAGAGAAGACCCTCCAGTAGTCCATGGGTGGCTTCCCACAGAAGCAGATAGGAAATCAAGTCTTTGGCCTGGTGAGGATTACTATGTAGGCTTCTTACCCATGGCTCAGGGCCCAACAGCCAGCCAAACCCAGGCCCAGCTACTGTGACCTCCTTAACCAGATGCTCCGGCTCGTGACTTATGTGTCACTGGCATGGTTTGCTCAAAAAATTTGGTTAGATATTGAAGACCATCGATCTCAAAACACAAAGGATTGGGTGATGTAAGAAATAAACAATATTTCAGAGAGAATTATGGACCTGGAGCACATAAAGTCTCCAAAGGCAGGATGAGGATTGTGAGGGCAGCATAAAATATCCTGGGGAGACACTGTGGGAGCCCGACTGGCAGCTTCAGAGACAGCCAAGGAAGAAAAGGCCTTCTGTGTCATCAGCTCTGAACTCCTAACACCCTTGGGACTACTCTTTACAGTCGCTGTCAAAACCAAGCATTGTATGAGAGGAAGAAGACAAAGGAAAGAGAGGAAACGAGGGCAAGCTAATAAAGGGACCATGGGAGTTGGAGAGATGAAAGGTCAAAGTCAAACATGAACAATCAAGCACAGAGTGAACTTTAGAAAATAAAATAAATAACCAACTAAGTCTGAAAGGTAATAAAAAACATGAAATAAAACTGGAGGTGTATCTCAGTGGTAGAGCATTTACACAGCATGTATGAGGCCCCAGTTTCAATTCTAAATGTGTATGTGTGCACACACATGTACGTGCATGCACACACTCAAACACACACAAATAAAATAAAATAAATAAATAAATAAATAAATAAGACATTTGAAAGAAAAAAATTGAAGGAATGCCACCATATGGTGATGGGTGTTCCTAAGAATGATTCCGGATGCTGATTTCCCCAGAGCCATTAGCCCTGGCCCCGTGGGTGCAGCTCTTGGGCTCTGGGTACCACATGAACCCCTGTAGTCTAACATTTATGTTTGTCTCAAACAAAATCTCTCACGGTTATGACTGAATTCTCAATACATTTAAAGGTTCTGAAGAACACTGAACAAAGAGCAAAGACAAGGCATTAAGATAAGAGGAGTGGCAGTTCTCACTCTCCTTTTGACTCTGTAGGGGAAGGCTACTCCAAATCTGCTGTGACCCCTGGAGAAGATAAAGAACAGTGGCAAGATCCACAGAAGTCCCCAAACGTCTGAAGTCTTGTCTTATTCTCTCCTACTTCTTCCATTAAAATCTTCAAATAATTTTGAAAGCAGTTTGAAAATAATTAAATGCTTTCTTCTGAAATAATTTCAAATGTATCGAGAAGTTGCAAGAACCATACACAAAGAGCTCTTGAATCCTCCATTATGAATTTTGGAACCATTTGAGAACAGGCTGCAATCATAATGCCCATCACCTTTAAACATACCAGTATGTATTTTTGGGATATACCCCTGTAGTGAGTTGATTAGTGTCCCCCTAAAATTCATGTTTACCTGGAACCTCAGTAGGTGACCTTATTTCAAAATAGTTTCTTTGTAGGTGTAATTAAGGACCTTTGGTTAAGATCAATCTGGGTTAAGATCAACTACTGTCTTTAAAAGAAGAGGAGAGGACCAAGAGCAACAGAGATAGAGATTGGAGTTCTGTGCCACAAATCAAGCCTGCCAGGGATTTCATAACCATCAGAAGCGAGGAGAGAGACATGGGATATTCCTCCATCAGGGTTTCCGGGACTCAGCCCTACTGACTGACATCTTGATTTTGGATTTCCAGCCTCCAGAACTGTGAAAGAATACATTGCTGTTGTTTTTCAGCCATGCAGTTTGTGGTAATGTGTTGTGGTTATGCTAAAACTAACACGAGTTCTCCAAGGAGGAAATCAATATCAACAAAGCACAACCCCCTAATTCACGGACCCCCATTTCAAATTTTGCTAGCTCAGTAACTATGTGTCTCTTTTGTTTCTGGTCCGGGATCCAATCCTGAGGCACATTTTCAAACTCCTGCACTGTAGGTTAATTTGTCAGTCTTGCCCTGTCTTTCACATTCTTCAGTTTTAAAGACTGAAAGCTTTTTCTTCTGTAGGATGTCCTTAGACCTGGTTCCGTTTGATAACTCCTTTCAATCAGATCTTGCCATGCATTCTTGACAAGAACACTATGAACAAGATGCTGGCTTTGCATGTTATGGTACACCATATCTTCCTCCCACCTCTGGTGATGTTAACTTTGATTGCTTGATCATGTTGGCGTCTTCCAGATTTTTCCCCAATGAGTTACCATTTTTCTCTTCGTAATAAATACACATTTGGTGGGAAGATTTTCTGAAACAATGCCCAAATCTTGCTCCTTATCATCTTCTGCCCAATAGTCGTAACATTCACCGATGATCCCTATCTGAAAAAAAATCATCACCACAGTGGTGTCATATGGTTGTTTTCTTTTTTCATTATTACTGCTATTTGACTATAAGAAAGACCTTTCACTCCCTCCTCAATTTATTTACTTATTCATTCATGGATACAGCAATATAGGTTTTGATTTTACTTAGTAGGTTGAAATCTGATGCTACCATGTTTATTTTGACCTTTAGACTGTGCCAGATTCAGCCAGTGGGACAACCGAAATCCTTCAAGGTGACCTCTATGTTCTTTGGACATATCGCCATTATTCTTTAAGCATCTTCTTGTTTTCTAGCGCAAGAAGATTTTCCAGTCTCACCTTGCTCTTGTTCCACTCCTGGAGCTAGCCATTTTCTGGTTTCTTTCATCAGGGAATGGCATTTAAAAACCAAGATTAGATGTTCTCTGTGCTCGTGGCTGCTGGCACGTTATTGCTTCCAGTCTTACTCATTTGATGGAGCTGGAATTTATTTGCATGTCTTGTTAAAGAACAAAATTACCACAACTTAGTTTAAGATCTTTTTTTTTTTTAAAGAATTTTTTTAATACTTATTTTTCAATTCTCAGCGGACACAACATCTTTGTTGGTATGTGGTGCTGAGGATCGAACCCGGGCCGCACGCATGCCGGGCGAGTGCGCTACCGCTTGAGCCACATCCCCAGCCCCTAGTTTAAGATCTTAATTGGCTTCCTTTTGTGGTTCTACAGTCAGGTAACACCTCATTCCATAAAACAGAAAAAGTTCTCTGATAGGCTGAACAGAAGAATTTGGTTTTATAAACAAAGAAGGGCTGAAAAAGTAAAAACAAAGAACGAAAACTGGGTTGGTCATTTCAAAGTTACTTTCCTTATAAGGCAGGGGCAGGGAGACAGAAAAATAGGAAAAAATAACGAATTGGTTAACATTAGGTTAATCTTTTAAAAGAATCATCACACCCGTTGAAAACTCCTATTTAGGCAACTTGGCAGTTATCTCCCTCCCTTGGTTTCTCACAGCAGATAACAACTTACTTTTGGTTTGGTGGCACTGAACTTTAGCATGAGTAACTCTATTATGAATTTTAGTGGTCCTGTTAAAGCTCAGTGCAGTAATCTAGTCCAAAACAGTGGCCTCCTATGTGTCTATAGGAGTATGTATTTCATATACCTCCACATCTATGTATCTCTGTCTGTCCATGTACATATTTTAAAATAAGTTCATAGTATATTTCCAAATATGATTCAGTACCTCAAGATTCTTTCCATTTTCCCTTTTAGTCACTTCTCCAACCTGACTCCTATTGTCCTCTCCCCCCCCCACCACCGCCCTTTTTTTGGGATGGGTGAGTAGATACTAGGGATTGAACTCAGGGGCACTGAACTGCTGAGTCACATCCCCAGCCCCTAGTTTAAGATCTTAATTGGCTTCCTTTTGTGGTTCTACAGTCAGGTAACACCTCATTCCATAAAACAGAAAAAGTTCTCTGATAGGCTGAACAGAAGAATTTGGTTTTATAAACAAAGAAGGGCTGAAAAAGTAAAAACAAAGAACGAAAACTGGGTTGGTCATTTCAAAGTTACTTTCCTTATAAGGCAGGGGCNTTTTTGGGTCCCACTGAGTTACTTAGAGCCTCACCATTGCTGAGGCTGGCTTTGAATTCACCATCCTCCTGCCTCAGCCTCCGGAGCTGCTGGGATTACAGGCATGCGCCACCATGCCAGGCTCCTATTATCCTCTTTATGTTTACTTACTTGCTTGATTTACCTATTAGACCCTCATAACCAATCTCCAAGCTCATCACTCTCCATGGGGACACCTCTACCACCAATTCCACATAGCTCTGCCCCTAGATGTGCTGACACCCCTGAGAAGGCAATGGAAGAGAAGAGAAAGCTCAAAAGCAGCTTAAAAGAAAAAAATATGGAAAAGAGAGTGGGAAGTGACCCAAGTCTGTAGGAAGCTGACTGCAGGATGTGACTTGGATTTTATAGCATATACTTTGCCCTTAGTGGAAAGATAAAATAAAAGGCACTATAAGATATTCAGTCAGAAGAAAAAGGCACGAATACTCCCCTTTCCCTAGTTCCACTAGGATATCCACAATCAAATAAAAACAAATAGAAGTCAGCTGCTATGGGAAGAAAACAATTAGAAAGAAAGACGGATGTTGTGGAGGTCAAAGGTCACAGTAGCAGAGATAAGGCTTTTCCACAAGACTGGCTTTTCCACAAGTGTTGGAGGCACAGTTCTTTCCCAGTGTCTCCTCCTAATCATTTAATCTTAGGATAACCTTTTCTCCCACCTTAAATGGACTTTGGGGCTGGTGATGCGGCTCAGTGGTAGAGCATGTGCTTAACATGTGTGAGGTCCTGGGTTAACCCCCCTCCCCCAACACTACCAAAGAATCTGACTTCTTTTTGGCTTATTTTCTCACAATTCTGGAGGTTAAAAGTCTGAGTTCTTCGGTGGCCTCTTTCCCTGGCTTGTAGAGGGCTGTCTGCTTCTGGTATCTCCACATGGTCTTTTCTGTATTCAATCTGACTTTCAAGTGGCCAAGTCTCTTTCAGGGCCCAGATATTCATTTTCCTAGCTTCAATCTCCTGCCTCATCCACAGCCTCGTACTTCCTTGCAGGCCCAGGACCCAACTCAGTTTTCTTTTATCCTCTGAGGCTCTCCCTGTCTTCTCTGACCCTTGGAATTTCTTCTCCCTGGACTTTAATGGGGCAAATCTACTAGATGCTGTAGGGAGCAAGGTGAATCTGGAATCAGGCAACAGTAGAATTTTAAATTCTAGTTTTTCTGCTTTCCAGTTTGTGTTCTTAGCAAACTGTTCTTCAAACATCTATTTTATTACCTTTAAATGTACCTAATAATGTAAACCTCTTGGCAAAAATCCAGTACAGATTTGCCAGACTTAGAAATGACCTTACTTGTTTACACTTAAAAACTTCCTTAAGAAAAGGTTGGTTTTTGGAAAAGAGGTAGAGTTAATGGCAAGAGAAAATTTAGCTACAATAGGGACCTAGAGAAAGTTGAAAAGGAAAACTGTTTACTTCATGTTAGGAAGAAGAGAGAAACAAATGACACCATATTATAAGAATGATGTACTTAAAGTATGTCACTAACTGGATTCTGGCAGAAAGAATCTGGAATTCAGAGATTTAGTTCTAATCCTAAATATCAAGTCTGCTTCATTTCAGATTCTCGTTGTGCTTTCCATTTGTTAATTCCTTGGTAGTGCTGTAAACCATGGGTCATTAGGCGGGGAAACTGCTGTCACAACTTGCACAGGTGAATAGGGCAGGCTTTGACTATCATCCTCACTTGTGACAACCTCGCTATGGTCTATAAGCAGGGCGTTTTTCCTTTCTGGAGTAACTTGTTACCAGAAGCAAGAACTAGTCCTCTTCCTTCCTATGAGAAATGACAAGCATGAAATTTTGCAAAGGTACTGATTTGCAAATCCATTGTAGGACAAATTTCAATGGTTGGGTTGGAGAAGAGGATATTTTTCTAGCCCAACATGGGAGGTTTTATTACTGAAGTGATTCAAGAACTTCCTTATAAATCAGCATCTCCTGAGGAGGGTTTGGAGACACAGGCCACTCCGAGTTGAAAAGGAAAAGCATAGCCACCTCCCTGAGGGTTGTCCCTTTTTTGGCTTGCTCCAAAAAAACAGGCCACTTTTTTGGTAGCATTAAGTCATCACTCAATGCCTTTCTGTTCTGCAGAATTGGTTTCAGAGGGGTCTTCAGATCTCCAGGAACTGCTTCTGTAATTGAGACTGACTGCCTGTAGGTGGCACCAATGTACCATTTTCCCAAGCAGAAACTGCTCTGGGATAGAATCAACAAATTTCCCTCCCAACCCAATCTATTTGAGAAACTATTGCCTACCTTTGAAGGTTTCGTGATGTCTGCTGGATAAAGCCAAACTATTCAAGGTCTCTGCTTGAAGTCAAACTGAGATCCAGTCTTTCTGAGTTAACAGAATGGTGGGAAGAGAGGCCTGGGGTCTTTTGATTGGCAGAGAGAGAGGAGGTTATTTGAGTTCTGGGGAAAAGAACTGAACAAAAGCAATGAGGATGAGGAGAAACTGCTGGTGTCTGTCGCTGGCATGTCTGTGCACTAGCGCCATGGACTTGTGTTTTTATAGAGGCACTGCACCTGAGAACAGTAGGTCTGCTTTTTTATACAAAACCTGGGACTTATAATTTGGTACTCAGTCCACAGGGAATAAAATGCAGCTAGAAGGAGGCAAGGAGAGGCACTTTCTTTCCTACCTCTACATGAAACACAGCTTGACTCCAGGCTGCCACACAGCTGTGATAGTGGCACATAGCAACCTCAAATGGATTCCTAGACAAGATAATAAAGGGGATCGGGGACAAAGAATATGAGAAGGCTCTTTATGAATATATAAAAGTCCCACTGACCCCACAAACATTTGGAGAGGATTTTGCAAAGTCAGTCTCCCATTAAAGGCATCAGGGGAAGAGCCAAAGAAATGGGATGGGATGGTGGCTCGGATCCCACCTACGTTCTGGAGAGACAGTAGCCTTATACGTTTTTTGTAAACTGCTTTTGTAATTGGGATCTTTTTGTTACTGAAATAACTCAAGTACCTCCATATTATAAATCAGCTTTCCCTGGATACTTGCAATCTTATCATTAGAAAGTAACTTTAATATTATTATTTGTACCAGTTATTATTTTTTTTAAAGAGATAAGGGTCTATGATGCCTAGGCTGGTCCCTAACTCAAGCTGAACTCAAGCAATCTTCCTGCCTCAGCATCCTGAGTAGCTCGGACTACAGGTGTGTGTCATCCTGCTCAGTTCTATTCTTCTTTTTTTTTAACCAATGCCTTCAAATATATTTTGTCAGATATTCTTTCTTTACTCCAGGACAATCTCTAGACCTTCTCCAATCATCAAAAGCCCAAGCCTTCAGGTATTGGAATTGACTCACTTTGGAATCCAAAGACAGAACTTCAGTTCTTCAGCTGATTCAAAGCAGCTCTTGTAGCCTTATTGGCCATCAGTTTCTGCAAGTGATGATCCAATATTTTGACTAAGGTGGACTGTTTGCCCCCTCCTCCAGCCCCAAAGCTTCCTTGTTTCCTTTGGGAAACCGAATGGTAAAATGTGAAGACAAAGTACATTGGCGATCAGGGGCATTCACTCCTAGCTCCATGTCTTACCAGCTGTGTGACTGTAGGTAAGCCATGTGTCTTCATGATCTTGGCTTCTTTACCTATAGAGGAGTGTTATGGTTTAAGATGCTGGTCCTCCCCCAAGGCTCATATTGAAATTTGGTCTCCAGTGTAACAGTGTTGAGGTGGTGGGACCTTTATAAAGTGATTAGGTCAATAAGAGGTGCAGTTCTCATGGGACTGGGCTAGTTATTGTGAGGAGCTTTTTATAAAGCAAGCCTGCCTCTTGTGTATCCTTTCCTCTGCATGTACCCACTTGCCCCTCTGATTTTCTGCCACCTTGTTATGACACAACATGAGACCAGAACCTCTTATTTTCTGGGGCTGATATGTAGCTCCATGGTATAGCACTTGTCTAGCATGCATGAGGCCCTGGGTTTTATCCCTAGTACCTCTAACCAAACCAAACCAAATAAAACCAAACCAAATTATTTTCTTTATAAATTACTCAGTCTCAATTATTTCCCTATAGAATCAGAAAATGGACTCAAGGGGGAATAACGCCCTTTGTTCTTCAGGGTTGTGAGATTAAATGGCACAAAATGCGTGACAGTGGGACAAACTTTATGTGGCTGTTCTGATGGTGGGTTTTTTTTTTTTCCTGTCAATTTGTCTCTCTCTCATTAATAAGTAGAAGAAATGAAACCATGAAAGGAACCATGGGGGCTGTAAGAAAGATGGGACAGTATCTGTATGTTTTTCTCTTACTTCCCCAGGATTCACAGATTCCTCACGTCCCCACGGACAGACAACATGGGGAGGTGTACTTTCTCTGTATTGGAAGCATCTCAGGGAGCTCTGGCCAAGCAGTATTCAGTGACTCACCTTAATACCTGTGACAGTGCCCAGCACAGAGGAGGAGCTCAGTACATATTTGCTGAGTGATGTCGCTTGTTATATATTACTGAATATATCGATGATGCTATTTGCAGCCTCATCTCCTACCCACTTGTCTCCATCTGAGGTCCGTGGCTGTGAGCTTCATTCAAATTGTATATTTGTTGAACCCTGATTCTTTGCTGGACTCTAACAGGGAAAGCTCGGAGAAGGCAGATACAAAGATTAATAAGAAAAACCCTTGACCTTTAAAAGTTTAAAAGGAGAGAAAGGATGTAAATGGAAATAAGCAAAACCCGTCTCTGTACTTTCTCTAGGCAAAAAATATTACAAGGGTCTTAGTGCCTAGGAAATACAAACCTTTATGCATTTACTGACCAAATTATGGACAAAAATGTCCATTAAAAATATTTAAGCCCTCTTCTTGAAAGCATTCAATTTTGCCTTTTAATTTCTCCTCCTAAACTATCTGATAAAGCCTGGCATGCCATGTGTTTCTGGTTTTCTGACAGAAGTTATTCCTAACAATGACACCAGATGCAAGCTTTTTATATTCTTAGCCTGGATGTTAAGTAGTAGTCAAGATTGCTCACAGGGCTGTGGGGTCACTCAGTGGTAGAGCCCTGACCTTGTATGTGCAAGGTCCTAGGTTTCATCTCCAGTGCTGGAAAAAGAAAAGAAAAAAAATCCCTCCCAGTTTAAACAGCCATCTAACTCAAAAAGGGAATTATGAACAGCCAATTACACTGACTTCCCTAAGGGGTTCCGCCTCCTGTGATGAATAGCTTCTTCTCTCTGACTGTAAAGATGGAATGGATAGAACCTTTGAGCTGAAGACAGAACTGATTCTGTGTGTTAAATGGAAATGCGGGCATTTGTACATGCAAATCCGTAATGAATAAGAAATTGACTGGAAGGAAACAGGACAACTGAGAGCAACAAGCCGGCTTGTGGAATAGGTGGGGGATGTGAAGCATGAACAGCAGCCAGAGAAACGGCTCAAAGTCAGTGGATGTGCTGAGGAGGTAACAGTGGGTTCAGAAAAGAAATATCCACGAGTGAAGCAACTGGGGTAGTTTGGAGGAAGAATGATTCCAGAGACTCATGGGGCTCAGGGAAGTTTGAGAGCACTAGTTTGGGGTGGCAGGCAGACGGCTGTCTGAGGAGTTTTGGATTCAAGCAGGAGATTGAGCACTGGGAAAGGCTGAAGATCCCAACTCTGCTAAGTGACATTGAGAATCTTTGCAACTTGCCAGACCCTGGTGGCCTCAGCTGGCTCACAGAGGGTTAGACCAGACCAGTGGTTCTCAGCCATTGCTACTGATTACAATCACCCAGGTAGCTTTTAAAACCCACCGACGTCTGAGATCCATGCCCCAGACATTCTGATTTAATTGGAATGGGGTGGGGCAGAGGCAGGGATAAATTTTAACAACTTTACTGAGCTATACTTTACATGCCATCAAAAACATCCTTTGAAAACACACAATTCAATAGGTTTTAGGCTCTTCATAGAGTGTTGCCACCATCACCTCTATATAATTTTAGAACATTTCATTACCGGAAAAAGAAAACAATGTACCCATTGTCAGTCACTCCCTCCACCCAGCCCTAGGCAATCACTATTCTATTTTCAATCTCTCCAGATTTGCCTACTTTCAACATTTTATATAAATGAAATTAGACAACACTCAGTTCTCTGAGACTGGCTTCTTTTACTTAGCACAATGGTGTCAGGGTTCATCCACTGTGTAGCATGCGTTAGTACTTTGTTCCTCTTTACAGTCAAATAATCCCTTCTATGGATATACCATATTTAAAGCATAGGTAATTTAAAAGAATTCTAGGGCCAGGGGGCATAGTTCAGTGGAGTGGTGCAGTATTGGCTAAACATGCGTGAGGCCATGGGTTTGATCCTTAGTACTGCCCATAATCAATCAATCAATCAATCAATCAATAAGAGAATTCCAGGACGTTCTAACATGTCACCATGGCTAAGAACCGTTAGATAATCATTAAGGATGGATTCACAAGGGTGGACATTATGGAGCCAACAAGAGCCTCTGTCTAGTAAAGTCATTCCCTGACAATATTATATACATGTCCTGATTTATGGCACGTCTAGTTTGCAGCTCTGGATTGTGGAGACGTTGGTTGCTGCACTCAGAGGAGCTGGTGGGGTGCACGACCGTGATGATGCATGTCAGAGAGAGCAGAGGCCCCAGCTGGCCAAAGCCCTAGGCTGAAGAGATACCCAATTGGTCTCCTTGGTGAAAGGTCCCTTAGGTCAGTAAGACTTGGGAATTTTTTTGGTTTATGTTTTTGATTTTGGCCAGAGCACAAAAAAGGCGAAGAAGGTGTTTCCAAGCCCTGAACGTGATTCCATGGAGCTCAAAGAGCAGCCTTTGTTATACAGAAGACAGATTTGGTTGTGAGGCATTAGCAAGGATTGGCAGCCGAGTGCTCTTGCTGCTAGGCCGAGGTCCCCTCCTACTGCCTCTGCTTGGCCCTTTGGCCTGTTGTCCATTCAGCAGAAGACCCCAACCAGGTCCTTGCCAATTAGACAGGCCGGTGCCAACTCACTGAAATTGCTATCTGCTAGGTAAGAAAAGATGGTCACACCTGTTCCCATCCTGTTCAGAATCTTTATTGCACCCCAGGGTGGTTCAGCAGCTGTTCAGACCATTACCAGGGAGCAGGCTAATACTTCTGTCCCTGTTTTGTTTTGTTTTTTTCCAAACTTGTGAAAAAACGGAGGGATTTTAAACATTATCACAAAGCAAAATAAAGACAGAAGAAGTCACAGAACTTACAAATGCAGTCACATAGAGATCTGTCATCATGGTGGGGTGAGAAGAAGGGAGCCTGCTGTCACTAGGGCCTCTACCCATACCTGTCCCTTCAGCAGCCTCCTGCCAATCTCGGTAAAACATAAAAGATATGCTTCTCCCTCCATCAGCCTAACATTCTTCAATGGCTTTCCTACACTTGGCACGGGATCCAGAGACCTGCAGGATCTGGCCTGGCCTTCCATGGCCTCCTGTCTCTTTCTCCCTCTGTTCTTACTCCAGCTGTTCAGACCACACTGATTGACCCTCACTTAATAAAGCTCATCTGCTTTTTTTCTTACTTCAGAGTCTTTGCCATTGGTTTTCTGTTTCCCCAAATGATGTGTTCATAACCTTCTGCCTCGGGTTTTAACATCTTTTCCTCCGAAACACGTTCTCTTTCCCCTTCGCCCACTGTCTCAAGGGGGCCTCTTCTTACCTTTTCTCATGGCACCCTGTGATGGCCTCATTTGGCATACCACTGTTTGTAGCCCTGCTTCCTATGTTGGTTTAACATCCATCCCTCCCCTAGACTGGAATTCTCTGTTGGATTTATTGCTGCTTTACTGCTCTGGATAGAGCCTGGCTATGATCATGGACTTGAAAATGCTCTTTGGAGGCTGGTGATGTGGCTCAGGGGGTAGAGCACTTGCCTCATACGTGTGAGGCCCTGGGTTCAATCTCCAGCATCACACATACCCACTCAAATGCTTGATGGAGAACATGCTTGGGTGTATGGCCCTGTCAGGGGCAATGACCACCTGGATGAGTGATGGGAAGATTACAAGGAAAGGGGAAAAGCAAGGCCCAGAGATGTGTTAGTCATATAGGAACATATGGAAGTGCAGGCAAAATCAAGTGGGTGTTTAGGCCCAGGAAGACAGGGTTCAACACTAAACAAGTCATATGAGAAAAGACTCAAGATACAGGCGAGGGCCTTATATCCATGGTACCTCTGCTAGACAGGGATAGGAGAAGGTGATGGTTGGAGGAGTTGAAGGCAGCTTCTCCACAGCTGTGGAACACAGTTTTCTAATATAGGAAGCTCAACGAGAGGTCAGAGGGAGCCTTGTGGGTGGATTGCCATTTGAGTTATGGGAGACACTGTTAGTCAGCTTTTCATCACTGTGACCAAAATACCTGGCAAGAATGACTTGGAGGAGGAAAAGTTTATTTGAGCTCATGGTTTCAGAAGTTTCAGTCCATGGTTGACCAGATGGTCAATCATTGTTCTGGGCCCACAGTGAGGCAACGTAGTACCATGGCTGAAGAGCATGGCCGAGGGAAGCAGCTCAGGACAAAGCAGCCAGGAAACAGAGAGACAGAGGCGGGGGGAAGAAGCACCCTTCCAGGGCACACCCCCAGGGACCCACCTTCTCTAGTCATGCCCCGCCAGCCTACAGTTATCAACCAGTCCATTTAAACTAGGATGTACTGATGAGATTCTGAGAAACTGATGTGACTCCATTTTTGAAAATAAATAAATAACAGCAGCTTCTACCTCAAGGCCTGTCCTAAGGAAGGGGGCATGACCCTTGTCCTTGGAAAAACCCACAGAGCACTCCTAGGCACATACCCACCCTGCTGAGTTGTTTGTCTGTAAATAACAGGAGAGATCTGTGGCACCAGGTGTCCCTGACTCAATTAGGCTAGGTGAGGACCCATAGCAACCCCCTAGCAACCTCCAATCAGCATGAGACAGGGAAAATACCTGGGATGCCAGATGACCCCCCAGTAGTTTATGGTGGTTGATAACATGTTGGGAAACCATGTAGTTCAGCACGTACACCCCTCTTGGCTTAAACCAATCAGTTCAAAGGAATCCCCCTCTTGAACTAACCAATCACCCCTACCCAACTTGTTCCCACCAGTGAATGTGCTAATCAATGTTAAGAGTTGTTGTTTGACTTTCCCGCTGTATGGAATGATTTGCTGTATGATGTTGTGACGCATAGAGTATCCCCCCAAAACCTATAAAATCTCACTGAACAAAGGACGGGAACTCACTCCCTGGGACCGCTGTGTCGGGAACGGTTGTGAGTTCAGGCTCGAGCTTGCAATAAAGACTCTTGTGTGATTGCATTGGATTCAGCTCCTGGAGGTCTATTGGGGTCCCACGAATCTGGCATTACAGTTATAGCTCTCATAATCCAATCATTTCATCTCTGAATATCCCTAAAGTAACACAGGAGCTTTTAGAGGGCACCTCATATCCAAACTGTAACAGAGAACTCCCCACTTATATTGAATGTTAAAATGTGAACTTGGTGTTCCAGGGAGCTCTCTTCTAGATAGATAGAGAATTCGGTGTACCCAGGATGGTCAGAGGCTGTGGGAGCCCAGGAGCCGCAGACAACAGGGAGGGACTGGAGAGCTAAGGGGAGATCTGATCTTGTCATTACAACTTTATTTTCATGGGAGTTGAATATTTTCATTATATTACTCTTTTGGTGGGGGAGGTGGGGTTTCTGCTCTTAAAGTCTTCTCAGAGGCCATCAGTATGAGCAGACCCATGGTCTCACTTCTCCATATCTGAACCCTGGAGGTTGCATGATATGTTGGAAGACATGTAAGACAGAAAAATGGTCTTCCCTGGCGGTGGACAGAGACTTGTTGGAAGCCGGGGCAGACGGATGCAATGCTGTAAGCTTTGAAGATAGAAGAAGGGGAACCAGGCGCCAACAAATATGGGTGGCCTCTAAAAGCTGAAAAAGGCAAAGAAATGAATCCTTCCTTATCCCAAAGTATGATGTCTATGTGGGGTATGTATAATAGGTCCATAGCTCCTCCCAGTCAAAATGTCATTTACCAGTGAAGGACAATTTTGCCATAAGCAATATTGCCTAAGTTAAAATTTACCACTTAGTCTGGTTTCCAGGATGTGGTGAGCAGAATAATGAATGGCCTCCTAAAGATGCCTGTGTCCTAATCCCCAGAACCTATGAACATGTTACCTCACATCCCAAAGAAGAATTAAGGTGGCAGATGTGATTAAGGTGTTAATCACTAACCTTGAAATAGGGAGTTTATCCCGGATGATCTGGGTAGATTCAATGTAGTCACAAGGTCCTTGACAGAGGAAGAGGGGACAGAAGAGTCAATGTTAGAGTGATGCCACCAGAGTAAAAAGTGGTCCTAGCTGGCTTTGAAGAAGAAGAAGTTCCCCGAGCCAAGGAAACACAGATGGCCTGTAGGTAGCTGGGATAGGCCAGAAAACAGACTCTTTCTGAGCCTTCAGAAATAAACATCTCTGCTGGAATTTAGCCCAGTGAGACCTGTGAAGAACTTCCAATCTATGGAACTGTAAGAAAACTTTATGTTGTTTCAAGTTGCAAAACTTGTGATAATTTGTTCCAGGAGTATTAGAAATGAATACAAAGGCTCACTGGATTTAACTCAGACAGGCTGGGGAAATAAAAAAAAAAACACCTGAGGAGGGATTCTTTTCCTTTCTTCTGACTTCTTTTTTTTCTTTTGAGAAAAGGCAGAGTGGGTCTCTGACTGTCCCACAGAGAGGCTTGAGAAGGCTGAGTGTTCAAGGCCCACAAGCAAGGGCTGTTGGTTCCTGTCCGTCTGCCTTTTGGTAGGGTGAGCCAGGAAAGCAGCCCCACCAGTGGAAGATGGCTTGGATCAACTGGGACTTTCTGCATATTCATGTGTCCAGCATTTATCAAGTGCCTGCTAAATACCAGCAGTGTGCTGGGGTACTAAGATGAACAGCAGTCCTTGGGACTTGTCATTTAATGGGGAGAGAGGCCAGCACACTACACTTAAGGTTTATGTAGGGTGCATGGATGAGGAGTCTCCAGGGTACCTGGGAGAGTCAGGCAGAGACCCCTGAGGAGCTGGGCTGGGTAGATTCCTGAAAATTAAGAGAACTTAGCCTGAGGACTGAGATTGCAGGAGCAGAGCTGTACTGAAGGGAGCTGGAAGTTTGTGTCACATGGATAGAGTCAGCTGGGGACTCACTCCACCCCTTCTCCCATCAGGAGATGCTGCACCCCCAGCTCAACTTTCCAGGGGAGTGAGGCTTCCTCAATCTCTTCATTCCCCACCTCCTGCAGGGGGTCTGCAGTTTTCCCCAGACAACCTTTGTAAACAGCATGCACCCAGCTGATCTAGGCAGTCCTCCACTGATGGGCTGCTTTCTCAGACTTCCCCTAGAAAAGGCAGAAGAGTAGGGGCTGACTGCCCTCCCCTGTGGACTCTCTAGTACCCAGGCCTCCTTTCAGGCTCCACCTCTTTTCCTCCTCCCCCTTCTTCTTCCTTTCCCTCTTTCTTTTCAGTATTGGGAATCAAACCTAGGGCCTTGCAAATTCTAGGCAAGTGCTCTATTGCTGAGCTACACTACCAGTCCTAGGCCTACTTCTTCCCGTATCCTGGGACACCGGGGTATTTCCCCCGAGTCCTGAGTGCATGGAGACCCAGGAGGGACCACCCTTGCACACCAGGATCAAGGAGAGCAAAAGTATTCCAGACAGAGAAAAGTGTATGTGTAAAGGTACAAATGAGAGGGAGATCCACACTTGGGAGACACAGGGTGTTGAGCTTGGTAGATGAGCCCTCTGGGAAGCAGCAGTTAATTCCAGATGATTTTTGTCCACTGTGCTATGGGCTTTCCATATTTATCCTGTAGGCCTTTACTTATCCAGTCTGCAAATATTTATTGAGGACTGTATTAGTTTCTAGGGGCTGCCTTAACAAATCATCATACACTTGTGGTTTACAACAGGAATTTATTCTCTAACTTTCTGGAGGCAAGAGTTTGAAATTGAGGCGTCGGCAGGGTAGTGTTGTTCCTTCCGAGAACTAGGAAAAGAATCCCTCCCTGTGTCTCAGCTTCTGGTGGCATCAGACATTCCTTGGCAAGTGGCAGCATAGTTCCAACCTCTGCCTTCACATAACCTTCTCTGTTTGTCTTTGCGTGCCCTTTTTCTGTCTCTTTTAAAGGCCCACACTAATCTGGTATGATTTCATCTGGATTCTTACCATAATTACATCTGCGACAATTTATATCCTATTTCCAAATAAGGTCACATTCTAAGTTCTGGGTAAAAATGAATTTTGGAGGGTAAAAGGGAGACTATTCAACCCACTCTGGGGATTTCGGTGTTTCCGACGCACTGCTGGTATTGGAGGGAGAAGGTTCCTTCAACAAGGAACTCAATAAGCCAGGAGGCTACCTGTGGTTGTCCTAAGTGCTAAAACGGCCACAAGCTGGAGCATCTATCATAATCAGTGTTCTAGAGAGGAGGCTGTAGAGAGGGTGGTGGGAAAAGACTACTCTGCAGAATGGACAGCTGAGCTGAGACCCAAAGCATAAGGAGGACCAGCCATGCAAAGATTGGAGGGAGAGCCGGCCATGATGGGAGGAGCAGGAGCTAAAGGACTTGGCAATTTCCATGAAGAGGAACTTGGTCAGAGCCAGAGGAAGGGAGTGACGTGAAAGGAGCTTGCTTAGAGTGGTCAGTCAGTACTTTCCAGTAGTGAACTGGAGGGCAGGCTGGAGAGGGTTACTGCCCAGCAAGCAGGAAGGAAAGGTCAAACAGAACATGACTGCAGCCTTCCTGGAGAAACCATGCTGAGGCGTGATGGCTGGCAGGCATCCCAGGGATGGGGCCAGGTGAGGCTGTGAGAGACTCACAGGTGGTAGAAGCAACAGGATCTGGCTGGCGATTAGACTCGGGGTGAGGGAGGTTGCTGTGGTTTGGATGAATCCCTCAAAAGTTCATGTGTTGGAGGCTTGGTCCCTACAATGGAGTATTGGAAGGTGGTATAGAACCCTTGAGAGGTGGGGTCTAGTGGAACATCCTTAGGTCAGCGTGGCTTCGTAAGCAATTATGAGACCCACACAGTTCTTGGGCTTTCTGTTTCAAGATGTGATCTCTTCTTCCCACACACATCCCTGACATTAAGTCCATATCAGAGACCAAACCAATAGGGCTTGCCTGATCTTGAACTTTGAACCTCTAGAATAGTGAACTAACCAAACATTTTTTCTTGATAAAGTTAGCCTGCCTCAGGTATTTCACAATGGTAACATTAACAACAATAAAGACCAGAGGTGAAAGAACCTAAGGGGCCTTAGGAATCGGGTTTTGATGGGTGAGTGAAAAGCCAGTGCCGTTCACTGCAAGGGAAATACAGGGAAGAAGACTCCCAGTCATTTGGGACGCCTTAGAAACTGCTGGACTTCTGCATGTAACTAAATGGGCCACCTTCTCTGCAACTTCTCCAGGAGCTACCTGCCTACACCATTGGGTCCTGCTTACAGGGTGCAGGCGTGCTAAGCCACGCACCATGATTGCTTCCCAGTATGGATGGGCCATTTTCCCGCCCACTGCCCTTGCTTGGTCTATGGAACTAAGGGAGAGCTGCCCAGGTGCTATGGAAAGTCCTCACTTGCCAACAGTCCCTGAGACATGCGATCATCTATTTGGGGGATGTTTAGAATTATGAACAAAGAGGTTCTCTTCAGGGAAGGAGGATGGAGAACCTGTGTGGCCATGTTTCTTCAGGCCAAATCTCATTAATTTCTCCAAACTGCCTAGTCAACTTTCCATTACTATAACAAAATACCTGAGATAAATAACTTATAAAGAGAAAAGTTTTGTTTTGGTTCATAGTTTTAGAGGTTCTAGTCCTCTAATGATGGGGCAGACCTATTGCTTTTAGATCTCTGGGTGTCAGATGGCAATGGTAGGGAGTGTGTGGTGCAGCAAATGGCTCATTTCATGGTCAAGAAGCAAAAAAGAAAGACAAAGGGATTGGGTCCCACAATACCCTTTGAGAGCACATCTCCAATGACCTCAACACTTCTCACTAGGCCCCACTTCTTAAAGGTTCCACAACCTCTCAATAGTGCCACCCTGGGAATCAAGCCTTTAACATGGGCCTCCAGGATACCTTCAACATCCACACGATAGCACTGCCCTTTCAAAATGTTCACTAGTGTGAGCCACATTTTGAGAGCCAAGGAAACACATAAAGAGGTTAAGTATTTTGCTCACAGTCACACAAACAGCAAGTAGCAGATTCAGGACCCAAGCTCATGTATTCTGATCTGAGTGACTCTCTTCTTTTTCCACAACCCTGTTACCAAAGAAGGGCATTGTGGAAAATAGGTGTAAAAAAAAATCCAGGGTGGGGGCACATGGGTGGTTCAGATAGGAGTCATAGTAAACATCAACATGGACCTGTTTTCATTAGGTAAATTGGATGCAAAAATCTGTCTCAGAGTCCCCACTCCTCCATGGTGATTGGTCTGAAGAGGATTGAATATAAACATGCTCATTCTAGAGTGTTCATATAAACTTTTTCTGAAGATCTTCATGTACATCTCCTCCACATTAGTGGAGCAAACATTAGTTTGCTTCCAGACATAGAACCAAATTAACCATAATGATTAACTCATAGCATTCTATTATCCTTATACCTACATCGTGTGTGTGCACGTGTGCATGTGCATGTGTGCATGCATGCTGGGGATTGAACCCAGGGCCTTGTGCATGCTAGGCAAGCACTCTATTGCTAAGCACATTCCCACCCCTATTGAAAAATAATGATCATTTTCTCTCTTGATCCTCTAGTTCCAACACCATTGCCCTCCTCTCCTTCCTTGCCCTCAGCTTACCCAGATTTACATATTTAATACAACTTCCTTCAATCTACCTTACACCACACAGATATATATGTATATTTCTTCCATAATATGGAGTATTTTTTTATAATTGTTTAAAAATTCTTGCAAATGTTACTGTACTATAAATATTCTGTTTCTTACCTTTTGGTCTTAACATTATGATTTTGAGATTTATGTGTATTTTATGTAGTTTAGGTAATCTCTTCTGTTTATTTACAAAGCATTTTGCTGACTACATATGACTTATTTTGCTTGTCCATGTTCTTCGTAAGGGCCTCTAAATTGCTCTCAGATCAGATCTATGATGCATGCATCTCTGCATAAGCCTCTTTGAATGTCTCCTTGTGAACTTGTATGATAAGTTCTTTAGGTTATATACCTGTATTTCTATGAGTCTTAAGTCTTTCTTTCCTTAAAGAGCAATTTATAAGTTCATAATAAAAGTGCATGTCTCATAGAGTTGATGTGAGGGTGAGCTAAGGGTATGACTCATAGTGAGTGCTCAATAAAAATAAGTTGTGTTAATAATAGCTATTATTATCATCATCACTGTGAATATAAAGTGATTAGCATGGTGTTGGACTTATGTCATTCTACTAGACTCTGTGAGAAAAGGGATTTTTGTGTCTTTCTTGCTCATACTGTATCCCTAGCACCTAGAAAACTTTTGACCCATAGTAGGTATTCAAGAAGAATTTGTTGAATTAGTACATGAGAGCTATAAGCTGTTTCAAAGGTGGTGATGATGCCTATACAGCAAGTAGCTCAGTGGAGGGTATAATGTTAGCTAATAAATGCTAACTTTTCTCATGTCACAGAGATCCCTCCATCTCTGTCTCTTGCTGATGCTTAACTTGCAGGAAGGAGTTAGGGTACTGGTACTCAAAGTTGTTTGTACTTTGGAACTGTTGATTGGTCAGTCTTCCAGTTTACAACCTAACTCTTGCCTCTCACCATAAAATACTAGTTAATTTGCACAGGAAAAGAAGCAATTACACAGTGGAGAAGCCAGGAAGACACCACCTTAATAAGTAATCAAGATGAATATTATTAATAATGTTGTAAATCAAAATTGTGAGCCATCCAGCCAGAGGCAATGAAAATACAGTGTCACTTCTGTGACATTCTTACCAATGTCGAGTAATCTGAATCTGCTTATAAGGACAAGTTGGACAACCTCAAATTGAAGGACATTCTTCAAAATAATTTTCAAATGTGTCAAGGTCATGGAAGTCCAGGGAAGACTGAGGAACTGCTCCAGTCTGAAAGAGACCAAAAACACCTGACCAATAATTGTAACTCTTGATTCTGAACTGGACCCTTTTGCTAGAAAGGATGTCATTAGGAAAGTTGGTAAAAGTTGGAGGTCTGAGGGTTAGTAGAGATGTAACAACATTACTTTCCTAATTTTGATGTTTGCATTGAGGTTACATAAGACAATATACTCATTTACAGAAAACAGACACTAGAATGGGTGAGGAAGATGATGTGATAGCTTGAGAAATTACTCTCAATTGGCTTATGAAAAAAGCTTTTTGAATTGTATTTCCAAATTTTCTGCAAACTTATGATTGTTTGAAAATGTAAAATATTTTTTTCAAAACTTCTTATGTTTGGGTTTCAATTATATGTTAGTCAGTTTGACCTGCTATAACAAAAATGCTTTAGACTGGGTGGCTTAACCAACAGAAATTTATTCTCAAGGTTCTAGAGGCTGGAAACACAACATCAGGTGCCAATATGGCTGACTTCTGGTGAAGGCTTTCTGGTTTACAGACGATTGCCTTCTTAGGAAAGAAGACATGGTAGAAAGCAAAGAGAGCAAACAAGCTCTCAGGTTTTTCTTTTTATAAGGACAGTAATGTCATCATGTGGACTCCACCCTCATGACCTAATTACCTCCCAGAGGCCCACCTCTGGGATAATACTATCCTAATAAGGGTTATGGTTTCCAAATCTATAAATTTGGTGGAGGTGGTAGGTGGTAAAAAATGCAGCCCCTAAGGGCCTGGTCTTTGGGATTTAAGAAATCTTCCCAGTTGTCTATTATGCAGCTAAGTTTGAAAAACACCGAGTTAGATCATTTTTGCGAGATAATCAATTAGTGTTTTATAACCACTTGTTTCCCATCACCTGGAAACTCTGTACTGGGCAGTGTCTTCAGAGGGTAGCTGGCCATCGCAGTCCCTCTCTTTACCTTGGAGAAAGACCAGTCTCATAAGATGAGTGCGTTTGAGCTTCCCTGTGGGGCATCTTTGTGCCAAGCGATGGCTAGAGGCTTCTCATACTGCCTCCTCATACTCCTCAATGCCAGCTACAGTTGAGCCCCTAAATCACAAAGATATCAGACAATCGGTAGCAAACTTACCTGTCAGGTAGGACTGGGTCTCAAGTCCTACCTTTGCCGATTAGTAGCTATGGGATCTGAGCTATTTGCTTCATCCTTAAGCTTCGAATTCATCCTGTGCACTTCCTCATAGGATTATTGTGAGGATTAAATGAGGTCATTAGTGCATGAAAATCACCTAGCATAGTGCCCAGAATGGAATAAGCGCTCAATTTATGCTGCCTGTAATATTATGTAAGAAGAGTTATGTGATGTCCTGAAAATATTGATATTATCAATATTTTTTGATGGTGTGTGTGTGTGTGTGTGTGTAAGTGTGTGTGTTCTGGGAGAAGGGGAATGTGCTGACAGCTCCATCATTCAGAGAGCTAAGACCCTAAGTGATTGGGAATAACCTTGCCATCTGTCCTTCCCTCCCTGCTGGTCAGCCTGGCAAACTCTCAAGAGGTGAGTGTAAAGGCCTATGGCTAAAAACCCCTTCTGCTATAATCTCTTGGTGACCCCCAGCAGAAGAGAAAATTCCTGCTCTCTGTAAGTTTAAGTGTCTAGAAGAAGGGAGAGAAATTAGGAGGGGAAAGAGGGTAGCAGTAATAGAGAGAACCCCTAAGGACAGGTTCAATCTGCCTTTTCATCTGCAGGTTTTGGAGGGTAGAGAGTCCACTTTTGACATTGTGTCTTTGGGTTGGATATTGCTAGTAGAGAGCCACAGAGAACAGTTGTTTGAAGGGGAAAGGAGGTTAATTGTTTTAACTTGAGCAGAGTAAACTTGGAAAGTGAGAAATCCTCCCTATTCCAATAGGTCTCTGGTCCAAAACCACACCTGGCCTCGCATCCTTCTAATGATAATCCCCACAGAGTTCCAGGTGTTCAGCCCAGTGACTGATTACAAGCCCTGCCGAGTTCAGAGGGACAAGATGGAGGCTATATATAAACCCGACAAAGTTTCAAAAGGTAAAAGACGCATGACCGATTATGAAAGCTTACATTGCTCCAGGAGAGGGCTGAAGGTTTTATTTCTGCCCTGGCGGAAACCTGGCCTTTGTTCCTTCTTGGAAGGCAGGGAGGTCCTGTGGCCACAGTTCCCCATCTGTGAAATGGGGTGAGATTATCAACCCAGTGGGAATTTGTCTGTGTGAGGCACCTTTAGAAGGCCCCAGGGTCCAACAGCTCAATGCAGTCTGCGGAGCTGCTGCCAGTATTCCCAATGGCAAAGGTACCAGGGCCAGCTGACACTTCAGGTGGTGTCTGAGAGGCCGGTGGGAGGAGAGCTGGTGGTGGGCAACACCTGTGAGTCGTTTGGTCTGAGGGCCTGCCAGCAAGGCCTGCAACATGGCGGCAGCTGTGGGGAGAGGTCAGCAGGCAGCCCCAGCGTCAGGCAAAGACAGTGCCTCTTGGAAGGTGCTGGCTGGCATCCGGCTCTGCTCCCAGGCTCTGCTGTAGTCACTGAACCACACACATCGACAGAAGGAGGCTAGCACTGGATAATGCCAGAAGGAAGTAAAGTCAGAAAAGTCATGCAAGGTGAATGCAGACTTACTCCACAAAGTGTCCTCTACAGAATGAGGCAGCAACCTGGTAAGGCTGATGGTCTGGGGTAAACTTTGTACATGGAAGAGGGGTGAGAGATCATCTTCCCTGATTCCTTTTTTTTTTCTTTTCTCTTTTTAATGAAGGTGGGATCTCAGGCTTAGAAAGTGTTGGTGGCTTGCCCAACATCTCACAGCTAAATAGCAACAGAGTGACTAGTGGTTCCTTCGTCAAGTGCTCTTTTCAGTATAATTGAGCCTCCCTAAATGGCTAAGCATATGTCAAACTTTTGGAATTCACTTTCTCTCAAAGAAAATTGGCTTAAAGAGGCAATGTAGCATGGAGATAGAACAAAGGAATGGAACTTTGGTCCTCTGGGTCCTTGCCCATATTCTGCTCCTCTACCAGTAGCATATTCTCAGAAATGGCATTTAGTGAAACAGTTAAAAGCTTGGTTTCGTCTTTCCCAGTCCCTTGCAGGTGGGAGGTGGGAGGCACATCTCCCCCCCCCCGGGGGGGGGGGAAGCTAGGGACAGATAACTGGCCCTGAGTTTGAAGGTGTGTGTCTGTCCTGGAACCCAGTCAGTCAGGTGTGGTGAGGGCTGTAATGCATATAGTAGGGAGGGGTGACTTTCAGTGCCACCTCTGGGGCATACTTTGAAAGCAAAACAGTGCAACCTCTAGGGGCTATAATCATTCTTCCTCCAACCTTGAGTCCCCATCCGCAGCCACTGCAGTACTGGGGACATTGTCAGAATCTGTGAAGACCAGCCTAGTGGCAACAGTGCCTGAGTCCACCTCCTAACACCATAGGACCCTCCTGAACAGGTTCCCAAACCATATTGGGGAGCCACAGCTTTGCATTTAGTCTGAGTCCTCTGTCTCAACTGTACCTCTGAATGGCTGGGTGACCTTCAGCTCAGTTTTCCAAAACCACAAGATGTGTAATAATGTCATAGAGTCATTAGGGTTGGTGTAATAATTAAATGAGGTAACATTGTAAAAATAACTAGAACAGCCCTGGAGTCTCAAAGTTGCTTAAGCAACATCAATTTCCTTTCATTTCCCCCTTAGGGTTAAATATTATTAAAATTGTTATGCATGCCCAATTATCTTCCATTTTGGCAAATAAGCATTACACACATGCATGCCCATGCATGTGCGCACACACATTCATGCATGCACACACACATTGTTTTTTACATATATTCTACAAAGACTCACAGTTATATGAGTATTCAAAGGCATATTGGAAATCCTCTTGTCCTGAGCTCTCTACACAGGGGAGGCACTTGTGGCCCCGAGAACTAAAGTGGCTTGCCAGTGTCATGAGACCTAAGTGACATAACTTGTACTCAATTCTAAATCAAGTCATGGGTCCAAAATTAGTTATGGGTTACTTTGGAAGTGTGATCCTGTTCTTTGGTGGTTCATATCCAGATTAGCCATATCTTTGTAACTTCGAAGTCTGGAATGGGGTACTGGGTTGAATGCATTACCTGACTGACTCAGAATATCTGATATAATTACCTCCTTGAATATTTTGGAATCATATATGTTATGTCTAACCCCTCCAACTCTGAATCCAGCATCGGAGAGATTTGAAAACCATTGCATTACAATCTGCTGTGTACCATGATCAAGGTTTCCTCAGTTTTGTGGGGGCTACACAGGGAAGGGTCAGGGGTCAAGGTCACCTAGACTACTTGTCCTTATTTATTTCAGGTAATTCATGCAAGACATGGGAAGGGGCCACTGCCTCACTCTATGACACCTCTCTCTCTCTCTCTCTCTCTTTCTCTCTCTCTCTCACTCTCTCTCCAGGACCACTCTCACCTCCAACTTTCACCTCCTTGAATTGGTAAAGAAAACAAGGGTGAGGCATAGTGGTGCAGGCCTTTAATCCCAAAGGCTCCGGAGGATGAGGCAGGAGGATCGAAAGTTCAAAACCAGCCTTAGCAACTTAGTGAGGCCCTAAGCAACTTAGTGAGAACCTGTCTCAAAATTAAAAAAAAAAAAAAAATAAGAGGCTGGGGTGGGGATGTGGCTCAGTAGTTAAGCACCCCTGGATTCAATCCTTGGTACAAAAGAAACAAGCAAAAAACCCAAACAAACAACAAGAACAAAAATCTGGGGGACACAGAAAAGCAAAATAGGAAGAACTTACTGAACAATTCCAAGCCCACTTCAGAAGTGAACTGAAACATATTTTTTTTCACCGTTTCCTGTTTTTCTTTCTTTCTTCTTTCTTTTTTTCCCCCAGATAAGACTGAAGATCCCCTAAACATGGCAAATGAATCTCTGCTAAACAAATGTTGTCTCTATCTAAACAGGTACAACCAAGTCACCACCAAACATGACCTGAGGGCAATGTCCCTCTCTCATGGCTCCTGCTACTCTGTCTTGTCATCCCATGAACGCAAGCAAACTATACCAAACTTTAAAAGGGATGTTTGTTTTTCCTGATTTTAAAAAGACTTTGCTTGTTATGGAGAATTTGGAGATCAACGTGGAAGTAAAACACACAGACAAAAAAAAAAAAAAAAAAAAAAAAAAANAAAAAAAAAAAAAAAAAAAAAAAAAAAAAAAAAAAAAGCCACTTATCATCCCACAACCTCTGGATCGGTCTGCGTTAAAATTTTAATCTTTTGTTCTTTAAACTGACTTAAGGTGAAAATAGATTAACACCAACTTAACAATTAATACACAATAATAACATCATGACTAATATATTTAGGATTATTTCTTGACCTTATAACAAGGACTTTTATCCTTTTATCTTAATATCACTAAATATTCTTTGAAAATAGTTTTATTGATTGATTGATATAAAAAATTATTTTTTAAATAGATTAAAAAATCTATTTTTTTGCAATGCTGAGGATGAAACCCAGGGGCACTCTACCACTGAGCTACATGCCCAGGCCTTTAAAAAAAATTTTTTTTGAGGCATTGGCTTACTAATTTGCCTAAGAGGGCCTCCTCAGGTTTCTGAGTTGCTGGGATTATAGATATGTGCCACCATACCCAGCTCCATGTGACATTTTGATATATGTATACACTGTGAAATATTCAAATCAGGATAAATATATCTTTCTTCTCAAAATTTATTGTTTCTTTGAGGAGAAAATAATCAAGCCCCCTTTAAAAAATGTTTTTGGAATATGCAGTACACATGCTGGAGATGGATCCTGGGGCCCTTTGCACACATAGAAAGCGCTTTATCACTGAGGCACACCTCAGCCTTGAAAACATAATTTTAATGGCTACATATTATTTCCTCATTTAGCTTTCCCTTAATTTATTTAACCAAATCCCTATTGTTGTACACTGAATTTTCCAAATTTTCCTATGTTGTTTGTAATTCTATGATAAACATCCTTGTACACCAATTTCAATTCCAGACATCAATTAAGATTGACCTGGTGGCATTTTTCTCAAGACCCCAGTTCAGGAACTGGTGGGAGCCAAGGATGTTCTAAAGGTTTCCGTTAGTTGATGGGCCTGGGTCTTCAGACATTCTTTTCTCTTGGGCTACCTCAGGATGAACATGTTTTCCTGACATGAAGCTGTTTCCTTCTTTGGATTTCACAGTAGAAAATCATGCACACAAAGCAATGATGTGTTTGGAAGACATTGCTGAAGATTTTTTTGGGGGGGGGTGCATCCTGGGATGGCACCATTTGGTGGACCTCTGCCTCTGTTTTAGCCAGCTTTCTTTGCTGCTGTGACTAAAAGGACCCAACTAGAATAATTGTAGGGGAGAAAAAGTTTATTTGAGGGTTAGTGGTTGCAGAGGTCTTAGTCCACAGAAGGTTAGCTCTATTCTTCGGGGCTTGAGGTGAGGCAGAACATCATGATGGAAGAATATGGCAGAGGGAAGCAGCTCACATGATGATCAGAAAGCAGAGAGAGAGGTCTCCACGTGCCAGATCCAAATATATACCCCAAAGCCATGCCCCAATTCCCACCTCTTCCAGCCACACCCAACCACTTCAACTACCACTCAGTTAATCAGTGAATTAATCCCCTGATTAGGTTAAGGCTCTCACAACCCAATCATTTCTCCTCTGAACTTTCTTGGATTGTCTCACATGCAGCTTCTGGGGGACACTTCACATCCAAACCATAACACCCTCCCTTCCATTTCTGCTCTTGCTGAACAATCTTCCCTCTGGATCCTGCCATTTGGTTATGCAGAACTGTGACCTTGTCCTTGGGAGTTATGAGGCTACTTCACACCCTTAAGACTAGGTTTCATCTTCTACTCAATCATTAACCAAGGCAGTTTTTTTTTTCCTTATCAAAAAAATCCTGGGGCTAGCAGTTGTTGATTTTCAGGATCAGAAGAGATTGTAGCATAATAGGAGAATTACCAGGCCTAACAATATGAACACTAGGCACTGGAAGGTGTTTAAAGCCAATAATTCGATGTGGTGATAAAAATAGAAATAACAGCATAACTATTTTTGTTAATATCTTCAGACTCTAGAATCCCCATTTTAATGTACACAGTCAACTTAGCTCTAGAGTCTGGAGCTGGGAGTTACATCTGCCTATTAGCCTAAGAATTATTCATCAGAAAATGGTTTATACATGATTTAGAAAACTAAAGTTGCAAGAGTCCAGTCTTTGCTGAAGCCATACTCCCAACACCCCCCAACCCTGCTACCCCTGTTTCTTATACTTGTGAGATCTGACGAAGAGGACAGGTATTATAATTATGGACTTATATGAATAAATTTATGCTAAATAACTATACAAGATTATCCTAAAAATAAGTTTATTTATCCAAATGAATTAATACTTTGGCTTGTATTTAAAGTTGGCAAGACCCCTCCTCCACTGCTGTCAAATTTCCCAATCTTATTCATGAACATTTGCAACTGTGGTCAACTAGGTGGAAGGAAAGGCAGCCAGCTGCATGGCACCTTCTGAGACCCCCTGGCCTGCTGCAGTCTCTTGGCTTCATGGCTGGCACACAAACCCAGACGTCTGACTCTCTGGAGGCCTATCTTTTAACACATACCTACAAAACTCTTCCTCAGCAGTCTTCCTGTGCCCATAATCACCTTTGCTCTTGTCTGACTATTTGCGTCATTCAGAAAATTGGATCGCCTACTTTTAATTCCCACTCTCGTTTGGCTCACTTAAGTAGTTTATACCATCTATGGGAAAGCTCTGAAGAAAAACTTTACCCTTGTGCACCTTCAGGAGGGAAGACCAGGAACTACAAACTTCCCAGGAACAGAAAGCACAGTAGATGTAACTAAGTGGTAGAGCACCTGCTTAGCATGGGTGAGGCTATGAATTTCATCCCTTGCACCAAAACCAAAAGCAAACAAAAATAAAAAGGGAAAAACTTCCTAGAGGTGGCCTGAGAAAGAGAAAGCTCCATGGCTCCATTTACTAGTTGTTTTTACTGGAATATTCTGGCTCAGCTCAATAAGAGTTAAGGGGGGAATGCATCCTAATTTCTCTGATTTGGAGTCTCATGTTGCTTCAAGGAGGTCAAGGGAGACACTGAGCTTTCTGTAGGGCACAGGGCATGGTCTTTCGCCTCCATTCCTGAGACCAGCTATAGGACCTTGCTGGAGACATAGTCCATTTAGTTCCTTTGTATTTCTCACAGCTGGAATACACAGGGCCAGTAAGGACTCAGCCTGGATCCTATAGGCAGCTGCCCGAGGAAGGGCCTTGGTGAAACAAACTTGGAAGCAGAAGGTGAGCATGGAGGTACCAGAGCCCAGTCTGATACCTCCATGTTCCCAGGAGGGAAGGTAGATTGGAAATCTGAGTCATATGTCCTCACTGTTCACCCAAGGATTTCATGTCCCTTTGGCTGGCATTGCTAGTTTCTCTTTGCAAAACGATTGATCCTGCTGCCAAATGTGCCCTAAGCCTTCCTCATGCATCAGGGAGATGAATGATAAGTAACTAGAGGGCACAAAAAAAGGCCAGCCTGTGAATGGGGAAGTCACTTTGAGCTCAGACTAGTGCCTTGGACATTCTGTCAATAGACTCAGCACTGGCCTGCTGACCCAAGCAGAACTGAAAGCAAGAAATAAGGACTATAAAATTGAGGTTTGCTCACCAAGTCCCAAGCTTGGCAACAGAAATTCTTGGCTTCCTCCAAACAGCTGCATAGAAGCAGTGGCCAAACCTATCTTGTGTCTGATGAGTCATTTTGCGTCAGCGGTGTGTGGCAGGGGCATCCTATAAGGGCTTTTCTAGATGCTTTATCTGGCTCGTGCTTTTTCCAAAAAAAAAAAAAAAAAATCGATAGGGGCTGGGGGTGTAGCTCAGTGGTGGAACACATGCTTAACACACAAAAGCAAAAGATCGGGTAGCCAAATTCTGAAACCCAACATGAATGGGCACTTTGAGATGCCGCGGAAGAAACTTTTTTAATTTCCAAAAACTCGTATGTGTTCCTCATTATTCATTTGCTGGTCTTAATAAGAAAGGCTGTAAACTGACTTTCCTTAAACGAGAATTATGAATGCTGAGAGAATTTGGCAGCATGATATTTAGGAAAGTGCATGACAGCACAAAGTTGTTCTCTTTCTTTATTCTGAGGCCAGGGCTTTATACCATATCAGGATTAGGCATCAAAACAGGTTTTGAGTTTCTGAAGTTTAATCAAATCTGAGTAGAGAATCTATTTCTGTAATATTTTCAATATGTTTATGCATATACGCCTACAAAGTTTTAAAAGTACATTTTGTGTGTGTGTGTGTGTGTGTGTGTGTGTGCTGGGGATTGAACCCACACTACATATGCATTCCAACAACTGAGATAAATAGCCACTTTTAATTTATATTTATCTTATATAAACTTCAAAACTCTAATTATCACATATTATTGTCACTTTCATTTTATAGATGAGAAAACAGGTTCATGAAAATAAGCTGATTTGCTCAAGCAGGATGACACAAATGGTTGCTTGCTCCTTGGATATAGAACCAATATTCTGTCTCCAAATACCATCTATGTTTTCTCCAAACCAACACAACAAAATTCCTGAGATGTCTTACATAAAATACTATCTAAAATTTTTGAAGAAACTTTCAAATATATTACTTAGATAGTCAGGTTTTACAATGCTCAGAAATGGGAAATTTGATCTAGACCTGCATATCCCCAACATGGCCACAAGATGGCAGAGTAACCCCGATAACTGAGAAATTGGCTTCATTCTGTGCGCCAGTAGAGGGCTGCAGTTCCTTTTTTCCAAAAGGGAGAAATGGGGTGATGGTGGTGGTGGTGGAGGGGGCAACAAATCCACAACAAAACACAAAACAACAACAACAAAAACCCTTCAGTGTCTACATCGATTAAATAGGATGGTGGGAGGTTGTTTTTTTTTCTTTTTCAGATTAAGCAATGAGAGTTCAAACAAACAAGTCTCCATTTTCACCTCTGTGTTTGCTTTTGGAGGCACGAGGTCAGGACTTGGGCCAGCCGCCTAGCCTACATTATTCATTTGTCCAGCTCCAGTCCTGGAACAAACGTGAAGAAATGAAGTAGCTTCAGTCAAGGGAAAACAGTGTTGTTATTGTTGCCGGTGACAGTTCTATTTGCCAACAAACATAAAAACATACTTTGGAACCCGAACGGGCTTGTCAGAGGGAACTTTTGTTCCATGTTTGGGCTGGGACGCTTCCAGAGAGAAATCAGACTGGCATTTGAACTTCAGGAGGCAGGGAGAGCGCTGTGCACAGCAGCCACTGACCCGAAAGGCCAGGCCATCAGCTGTAGTTTTCATCTGGGTGTTGTTTGACTGCAGTCCATGAGGCTCCTGGTTGCCAACTGGGGTCACTGCCCTGAATGGGTATTATGGGGGAGGAGTGTGGGGCATGCAATCCAGGATGATGGACTCGCCACAAAAAAGGGATAAGCAGGCTTTGGATTCTGAGCTTTTGGAAGGTGGTCCTTACTTTGGGGCTTTGGGACAGTGAAAGCGGTCCTGATTCTGCAGGATTTATTTGCTGTCAGGTCTCAATTATCCCAAGATTGTTGGCTGGACCTTCAGGATCCCTTTGCTATGTGGATTAATTACTCTAGGGATAAAGCCATCCTCGCTGTATCTGCTGGTCAGAGTTCAGGGTATAGAAACTCATGTTAATACCAGTCTAAGAAAGCATAATTCAGAAAGCCAATCTGCCTATTCCTGCTACCATTACATAATTCAAGTTGGAGGTCTCATCCACAGCTGTCTGGGGGCTGCCTCCTCCCTCTGCAGATGGGAGAAGTGCACTGGATGGATGGACTTACAGTAATCTATCTATTTGGAAAGAGAGGTGGTGATAAATTACTACCATGGTGAATATCATTAAAATGCAGTAGAACCAAAAGCACTTTGAATCTTAATTCCTGGCTCCTCACATCATCATTCTGCAAGGGTATGCAGGATATCACTGAACATTTTAATTTTATATTGAGCTCTAAAGTTGGAAAGGCATCTTAGAGATTATTGGGTCCAAAATGTCTGTGTCTAAGATGGCAAATTCCCCCTAGGAGGAGTCGGAGATGCTCAATGAATGGATCAGCCCCTTGTTTTGTAAATAAAGTTAACAGATCTGGGAAATGAAGTGATTGCCCCAATTATATACCTAATTGGTGGCAGATCAGGGACAAGACACAGCCATCTAAATCTCCGATTAGTGCTGCTTCTATTCCACTTTGCTGTCTTGAATCTTAAAAACCCTCAGCTTAATTTATTTATTTGCTTTATTTGTTTATTTACTTTTTGTAGTACTGAGGATTGGACCCAGAGCCTTGTGCATGCTAGGCAGGCTCTCTAACATTAATCTATGTCCCTGGCCCCATTTATCTTCTTTCAAAAAGCAAATTTTAATGCAGTTTGATTCAAGACTACACAGTCATAAGACAGAGGCAGTTCAAAAAGAGGCCTCTCCGTTTTTCCAACCTTCAGATTCATTTGGGTCTCAATTCCAACTACTGGGCCTTGTAAACCTTAACTGACTTTAGAGCTAAAAATGTTCATTTCTAGCATCCAGCCTCAGATTTGTGGGCATTTATGAGAGAGGCATAGGAGAGAGCAAAGATTGGCAGACTTTTTCTAGGGAAGGGCTAGATAGTATTTTGGGCTTTGAGGGCCATAGAGTCTCTGTCATGAGTACTCAGCTTCAAGATTCTAACACAAAAACAGTCATAGAGAACACATAGACAAAGGAGCATGGCTGTGCTTTTTCTAAGGAAATAACTTTACTTAGGAGAACAAGCAGGAAGGGTAATGGATTTGGCCCTTAGGCCAAAGTTTGCTGACTTCTGAAATAAAGGACTTGGACTTTGACTTACTGTTCTTCCGCATATTCCTGGTCTAAGCAAAGGGATCTTATTCATCTTTTAGACTGCACTGTACTGACATTCCCAGTCAGTGGTATCCACCCACCTTACTAAGTGGAATTCTTAAATCTTTTTTCAGTCAGAGACTTGACAATCCTAATAAGGAGATTGATTTGTGTGCTGCTCTTGTGTTTACATATTATACAATTTGAGCTTGTGAGATAGTGTCGTAGTCAGCTTGGACTGCTATAACAGAACACCACAGACGGGGTGGCTTAAATGACAGAGCTTTATTTCTCACAATTCTCTGGAGTCTGGGAAGTCCAAGATCGAGGTGTGGCAGATCCAGTGACTGGAGAGGGCATTCTTCCTGGTTTGTAAGTGGCTGCTTCCTCCTTGTATTCTCACAAGGGAAAGAGAAGGGGCAGGGGGGCGCTTGGCGGGATGGGGGGAGAAAAGTAAACCCTTTTGTGTCTCTTCTTATAATTAATGTCATCATAAAGTCTTCCCTTTCATGACTTACTCTAATCCTAAATAACTCTCAAAGGTCACATCTGCAAATACCCTCACACAGGGGATAAGGGCTTGAACATATGAATTTGGGGTGGGGGACACACATTTTGTTCATACAGCATGGGTAGTTAAAGCCAACATAGGAGGAAATTTCAATGTTAGGAAACTGAAGAGGGGTGGGTAAAGACTGGAATCTCAGACCTTTCCTGTCTAAGGAATGTCTGACATCACGTTATGCCAGCTCACATCATCTCATTTAATCCTGGAGAGATTTTCATTATTATGCCAACTTTATAGGTAAATACTGAGAGAAATTAAATTCTGTGCTCAAGTCTTCTAGTGGGCAGCAAAGCTCTGCTAGAACTCCAGTGCTTTCTGACTCACATCCAGCGCACCCAACCCCATACACAAAATGGCTTTATTTTTTAAAACAAGGATGGCATATTAATAATCTCTCTACTCATTAGGTGTCCAGAAAATGTTTGTTGTATGCTAAATAAGCATTTGAAGGAATGAGAAGATCATTTATTTACACATTTTAATCTAATGTCTCTTTAAAAATAACTGTCCAGGGGACTTAATGGTAGAATGCTTGCTTAACAGGCACTAGGCCCTGGTTCTATCCCCAGAACTTGGAGGAAAAAAGAAAAACAAATAAACAAACAAATGTCCACCCTCATCTCAAATCAGTTTGAGGATGAGATCTGAGTTATTAGAATTCCCCCCTTTATTTTGCATGAGGTCAGGAGACTCCCAGGTGGCAACATGGGAACTTTCCCCTACCCAGGGCAGGGAGGCTCAGATGCCCACATGGGCGGGGCCGATGTGTTGGCAGGGCCCAAGGGTGGGTGGGGCCTTTAAGCCATGGGTGGGGCCTGAAGCAAGCTCCTCCATCCTCACAGTGTCTCCACTCTGAGTGGGCAGAATCGTCACCGATGGAAACACAACACCATTTAGAACTGTGGGGACATAACTCTTTCAGCAGATTCATATGCAAGTAGCCATTCTCTGATAAACATGGGGATCCTTCGGGTCCATGTCCTGCTGTGGGCCATGGCTGGGAAGGGAGGCCCAAGCATCCTAGTGACTTTGGAGAAGTCTCTTCTCTTTGTTTCAGTTTCCCCTTGAGACTGGCAAAGGCAATCCCTAATGCCTCTTCCAGTTAGAGGAAGAGAGAGCAGCCAGTGACCTGCTGTGGGTTCTCCCTGTGAGGCCTGAGGGGTCATGAAATCATCTTAGATAAAAATGTGACAAGGACTGGGCTTCCCCTTGCGGATCCACCGGCCACCCTGTGTGTGGAAACCCTACAGACGTCTTTGTACCTGGACTTCTCCTTTTGGTAGAGTCGAGGCGGGGTGCAGACCACAGTTTGTCTTCAAAGAGGAATCTGAAAGCGCAGGAAACGGATTTCAAATGGGATAGGTTAGAGCAACCATTACGAAACACGGTTTGGAGACACCTCAAAAAAAAAAAATAGAAATAAAGCTACCGTAAGATCAGTAGTCCCCCTAGTGAGGGTCTATGTCCATAGGAAATGAAATCAGTCTGCCCAAGAGACATGCACACCCATATTCATTATGGCACTATTCACAGTAGTCAAGAAATAGAAATAATCTAAGTATCTATGATGAATGGATAAGGAAAATGTGGTATGTACGCACAATAGAATACACTTAGCCATAATAAAAACGAAATCTTGTCATTTGTGACAACATAGAAATGGAGATCATTATGCTAAGTGAGGCAAGCCAGGCACAGAAAATAAAATAGTGGATGATCTCACTCAGGTGGGATCTAAGAAGTTGATCTCACAGAATAATGGTTGCCAGGGGTGGGGAGAGTAGGGGTGAGAGAGGGAGAAGGAAAGGTTGAACCGTGGGTACTAAGTTATAGTTAGGCAGGAGCAAGAAGTTCTGGTGTGAACAGCACGGGATTATGGATAACAGAAACATACTGTATGATCAAAATTTTTGTCATAAAAAATTAGAATATTTGAGAAGATGCATAAATTTAACTCAATTTGAACATTAATTAATGTGTCTATGTATGGAAACATTGTGTGACACCCTATTAGTATAAACAATTTTTATGGCTTCAGTTGTGAGTTAAAAAAATAAAACAAAAATAGGATAGGAATTTGTTTTTTGCTGAGATCCAGGGAAAACATATGATATTAGGATTTAGTCAGAGGAAATAATGGGGGTAACCTCCTTTTCCACTAACAGATTTTTACATTGGTCAGATGACTTGTCATCTTTGTGTTTACTTTTTAGTCTGTAAAATAAGAATATGGGATGATCATTTTGAATGTATACTCCACTTCAAGAGTCTGGAGTGAAGGATCGGGGTTTGCTTTTTTGGGGTGGGAGGGGGCAATTTTATTTAAAAGATTTAATTCTTTATAATACAAAGAATTTGATCCTTAGTCATATTTGATGTTATTATACATTCTTGTTTAGCTTTTAATTTTGTCTATTTTTGGACATACAGAGCATTTAATGTGTAGTTAATTCCAGAAATATCTTCTTTTATGATTTATTTTATTATTTTTTCTTTTTTTATTGATTTTTTTTTAAAAAATAAATGACAGCGGAATGCATTACAATTCTTATTACATATATATAGCACAATTTTTCATATCTCGGTTGTATATAAAGTATGTTATTGATGTTGTTTTTATGCTTACATTTTTTTCAGGTATCCATGTACCTTTTTTTTGTGGTTTTCTTCTTTACAGTTAACTTTAAAATATTTTTGCTTTAAAACTTTGAAATTAATCTGTAACATTTAAAAATTCAAGTAGCATATATGTGTGTATGTGTGTGTGATTTTTCATGAAAAATTTTAAAATGCCACATTTATATCTAATTCCATTACCTTCTCTAGAGACAACTACTGTTACCAATGGATGTATGAATCCTTCAGACTTTCTCCAAACTTGTAGCATATATGCGTATGTGCATGTGCCTGTATATGGCACTTAATTTTACATAAGTAAAACACATATACATACAATATATAGCATTCCAAAGCTTGCTTGTTTTCATATTACACTTACTCCTGGACATCTCTCCAAGCTAATGCCCATAACTTTACCTTATTTCGTTTAATTGCATAATATTTCATAATATACAAGTGCCTCTTACTATAGGGCTATGTTCTGATAAACCCATCATAATCTGAAAAAAAATCATTAAGTCAAAATTCATTTAGTACACTTAACCTATGGGCTGTCAGAGCTTAGCAACACAGGACACTGAAAAATATCAGTGGTTCACCCTAATGACTGCCAGTTGACGGGGACCTGCAGCTTGATGCCACTCCCTGGCATACTGCATATCATTAGCCCAGGAAAAGATCCAAATTCAAAATTTGAAGTCTAGTTCTCACTGAATGCCTATCACTTTTGCATCATCATAAAGTCTAAAAATTACAAGTTGAACCATTGTTAAGTCAAAGATCATCTCTGTTGTGACTTACGCTTGACTTTGAAATTCATCTAAAATTTGTGTCAGTGAGTGAGGTGAGATAAGGATCCAAATGGATTTTCCCTCACTCAAACAGCCAAATTTTCCAACAGCAACCTTTTCCCATGCGTTGGGGTGGAGGAGGATGTTTATTTTAAAGTCAGCACAGTGAACAATACACTTTAGAAATAAGAATTGCCAAACTTGTACACCACTCTACAATTTAGAAAGTGCTTTCCTATATATAATCTCATCATTTGAGTCTCACCATGACTCTATGTCATAGAAAGTTTTATTTTTCCTATTTTACACTGGGGCAGGAGAGGTGGGAGGTGAGAGGTCAAGTTCACCAGGTTACACAATTAAGTGTAGTGCTGAGGATCAAATATATGTCTCCCGACTTTAAGTCCAGACTTTGCCTGTACCGTGGCCAAGAACTTCAGGAATTTCAGCAACAAAGAAGAGTTTGCCATATAAAAAGTCTCACAGCCTTCAGGAGGTCATTATTCTCAGCCTGAGTCTCCTCATCTGTATAATGATCTCTGAGATACACTTAAGCTTTCAATCTAGGACTGCGGAGGTGGTTCAGTGGTAGAGTGCTTGCCCAGAATGTGCAAAGCTCTGAGTTCAATGCACAATACTACAAAGAAAATAAGAAAAAAGAGCTTTCAAAATCCAGAAAAAAGTCCATTCATTTAGCCAGAAAGTTAAGTTCACCAAATCACTAACTTCCTTGGGCATTTCTTTTAAAATCACGGTCATACTATATGATTTTGGGAACTTCATGAGATCCTAGCCCTAGAAAAAAATCTGTTCCATCTGCCTCTTCCCTCAGAGAGATCATTGATAAATTTGAGGGAGAGACGTTAGTCTTTATTTTCCTTTATTGTTCTTTTTTGTAGGTTCAAACAACAAAACTATCACTCAGTCTCTATTGGTCAGGAATTCTGGCATGGCTTAGTTGGGACTCTTTGGCTCAAGATGTTTTTGCCAGGCTACAATCAAGGGGTTGGGCTGAGTTTGGAGTCATCTCCAGGGTGGCTGGGTGGGGATCCACACCCAGGCTCACTCAAAGTCTGTTGGGAGAATCCATCATGGGGGTTCAGTTCCTCTTGGGCTATTGTCAGGAGACATCAGTTCCTCACTATGTGGGGCTCTCAAGACAGGAACTGAGTCCCCTCACAGCAGCGAGCAAGAGAAGTTGTGTCAAGATGGAAGCCACAGCCCTTTGGCACCTCATCCTGGAAGTGGGGTCCCATCATTACTATGCTATACTTTCCCGCAGTTACAATGCGAGAGGGCGGATTCCCTGAATCGAGAGAACAAGGGGTTGTAGGTTATACTGCAAAAAGTCAGGGCAGGGCCTTCTCCCTGGAGTATTGTTAGAACAACAAGCTAGAATCTACGTCATCATCATAGGCTATCTATCTGGTGCCTTTCCTTTGTCTTAAAGTTTAAAGCACGTGCAAATCATAGCAATATGCAAAAAAAAAAAATTGCAAAAGGATAAAGAGAAAAGCATATCTCCTACACATCATTTCCCTTGGCACTCTCCTTCGTCAGCAGCAGCCTCCAGGACTAGTTTCTTGCATGTCCTTCCAGAGAGATTCTACGCGTGCACAAGCTTGTGAGGAACAGTCTTTTTTTGGTTTTTGTAAATACATACATGGCAGCAAAAAGCAATCCATGGAGTGGGAAAAGATAAGAACTCAGCCAGTATTTATCCAAAGCAAGCAAAAATCCTATAAAACCAAGAAAAAAAGAAATAGGGGATGACCCAACCAGAAAATGGACCAAAGAAGAAACCCAAGTGGTGATGGATCTATCAAGAGTTTGTCAAAAATCACTACTCAACAGGGGAATGTATAAAACAACAATGAGATACCACCTGATTACACGGGGGTGATGACAACTCATACACCATCCATGTATGACCAAGCCAGTTTCCCTAGCCTTGCCGACACACAGGGTTGTCACCATTTTATTTTAGCCACTCTCACAGGTATGCAGCGTTCTTCCACTGAACCTCCAGCATGCTTTTCTCTAACAGGTAATAAAGCCTAATGTCCCTTCATGTGCTTACATGTCATCTGTAGATTCTCTTCTATGACACGTCTGTTCGTGTCTGTTATTTGATTTGATCATTGGTCCTTTTACCACTGAGTTTTGAGAGTTCTTTATGTATTCTTGATTCAAAACGCCACTGAGGTCATGTTTAAATATTATCCTTGGTCTGTTTGTCAGCCTCTTTTCTGTTTGTCTACCCTTTTTAGTACAATAGGTTAATAATTATTTTAAACATTTGGTTGGCACTTCTTTGTTCTTTGTCTTCAAAACTGACATTTGCTGTTCGTGGCTTTTTGTTTTTTGACCCGTGTATCCGTTTTGTATAAACTCAACACATACAGAGAATTGTGGAGAATTGGCATCTATAATATTTAGGCTTTTCACCCATGAATGTGGTCTAATTCTATAAAATTAGAATGTGGTCTAATTTTATACCTTTTGATAGCATTCTATAACTTTCTTTGAAGAGTCTTGCTGTGGTTTAGATCTTCACTTGCTACTGTTGGGAAGTGGTAGAGACTTTGGAAGGTGGGGCCAAGGGAGATATCTCTAAGAGATATGCCCCTTGAAGGTTATTATGGGACCTTGGCCTCTTCCTCTTTTTCACTTCTCAGCCATGAGGTGAGTGATTTTGCTCTGCCACATGCCACTGTCATGATGTGCTGCCTCACCGCAGGCCTCAAAGCAACAGGCTTAACTGTTCATAACCTGGAACCTCCAAATCTGGGAGCCAAAATAAACCTTTTCTCTTCATAAGTTGGTTATCTTCAGGTGTTTGATATAGCAACAGAAAGCTGACTAACACAGATCTTGAACATTGTTAGGGGGAACCTTGTTCTTCCATCTTGATTTTATCAGGAAGGATTTTCCCCAAACACACTTCCACTCCTCTACCTGCTTCACCCTCAGAGGGATGTAATGACTCATCCAATGTTAACTATGCAGACTACCTCAGTTTAGCTTGATCCTTTTATCTTTTGGGAGTAAGATACCTGTGTTGAACAGGTATTTTACTTGTAGGGTAAGCTTGTTTTCTCCTGGAAGTTCTGTTGAATATAAATTGTTATAGTAGCATCATTATCTCATTCCTAACTTTAGAGAAAATAATTTATCATTAATTATAATGTTTCCTATAGGTTTTTGGTAGGTATTCTTTATCAGTTTAAATAGTGTCTTATTTCTAGGTTCCCAAGAGTTTTTGTCATGAATACATGTTGAATTTTATCAAATTATTTTCTGCACTTATTAAAATGATCATATGATTTTTACCCTCTATTTTATTTACAAGGTGAATTATGCTTATTTTTTAAAATTTAATTTAAAACAGTTAAACTTATTTTAAAACTTTGGTTTTGATAGAATTTAAAATTTGTGTAAAAATGAAAGATTTGTACAAGGAATTTACTCAGATTTACCAGTTGTTTAAATTTTGATTCATTTATTTTATCACACGCTCTCTATACACACATAAATGTGCATGCCACTTACTTTTTTGAACCATTTTAGACTAAATTGAAGATAATATGCATTTTTACTCCTAAATACCTCAGTGTGTGTTTCCTAAGAACAAGGACATTCTCTTGTATGACTGTGATTCAAAAAAGTCAGGAAATTAAACATTGATATCTTACTATTAATACTTGAAAATATTTACCAATTTTGTATTCTTAGAATAAACTCCATACTGACATTTCATTTTTATTATATTTTACTGGATTTGAATTTGATTGATCTGTCTTTCTTTCCTTTTCTTGCTTACTTTCTTCCTCTTTTTCTCTCTTCTTTCCTTCTTTCATATACTGACTTAAAAAAAGAGTCTTTTTTTAGTTGGCTCTTGTTATATACATCTTTTCTTTTGGTTTTGTTCTCTCCACGTATTTTTGATCTGTTAAAATAAACTCATTATTTTGTTTTTATGTCTTTGTACTTTATAAACATCCACTTAAAAAAAAAAGCCTTTTCCACATTGTTCCATAACACTGAGTTAATCAGAAATCAATTGACATTCAGATTCTTGATTTCATTCTCATTGGATTCCTCATGTTTTAGAATTTTGGTTTGTGTATTTATTTGGTTTATATACTTATTGATTTTATTTAGGGTTTCTTTCTTTTCTTCACCTTTCCCATATTTTCTTCTTTATCAGTTATTTTACACTTGTTCAGAGTGGTTGTCATCCAAGTCTCCCATTTGGAACTATATTTAGAGTTCTCAAGAGATAAAAACAAACAACAAGTGCATATATGATTTACATAAATTTACTATGGGAATTAGCTCTTGTGATTTTAGAGGCCAAGAAGTTTCACAATCTTCAATTTGCAAGCTGGAAAAACAGAAAAGCTTGTGGGTATAATTCAGTTTGAATCCAAAGGCCAGGAATACCCATGTCCAAGGGAAGAAGATGGGTGTTCAACTCAGAAAGAGAGTGAGTGAAGCCATCCTTTCTTTCCTTTCCTTTTTGTCTTGTTTGGGCTCTTGATGGACTGGATGATGCCTGCCTACATAGATGAGAGCCATAACCTTTACTTTATTTTTTCAGATGCTAATCTCTTCTAGGAAACTTCTTCCCAGACACACCCAAGAAATAATGTTTTACCAGCTATCTGGGCATTGCTTAGCCCAGTCCAGTCCGACACATAAAATTAATTGTCACACTTCCTGTAGTAATACCGGGGGTATCATACTCATAGTCACTTAATTTGATTTAGGTTCTTTGTCACAAAGATTATGCCTTGTTAGCTGATCTCCTTAGGCTATAAAGCAGAATCCCTAGACACAAACTTGTCAGCAGCTTAATTTTAAGATTTCTTTCATGGAGACTCATTCCAATCCCTGCCTTTACCAATGAAAAGGTCTCTAGTTCCCCTCTAGTATGGAGCCCTAATAATCTTGTCACTTGGCAGGAGTCAAATTCTAGACCATACTGCATGCAGGTCTGTGGCTTCAGTTGCTGCTCATCACTTTTAATTTCTATACAGAGGCAATGACTTTGAGTCCAAGTGTTTTGCTTTTGTTTGTTTCCTACCTATCATTACTATGTCTTTGCAGCAAGGAGGTGTGAGACAAAATGTGAAGTGACTGCACTGGCTTGACAGAGATTCTATGTTCTTCTTAAAGAACTCACATGCTTCATCCTCCATAAATGTGCACCCTTATATTTCAGGTATTTCTGACTACAGAAATGCTTGGTCTTGAGGAAAATACAGGGTCCCCGCTTCCAGAAACTCTCAGCTCCTAGTGGGATATTCTTAGTCATATCTCAGGGACCTTGGCCTAGGAAAGGAAGAGGAGAGTTAGGGAGATACAAGCTACAAAGACCATAAGTCCTCACAGTAAGGCTGCTAAAGGAGATCGGATAGAGGACTGGGGGGCTTCTTTTCCACCCTCTCTACCCACCACCAAACTTCCTAAAGGAAAACAAAGTTTTACTAACCAGAAACATTGATTTGGAAATGTTAAAAGAACAAGAAACCGATTCCCTCAGTTGTATCAATTTTACATCTTTCCCATGACATTGTAAACAATCATAAAAACAATTCCAATTGGATAGAAGATTGAAATGAAGAAAAATGGCCAACATTTTAATTGTAATTGACCATAACAGGGAGTAGAATTAGAATTCAAAATTTCCAGGGTGGTTATTTTATATTATTTGTTCTTAATAAAAGTTCCTTAAGGAATATTTGGAAATAATTAGCATATTTAAATGAAATAAACTTGAATATTCATTAGTTCCTGATATTTGTTAAATAAAAGATTTCCACTGAGTCTTCATTGTAACTAAATCTGAATTGGAACAAGTTGAGAAGATGATTTTTTTTTTCCAGGATACAGCTGAACATCACAGCTCATTCAGTGTGAATTTTCTCTTTACAGCCTGTTAAACAATAAAACCACAGAGGCAAATACAGTTTTGTGTGCATGTGTATGTGACTGTAAGGGGTTAAAACCCCAGGTTCTCTTAATTCTGTGAGCATGTGGTGGCCAGCCCAGAGCCAGATTGAGCCATGTTAATTTCCCAGAAGATTTCAAAGAATTATCTTTTGAAAAGGAGAAGTTTGGGCTAATAAAAACCAGGATAACCTCCGGCGGTCACATGGAAAAGAATAGAAACAAATTACTCCTGGCTTGTTCGACATTGTTGCTGGGGGCTTTCTCTAGCCAAGCCAGACTGCTTTGTTTTTCCTTATTCCAGAGAGAGAAGTTATTTCAGTAATGTCCTGGGAAAGGTAAAGCAAAGTGTGCCAAGTACTCATCCGCATTCTCTTTCTTAGGTTCAGCTCTTTGAGAGAGGTGTTGTAAGGATCCTAAGGACTTTGGCGTCATCAGACCCTGAGTTTGGATTCCTGGTTTGCCACTTATATTCAGGGAGGCCTTGGGAAATTTGCATTTCCATTCTGAGTTTCAATTTCTACAACTATTAAAGAATATAGTTAATGCTCACCTTATGTCCATGATGGTGAGGTTTGGATTATGACAAAGTCTATAATGTACCTAGTGCATAGAAAGAAAGCTCTGAAAATAATGCATAGGAATAAATGGATTCTCCTGCTCAGATCATCTCCTCCCTTTACTCACAGTTGTTGAAATTCTACTTTTTTTCTTTTTTTTTTTTTTTGGTGGTGCTAGTATTAGAACTCAGGTCTCATACATGCTAAGCATTTGCTTTACAACTGAGCTAAAGGTATATTTATTCCTAGTTCCTAAACCTCATCACTTCTGTTAGTAGCTTCTTAAAGATTGTTGCCAGAAGATTAATACCGATTATGTGTAAAAAATTAAGCAGTTTTAAAACAAAATATCAGTTATATACTAGCTGTGTAAAAAAATTACTTCCCAAAACATCAGCTTAAAACAATTTTGTTATGTTCCCAGATTCTGTAGATGAGGAATTAAAAAGAGCACAGCTTCATCATGTTTATGAATTTAGTTAGGAGAACTCAAAGGGTAGGGGTGACTCACCAACTTGGGTAAAAAAATTATCTACAGCTCTGTTTATTCACATTTCTAACTGTCAGATCTCACATTGGGAGCATTCCCACACATTGTCCCCATGTGGCTTAGGCTTCCTCCCAATATGGCAGCCTTCTACTTCATGTATGGCAACCAAGGATCTGAAGGCAAGTTTCCCAAGAGAACTAGGCAATATCACTTTTAGGTCCTAATCTTGGAAAAGTCATATAGCATCACTTCTGCTGCATCTTGAGCTAAGTTAAAGGGGAAGGAGCATAGAAGCCACATTTTGCTAGGAGGAACGTCATTGTAAGAACTTGTGGAATGGGAGATATTGGTATGGTATCTTGGGAAATGATAATCTACCACAGGGGTGAGTCAATAGTCCTCAAAATATTTGATTGGACATGGCAGGAGTGTGAAAAGAAATTGAAGAATAGCTACAAGGCCATTGCCATAGTGCTTCAGGTAGAAATAGTGAGGGACTGAAAAAGGCAGAGACAGAATGGAAAGCAGATAGATGTCAGAATTGGCATCAGATGGAATCAATCTCATGAAGGCAAAAAGGAAGAATAGGAAAAGGAGAAAGAGAGTCAAAAGGGCTCTGAGGTTTTGAACCTGAGTAACCAGAAGGGCGGAGCTGCCATTAAGTGAAATAGGGAAGTCACAGAGAAAAGCAGGAACCTCCTCTTTCCTCTTCCTTCACCACAAACTGGCCCCTTTTCCTGCAACTCACATTGGGACAGTCGCAATCTATTTTGCATGTGGACCCTTTGCTTTTTTACAGATCTGCAAAGTAGCTCAGATCCCAAGGCCTCAGTAAGTCCCTAAGGGGCTGGGATAATGACTCTCTAGGAGATGACATCAAGGGCTATGAGTGGAAATGAGGCCACTTATGAATCTGATTTGGAGTCAAAAGCCTGTGTTAACTTTAAGCTTTGTTTGTCTAACTAAAAATGCAGGAAGTTGGATAGGTGGAGCTTCTGCAGAATGTTTTAATATAATACCATTATAAAAAGGTGTCATGCGATCATTGTTTGATAAAGAACCTCAAATTTCTTGTTTATTCCATTACCTGTGCTTGGAGGTCAGGCCCTTAGGACTCCACAATTGATCATGTTTTCTTGACTTCACTAACAGTATCCCGTTCTGCTATGGTCTGCTGTCCAGGGCACAGAGATGGCTTAAGTACCTGGCTTTATTTTCTCTCTCCAGAGAATTTGGGGTTCATAAGAGAGGTGGCAATTAAATTACAAGATCATTCATAAATGTTCCAAATGAATACTACCCTTGTCCTAGTGGTGCCTAGAGTGAGACTGAGCAGGTAGTTCAACAAAACTGCCATTGCTCAAGCATTTTTTTTTTTTTTTTTTTTTTTTTAGAAATTAGCCTTCAGGAGTTGCTTTTAGAGTCTTTCTGTGAATGATCATCATTTTTTTTTAAATCCCAAATTGCCTTACCCACTATATAAGTTAGGTCTCTTTTATTTATAAGTGATAATGATTAACTCAAGGTAAATATATTGGCTCACATGACAGGTTGTAGTGATCTGGCATCTTGTGTGACTGTATCCAGGAGTTAAAATAGTATCATTGTCTCTGCTCCTTTCATCTTTCTCTGTAAGTTCTTCTCATTCTCTATCACTGCTGATGGGCTTCCTGTATGTGCCAAGGAGTCCCAAACTATGCCATCCCAGTTTGGTAACCTCAGGGGAAAGAGAGCCTGCTCCCACCTGTTCCCAATCCAGATCTCATTTCTAGGCAGGACTCTCATTATCCCAACCTGAGCTGTGTGCCCATTTCTCTGGGTAGGAGAGGAAACTTTATTACTGGGATGGGGGATGAGGGACAAACAAAAATAGTAGTGGCCACTGGCTACCTCATCTCCTTAATGCTGATTAACCTGTAATTATTTCTAAAACTTATCCTGGTAGTTTGTTAAAAATGCTGATTCTTATGTTGCATCCCAACCCCTCTGAGTTAAAGGCCCAGAGTTTAACAAAATCCCCAGGTGATTCTTATGCACATTGACATTTGGGGAGAACTGAGCTCAAGTGGAAAGAAAGAATGGCCAATGGCTGTGAAGCAGCTTTCCAAAGAGGAGTCTAAGGAGCTTCTGCACATGGAAGCAAGATATAGCAGGAAACCAGCTTGCCCAGGTCAACAGCAGGAGGAAGGCAGCAGGCTAGTGCACTAGATGCCTGTCCCCGGCAGGAACTCAGAGACCAGAACTGGGGCACAAAGCCATAGCTAGGCTAGGCTGAGGTGATGATGCTGGTTCTGCTCGACTACTAAATAAGAAGCTCCTTGAGTTCCCTGATGGGGTGCTGGAGTCTGAGTGGGCTGAGTCTATAGGAGATGTTGTCAATGGCTTCCACACCATGGAGATGAAAGCCTGGAGATCAGGAAGAGTCTGTCTTCAGAGTTATTATAACTCAAGCATATCTCCACCCCCCTCTCTTTTTAAATGAAACTTCACTACAGCCAGTGGTTAGAGTAATTCTGAAATTTGGATCCTATCTAGTTGCAAATAGAGCTACTTCATGCATAAGAGTTTATGCAAAACACAATCATACCTAGACAGACTTTGCCCTTTCCCAAGTGAATTAGTCATAGGAGTTAGATGTGGAAATGAGATAAATTCTCAGTTGGCTCAATCAGTTCCCTTCTCTTTTATCTATTTATTTAAATAGAGTATTCCTGTAAGAAGGGCTGCAGAAATAAAGCCACTGGAAGTTTAATTAGATAGAAAGGTTTCGAGGACTAGAGATCTGGACCAAAAATTTAAATTGCTTCCTGCTCCTTGGCTCAAGGCTCTGGGGCCTTTGCAAACACCACACTGGTGCATGGCAAGGGCTATTATCTGAAGGGATAGGGAGCAGATTTCCCCTGGGCCTTGCAGCTGCCCTGTCCTTTCACAGCCCCACACATGGTGTTCTTCATGTACATGTGTCTTTTCAGGATTGTCCTACAGTCCTGTGAGCTGGAGAGGTGCTTTTGCTTCCAGTAAACTCCCAAATTCTAGAGGGGGTAATGGCCACTGGATTTGAATCCTCTCTTTGCCACTTATTACATACATGATATTGGACAAATTACCTATCTTTGGTTTTCTCAAATATGGACTAGGGTTAGTGATGGGGTCATTATGAGGACTATATGAGAAAAATGTGTGTGAAGCACGGAGGAAGAAATTATGTCTTTTTCTTAATCGTATTCTGAGCACTTGGCACAACATTTAACAGACATTTAAAGTACTCATTCCATGCTCAGAATGTGGTAAGCACCTAATCAAGAGTATTTGTTACTATTCCCTGACCTTTGTTTAGTTTTGCACGATGCTTTTTCTGAAGTTGCTGCACGTCCATTGTATTCATATATGATGAATATGAATTAACATTAATTAGTCCAGAAATTGATGGTGTCCCTTCCTTGAGATGATTGGATGCATCCTGAGGTTTTAGAGAAATATGGAATCCTGAAAGAATTCAGTGTTCACAATATGCATTTTTGGGTGTTGAGAATATTAATAAGAAGGGACTGTCACTCCTTGCTCACTTTTTTCATTTTTGCAAATGAGCTCAACCAGGCAGGGCTCAGGGGGATTTGAATTAGAGATTCTTCAAGAAAGATCACCTTATTTCCTTTTGTTGGTTTTAGAACTAAGCCTAGGCTCACACAAACAAGTATTTGGGTTCTTAGTTTGGGCTCATTTTTTACTTCATTGAGCACAGTTGTTGAAACCTCATCTGCAGAAGCCGGGCTCCTGAACTCAAGGGGAGATTAAAATTATGGTTTTACATAATTATTGTTTCCTTTCTACTTGTTTGTTTCTTAGTGGGAAATTTTTCCTGAGCATGCCCTGGGCCTTTCTTCTTTACTGACTTCTTCAAGCAGATCTCTTCCCCTAGAACATTCCACTCCTCTTGTTTCTTGGCTCTCTTCTAATGTGACTGATCTTAGATGATTTTGTTCAGTGTGTGTCTGAAAAATATTTTTAGCACTGCCCTGCCTGGACCATGAGAATCTCTTCTTATTTAACTCCCCAGAATGTGTGTTGTCTGAATCCTTCAAGGTTTGGGGCTCTCTTTGTTCTTGTGGGGATTTCCTATGCCTGTTCATGACCCCTACAGATGGCAAACTCCAAGAGGGTGGGGGACATTCTTAACCTTCCACCTCAGGAGCTGCTAGCAAAGGTTTCATTAGGTGGGTAACTTTGGGCAAATTACTCATCTTCTCTTCATCATGAAAAGGGGATCTTGTTACCCAGCTCATAGGATGATCAGCCTAACAACCCAGCTTAGCATTCAATGTATTTTTACCTTCCTCCTTTACTCTTTGTACTTCCCAGGTGTTCAGTAAATATTTCCTGAACAGATTATTTAACTAATAAATATATCCATGGAATAATTTCTATATCTAGGTGCCTCTGGCCCTGTTGATGTTTAACTTTATTGATGCTGAAGACATAATTATTATATAAATGACAATAGGAGCTATAGACTATTTCTCCTCTGGGCTATTGGTAAAGGGTTGAGGTAGAATAAGGGTAATTCAATCTACATCAACACTGGATATTATTCTGTAGAACTTTTGCAAGCCCAATATGCTAACCCAAAAGGCTATTCCATTGTTGTTTCAATGTATTTGTCTGATTGCCAACAATGTGAAGCATTTGTGAAAAACTAATGGAAATGTGCTTGTTAAACCACTTGAAGGCAACCTAGTGCATCTGTGAGACACAAGGCAGGATTGTGATGGCCAGATATGTTGGCAAATGCGAACAAATTCCCAAGACTTACCAGGCTAGGCAGACACACAGACGGTGGGAGACCATGAGCATGTCTCTCCTGCCCAGAGTTACAATCAAACTCCAATCCAGGGAATGAGTGGCTTCTTACCTTTGGTTTAAGGTCCATCTCCTTGATGCTTACTTCCTGAATTAGGACCACACTTAGAGTAAATACGTTTTCATTGAAGGGGAATCACTTCATAAGGAATCAACTGCTACCTATAGAGAATGGCCCTTGCTTTGGGTTTCTCTAGAACAGCCTTGAGAACTCAATGAACTGGGCTGTTAAGTTTTGTGACTGCTGCTCTGGGACTTTTGTGGAAAGATTAGGATAGGATCTGGCAATGCTTGTTTGGTCTTTTAAGGAGACTGGTCTCCCTAAAACTGGCAATTGGCTTCCAACATTCTCCCAGTCGTTTTCCCACTCTACTACGAACCAGCCCTTGGAAAATAAATGAAAATAATATATCAACCAAGAACTGAAAATAATTTTCAGAAACTATTGAATCTAAAACCATCTTCAGAAAAGTAATAATGGAGTGTGCTCACCATGAACAACTTTTTACATAATTATGCAAATCAATTTGACTCAGTGAGCTTGAATATTCCCATTCTAAAATTGGATCTCTGCTATCTCCTTGCCTAACCAAAAAGTCCACTGAAGTGGTTGTTCCTAATATGAGGGGGTTGAGGAATTCAGTGTTCTATATTTCTAGATAAACTAGTTCACAATAAAAGATGCTGGCTTTCCCCTGGTCTTCTAACCATCAAAACTATACAATACTGATAGAGGAGGACAAAGGAGAAAGAAGCTGGGTTTCAGCTGGATTCCATTGGTGGATATACAAATGGGCACAAAATTCTTTGCTGTCATTTCTAGTAGTGATTCAATTAGGCAGGAAGAAACCAAGGTCTACATCAGAACTGGATTCTGAATACCTTCAAGTAGGATTATCACCTAATGATTGAGGACTGTCCTTGCTTATGCTTGAATAATGGGGATAAGAATCCCAGGCAAGCGGATAGGATGGAAAATAGAATGAATAGGACATTGTTACCCTCTGTACACATATGACCACATGACCAGTGTGATTCTATATCATGTACAACCAGAAGAATGAGAATTATACTCCAATTATGTATGATGTGTCAAAATGCATTCTATTGTCATGTATTTTTAGGACAAATTTAAAAAATAAAAAAAAATAAATTCCAGGCAAAAGTTAAGGCTTTAAGGTTGGCTATTAGTCTGGTGCTGTTCTTGACTCTTTCCTCCTGGGACTTTCCATATAATAAATCCATCTATCAACACTTTTTGTGTTGAGTGTTTGTGAAGAAGTAGGCACTGATTAGCCTGCAGGTAATACACAAAAAAGAAGGAACAACTGAAACTTCCCTTTACTGCATGTAGAAAAAGAACTGCTAGAATGTAATCAATATCATGTAGGATAGGAAAGCACGACCAAGACCTTTGGAGGAGAGACACTGTGACTTCAGATCCCCAATTGGATGAGGCAGTTTAGCATAGAAGTAACTGCCTGGTAGAAATTCTGTCTGTGCCACTTGCTAGTTGAGTGACCCTGGGCACGTTAGCTGGTGGGCAAATTTCTGGGTCTCAGTTTCTACTTCCAGGGATAATGATAGCTGTGTTAGCTATTGCATAGGGCTGTTGTGAGGTCTAAGTGATGTAATTCATGAAAAGTGTTTAGAATGGTGCCTGGCACATAGAGGAAGTTTCTTGAATGCCAGTTACAGTTATTATTACCCTTTCTCTGGCTGTGAATGTCAGGGTTCCTGGCAACACAGGCTCAGAGCTAATATGAAGAAGGGTAGTTAAGGATTGCTACAACTGGCAGAAGAGAGCAGGAGACCACTGAATTTCCAATCAAGAAAACTCCTATCTTGGAGTTCTTGTTCTTTCATTGTGAAAAATGTTCAAACACATAAAGCCACAGAGAGAAAGGTGGAATACATACTTACCAACTCATTTCTTGAACATACCAGTTCTTGACATTTTTATCACAATTTATTTAATGCAAAGATTTTATTAACATATTTTAAAGTAAATTACAAATATCATTATGTTTCATTTCTTGCATCACTGTGCAGCTCTAAAACATAAGAACCTTTTCTTCCACAACCACAATATCATTATCCCGCTTAACCTGTCAATAGTTCCCTAATCAAACACCCCAGCATTTTGGAATATTTTTGAATGATATTTTGATTTCAAGACAGATTATGCTGGGGAGGAGACCATTTTGAAGATAAGATACAATGACTGTACACAGGAAAGAATGTTCCAGGTATTAGGATGAAGAGAGGAATGTATGGATTGGTCAAGGTCTCCCTTATGGGAGACCTACCTATGGAGGAATATAGTCTGGCCTGAGATCCTTTGTGTGGATAAGCTCATTACAATTTGCTTCTTTTGAAAGGAGGAAAACATGTTTTTGAAGACCGCTTGACAGACAAGGAGGATATTAATAAATGACATGCAAATTTCTTAATTTTACTTTGGCTGGATATGTGATTGCTACTTCTGCAATACAGGCTGGTGATGGAGATTCTTTTTTTTTTTTTAATAGATTTTATGAACTCTGAGTTTATGTTGGATTGTCCAGCTGAACTTGGCTTGTGGCTAGCAGGAAGGATCATTCTGACTTGAGAAGGGTAAGATGAGGACACACCTAAATAAAAATTGGTCTTACATGAAAAGTTGAGAGTTCAATTTTGAGACTGTTTCTTGGGTGCATATACTGCAGAGGTTTGACTGAAAGGCTGCCTCAAGTTCTTTTTATAGCTTTGTTGCTCACACATGAGAAAGTGATTTCATTGATTGGCCTTTTTACACTTAACTATTGTGTTGTGGTTGTTTTTCTGTTTCTCTCTTCAATTCCACGTGTGAATGGGTGAGTTCCGCTCCCCACCATCCGAGCGTGGGTGCTCTGGGGCTTCTCAGTTCAACTGTCCTCCCCCATTCTCCCATGAACAAATGTGAGGAGCTGCTTAAAGAATTATCTGTCTCCTTTCTTGCCACTCGGTGAGATACCCAGGAATCTCCTTTGGTCTCAGTGCTGGTCTGTCATGTTGCACAGTGAGAAATCCATGGTTTTGGGTAGTGGTAAAGGACATAGGTTCTAGAACAAGATTACCTGGACTGAAAACCTGCTTCCACCACTGAATGCTGGTTTCTCTTTGCTCAAGGGGGGAGAGTCTTTTAAATAGCCACTTGTGCTTTTTCCTTTAATATGACAAAATACTTGAGATAATCAATTTAAAAGGAGAAAAGGCTTATTTGGCTCACAATTTCAGAGGCTTCCGTCCATGGTCACTTGGCCCTGTTACTTTCAGGATTGTAGAAAGACAGCTCATCATGGTGGGAACAAATGGCAGGAGAAGTTGGTCACCCCATGGTGTCCAGGGAGCAAAAAGAGAGACTCAAGAATTAGGATTCTAACATCCTTTCAAGGGCATGGCCCCAGTGACCTAGCTTCCTCCAGTAGACCTCGCCTCTGAGACATTCCACCACCTCCTAATAATGTCAAGCTGGGGACCAAGCCTTTAATACAGAGCTTTTGAGGAACATTAAATATTCAAGTGATAGCACCATTCTCTCATATTTACTCTTTTGAAAAGATATTTTCACTTTTCCTGGAAAAAATTGTCCCTTCTCAATATGAATGAATCCTTTCCTTATATAATAAAGAAAAATAGCAACTACAAATTAAGGGTGAATGTTAATATTTAAGATGACCATTTGTATCCCACTAGTTGTTCCTAGCTACCTGGTTCACTTGGTTTTTGCAGAAGGAACTCAACCTTCATCTCCCTCTCTTTTTATAGACATGTTTTCTCTTGCCTGTGGATTTTGTGTATTGAGAATAAAAAACCACTGTATCCCCATTTCAAGATAGAAAAACGACTGCTTATATAGAGGAGCATTTTGATAAGATCTGGAGGTCATAACGAGATACAAGCCAAACACAATTTGATTTTGTAAAGCTCTTACTTAAAAAGTAGCCCATCACTTATAAATCCTACTGCAGGAATTTATGTCATACTGTGCAGTCATCCATAAATTTAAAATAATACCACCAACTATAAGCAAGTCATGGGCTTTGAATTACTTGTGAAATAGTGTTTGTAGATGCCAGCACTGACTTTAAAATAGGTGAATTTTGAGCCTTAAACCCTAGCCTGTTAACATTTTTCAGAACTCTACTGAGAAAAAAGCTCAGGGTGTACTGGGCAGAAAGCTCCCCAAAGAGGAGAATGACAAGCAATGCCAGCACACAATTCTGGATAATTCTCTAAGCAGCTCCATCGAGTATGAATGTTTTTTTATTTGTGGCTTAGCAGAGAAAAGGGCTTTCTTTCTCTGCTAAGCCACAAATAAAAAAAATGAACCACCTTCTTGGTGATGCATGCTAATCATTTCATCAAGCATCATTGGACTGGAATATGAAGATATAGCTGTCATGCCATTCCCATCCTTGTTCAAGGCCACAGGCATCATAGACCTTGGGACTCAAGTGCTCTTGTTCAGATGCTGTGCTACAGTAGCAACACGTTGGCTGCATACCCTCTGGAAAACCATTCAAATTGTATGTGGTAGAATGGATCCTGACTTTATACAGGTATCCAAATTCCTCGCTGTATCTGAGATACTGTGGTAGATTCTGCTAATTTTGTTCACCAAACCCTCTCTATCTTCCTCAGGTTTCCTCTCCTCAGGGCCTCAATTTTATAGAGGTAGCAATATAACTGAGTGGCCATATTCCCTTTCTCTGTGTTTGGACAGTTTGTGGAATCCATTTACCATAGTTCTGATCATGAGATCTGGGAAGAAGTCCTTCCAGAACATGTATCTCTTAAGCAAATGGCAAAGCTTCACAAAGAGAAAGCTCTCCTTTTTATCCTTTGCTCTTCTGCCTTATTATGGTTTGGATCAGAAATGTCCTGCCAAGTCCTGTGTGTTAAAGGTTTGGTTCCCAACCCATGCAGGTGTAGGGAGGTGGTAGAACTTTTTAGAGGTGGGGCCTAGTAGGAGACGTTGGGTCACTGGAGGTATGCTCTCAAAGGGGGTTGTCTCTTCCTTCCTTTCTTTCCATTCTCAGCCATGTGCTCCTGCCATGATGTGTCCCCACAGACCCAAAGCAACGAGACCAATTTGTCATGGACTGAAAGCTCTAAAACTATGGATCAAAATAACCTTTTTCCTCTTTATACATATATTAATCTCAGGTATGTGTTACAGTGGCCAAAAGATGACTAACACACCCCTGGAATGCAGATACCAAGACACTGGTGACATTCAGGAAATGCATGTGAGATTCCAACCATGATAATAATGGAGTGAGGGATAGAAAAATGGAAAGAACCCGGGTCCCCAGAGCATCAGTGAATAACTGCATTGCCCTGATTGCAACCTCCACAACTCCTGTTGTGGGAGACAAATAAAGCTCACTTTCTCTCAGTCACTATAACAATGTTTTCTGTGACTTGTAGCCAAATGCATTTTTAACTGATACTGATCCAAGGAAGTTTATTTCAGAAAACCTAAGCCAAACTCCCTTAGCAATTCATTAGCTTCTAGAAAACAGCACATTTCAGCCGGAAAATCCAGTTTAAATAAGTTGTTGTTTCTCTTATATTTCTGTTTGGACCAGGTAATTCTAGACATCAGTAATATTTCAATTGTGTTCAGTTCTGTGCTTTTTGGTGACATGTTACTTCCATCCTTCTATTATCACCATCTTAATAAAAGAAGCAAGTAGATGGCCATATTTCTGCTTAGTGTCTCTGCTCTGCTTCTTGCTGCTAAAGCTCTTCTGTATTTTTTTTTTTCTTGAGACAGGGCTTCACCATGTTGCCCAGGTTGGTCTTGAACCCCTGGACTCAAATGATCCTCCTGCCTCAGCCAACTGAATAGCTGGGACTATAGGCACAAACGCCACCACTTCTGGCTTAGCTCTCTGTATTGACTGCTAAACAATTCAACACCCCAAAGGGGGTCATATTACTTTAATTTACATAGCATGACCTTGACCATGTGTCAGGAGGAAAGCATAAGGAACAGTATCAGATGTCCCCTGCATGTTTTATTTATTTATTTTAAACATTTGTTTATTTAACAAATACAAACTGACCGTGTGTGTTTTAATAGTTTTCTCAGAAGCTAAACCAACTCCAAAGGAAGTTTGCTTTTGTCCTGAGGCACCTGATAACCTCATAAGCTCCACTCCAATGGAATGATTATTTATGTCAAAGTCCATCATAACTTGCCTGAGCCATTCCTCGGTACAAATCCGCCAAAGTCAGTCTTCTTCAACCCAAACAACTAAATCAAGTCAGATATAAGAAGAGAACTAGAAAGTAGACCAGAATATTTTTATGGGTAGCCAATAAATTTTCTATTGGTATTAACTATGAAATATGCCCCAAGTGGGGTGAATGTCACTTGAAAATACAGTTCACTCTCCCTGAAGTCATACACCATATAGTGTGGTACTATATGCTCTGACCATAGTTTGATGAAGGCTGAGGTTAGTGCCAGCCTTTGATGTGTCTTTGCCATTGTGATTGGTGGCAGCTGTCAATCAGCAGGTGGCTCATCTGGGTCCAAGGACTTTCAAAATGACCACGTGACTGGTCAAATAGGCATCACAGGCCCCCCAAAGCCAGGAAACAGAAGAAAAGCCAAGAAGCATAAATCCTCAATCCAAGGGGCCAAAGGCATGTCCAAGATATCCATATAGGACTTCAGCAAGGACCAGAGTGGAATATTAATAAGATCAAATTTTCTAGAGCCCGCATTTGTTTTAGCAGTAATTTGAGTTGAAGGTTTCTGATACATTTAAAATAATTCCATTTCAAGTTGACCTGGCTAGCATTTCCAGATTTAAAGAGGCCCTCATCCTTTGCCAGAGAACCTTCTACAGTTGAAAGAGGAGACTAGAAGAGAATCTAAAAGTCTGTGGAGCCCTGAATTGGACCCACTGTCACCTCCTTGTTGCTTGGAAAGAACCTAGTCCTAGGAATTCTGACAGTCTACACGGAGATGTGGAAAGTCACCGCATCAACTGGAATATTTTCCTGAAGCATTAATTTTGTTTGATGATAAATAACCAAGAATACTTTTACGCTTAAATAATATATTTTGTCACATAATAACAAACTTGCATGATTTTAGAAATGAACACAAATCTTCAAAAAAAATCTGCCTTTTCAGTTTCACAGTTCTCTGTGCTGGTAGGAATGACCTGGTGGAAAGTTTTGAAAGCGGTAAAGACATGGCTAGTGCTCTATAGGTGCAGAGTTCTATATAGATGTTAGCCTTAGATAGCGTCTCCTCCAGATAGGGCCATGTGTTTATTTTCTTCTCTTTAGTTCTTTCACAAACAATATAGAAAAGAACAAGGAAAAAAGAAAATATTACTCAAGATCTCATCTTCTGAAGAAAACCACCAACAACATTTTGGTGAGTATCTTTCAGGATTATCTCTTGATGCACATAACCCATGATGGTGTCAGACCTAATGAAAATGTTACCATCAATCTCCCGATGCTGCAGCTAGAGACCCTCTGGTGTAAAACCACCAGGGTTCCTCTATACNATAATAAATATCCCCCCTCCTCTTATTTTTAACAACAACAATAAATAGGACTTGTAGGTGCTCAATAATTGCTGGGTGTGTTTCCAAGGCTGCAAATTAAGATGTCCATCCTTTAGGTCAGGAGGAGATCATGTAGATGAAAAGGACCGTTCAGTTTTTTTGTTTGTTTGCTTGTTTTCTTGGCTCTGAAGCGTGGACCCGCTACAGCATCATTTTCCAGCATCTTGGTGGTTTTACCATTACCAACATCTTCCCCGAGCTCCAGCGGTGACATGAAACCCCTGCTGATGGACCTAGAGAGCTGAGCCCATCTGCTGATACTGACAATGCTGGATGTGACATAAGCCTGCTGGGGTGGACACGAGCCAACAGTGGCCAACAGCAGGTGGCCCCATGCATGGTGCAGTGAGCCCAAGTGAGTGACATGGGGCAGGGAGGCAGAAGACACCCTGCATGGACACCCTGGGTACAGCTGCCGCCCTCTGGCCCTGGGCAGCTGTGCTGGGAAACCCAGCCCAGGCACACCTGCCCAGCCTGAAGGCCGAGGCTGTTTTGAGCAAAGCCATTGTTCTGAGAGTGACTTTACAATGTGATTCCAGAAACACTAGCAGGACTTTAGATGGGGACAAAACCCCACACCCCCTTCCTCTGTGTGCCCAGCTAGATAGAGGGGGTGTGCCTGAGCTGGAAGCGCTGTCTGAATTTTCAGTGCATGCTGGAGTTTCTCTCTCTCTCTCTCTCTCTCTCTCTCTCTCTCACTCTCTCTCTCACACACACACACACACACACACACACAGCTTATACTACTCTGAAAATACCCTGTGTGCCTGGAAATTACAAAGTACACATCAGATTAAGACACTGGCTTTTGAGTGAACCTGTACAGAGCCTGAACTTATAGCAGTGAGACTTTAGCCACCTAAACTCAATTCCTCTGTAAAATGAAGACACTGCCTCATAGGGTGGTTCTCACCTTTAGATAGGCTAAAGTACAGCAAATGCCTAGCAGAGTGCTTGAGTCAGAGTAACGCTCAATAGGTGGCAACTGCTAGAAAAATCTACATGAGGACTCACCTTACCAAATCCATAACTTCTGGATGTTGGGAACTCAGTTACTGTCAAGTGTCCAAATAGACTTTCTGCTCTAATAAAAAAAAAAGTCTCTTTCTCCTTTTTAGCTGGCCTATGTTGAGTGTAAACAGTCTCTTTCCCTCTCTCTCTCGCTCTCTCAACTATGCATACTGCTCAAACTAATAGCCCCTTGAAACCCCGGCTCATGCTCCATCTGCTCCCCAAGCTTCTGGGTTCTGATCATTCCTGCATCTAGTACCTTCATTCTCCTCCTTTTGTTCTCTTTGTTGGTCTTGGCTTCCCACTAGTCTTGTATTTTATTTTATTGTTTTTTAAGAGAAGGGATCTTGCTGTGTTGCTCAGGCTGCTCACAAACTCCTGGGCTCAAGTGATCTTCCTGCTTCACCCCCCTGAGTAGCTGGGACTATAGGTGCCCATCACTATCCCCAGCTCCAACCAGCCTTTAAACTTTCAAGGAACTAGAATTTATACTTGTATATTCCTGTGGGAATCTAGCACCGTGCATTGTTTAGTGGACAATACTACATTAGGGGCAGGGCTATATTAGGTAGTTGAGTGACTAAGAACATAAGATTTAAATCCAGACAGAACTGGGTTTCAATTCCAGCTTGGCTACTAACCACGATGAAAATGGATGCAAGTTTTCTTTTATCCTTCTTGAGTTTCAGTTTTCTGAACAATAAAACGGGGCTAATAAGAGCATCCAAGGGTTCTCACAGGAATTACATTAGGAACATTTGTAAAGAATGTGGGAGACAACTAATAAAATTAGTTATTGATAGTTTCACTAATAGTTTTATTATTAATACATTTAAAAATTATTGCTAAAAATAAAATATGACTGATAGTTTTGAACTTACATGGTGGGAACTATAACTCGTTGACCTTTGCACAAGCCCAGGTTGCCCCTCAGGTTCATTCTTATCATAAAGGTGAGTACAGAGAAGGGGAAGAGGAATGTCCTCAACTCCACCAAAGGAGGGTCAAGTCCCCTGCATACTCATAGGGACATACAGCTTTGCTCAGAGTTCTTATTGTCACCTTGTGGCAAGTTCTGCTTTCCAAGACCATTGGCTGAATATTGTTAATGATGCTTTTTTTGGGGGAAAGCATTAGATTCATACAAGGTGAATAGGATTACTACTATGCAAAGAAGGAAACCCATGGCGGTTTCAAAATATTAATATTCATTTTTCCTCTTTTAAGATTGCCTCTTAGTTTTTATTTATTTGGTACCTTTTCTTTTTTCAACTTATTTCTGGACCCCACTCCCCCCAAAAAGCAAGCAAGCAAACAAAAAACATTCACCATGGTAGATCATGTAGCTCTGTGTAAAAGCCTCCTAAGGTTGCCCATTCCCTCAGGATGCACACAGCAAGCAGGACCTGGCCTCTCCTCCCCTGCTGGACTTCTTTTCCTCCCGCTCCTTTGCTTGCTCTCTGCCAGCCACACAGACTTGCTTGTCACCCCTGGAACGCAGAGTGAACTTTCCCATAGGGCTTTGCACATACTGTTCCCCTGCCTCGAGTGCTTTTCCCTCAGTGGTCCTGATGGCTTAGTCCTCACTTCTCTCAAGCAGGCCTCTGCTCAGATGCCATCTTATCAGAGAGAGCTTTCCTGATAACCCCAACTAATATTGCATTAGGCCCCCCTTCACCCTTTCATTTGCGCTATTTTTTCTTTCTACATAATAGTTATTACCTCCCCAAACATTTATTACCTCCCAAAATATGTGTGTTTGATGGTTCAACTTCTCCCACTAGAATACAAGCTCCAAGAGGGCAGAGATTGTAATTTATTCACTGCTACAGGCCTGGCCCCCTAGCACTGTCCTGATACCCAGTGAACACTTAGGATATGGGAATGAAGGAAGATGGAGTGAATGACAACTGTGTGACTCTTGATACCGTGCATGTGAGCATGTAGGAGGAACTACAAGACGTTTCAAATGCACACTCCGACTCCATGGACCAGAAGACCCTGGATGGGTGGCTGGCCCCCTTCCTCCACCATGACCTTGGCTTCCATGAGTATTGTGGGCAGTGACCCTGAAAGAAAACAGTCAGCAGATGAGGTGATGATTTTCTTATAGAAGTTTTACACATTTCACATCCTCAGTACACATTTTTTTTTAAAGAGAGAGAGAGAGAGAGAATTTTTTAATATTTATTTTTCAGTTTTTGGCGGACACGACATCATTGTTTGTATGTGGTGCTGAGGATCGAACCCGGGCCGCACGCATGCCAGGCGAGCACACTACCGCTTGAGCCACATCCCCAGCCCCTCAGTACACATTTTAATGACAAGGATTAAAGAAATAAGAGGAAGACATGGCTTTGTTAAAAAAAAAATCCCTTCTGAGATAAAGTGCTAGTTTTCTTTGCAAGAGGGTTGAGAATAAGGATTTGTTAGAGTTGAGAGGACTATATTCTTTATTAATCATATACCACCTCCAAAGATCAGTAAGATATTAAATTTTCAAGAAGAAAAAATGATGAAATGTTACTGCTCACAGAGAAGATGAACACACATGTATATATTTATTTATTTAATGTAAGAGCTTTTTGTGAGGAAAGTAAATAACACAGGAGAGAATAATAATGAACAAAGGAAACAGATCACTTGGGATTTGAAGAAACCACAGATAAATTTCAGAATACCTCCTGGTACATATAATGCAACATTGATGTGTGGATTCTCTTTCACCCAAAAGGGATTGTGTTGTTCATTTTATGTAAACAACTTTCTTTATGTCTGAATACATATATCTTTGACACACTTTTCTCTCCTATTTTTCCTTGAACATATTTTTTAAAAAATAGAATGATTCTTGAATAGAGTCATGGTATTCCATTGGTGTTTAACCTAGCCAGTTACCTGTTGATCAATACTGAGATTATTTCCACCTTCAGGCTATTAGATGAGGTGGCACATAAGGGCTACTCCAAGGGTGTGTTCCAGGCAGCTTTGATCTGCCTGAATCTTCCCACCATCTATGGCATCATCACTCAGGAAATCCCAAACCACTATGACCAGTGGTCTGCCCTCTGTATGCCCAGCCAGAAAACACTCAGGGATTTCCAGTTCTCATATCAACTCCATTCATTTCATCTGCTACATAGGGAAAAGGGCATGATCACTTATGTATGTTTTTTTCTAGAAAAAATTCTGCAGTGTTTTTATTGTGTCCTTAGCATCAACTATTTGGGTCTTTCTAGAAACCCTCCCCTCATTTTTTGATGACAGCAATTCATGGGGAATTACCTTTTCCTGCAGGATATAGTCCTGATGGATCTTGGAATAGTTATTAAAATCAGGATGTAATCCCAAGTTTTTACAATAGCACATAGAGCCCCCGTGGGACCTGGCCTCTCCAACCCTTGCTGATCTCCTTTTCTCCTACTCTTTCTGGTTGCCCTGTTCCAGCAAATTGCTTATTGTTCCTGAGACAGTTGTTAAAATTCGATGTGCAGTTTCCTGAAGTAGCCAGTCTGTGTTTCCATTCCCTCCCTTTCCCCTGCCCTCCTGCCCCCACGGCCTCCAATTTACAGGCTGGGAAGCGACTGGGGTCACGTGAAAGCCACTCATAAGGTTGAACCGTCTTCAGCAGAGTGATACAATTCCAGGGAACTCTGAGGATCTCCAGAAGTTCTGTGTTATCTTGGTGGTCTTAAATTTCTTCTTTCCTTTATTTTAGGGCATAGCAGGAATATAAGATTAAAATAATAAATTTCAATGACATTCAGATTTTAATTTTCAATTTCTTCTCATTTAATCTCATTATTGAACTTGTCAGGGTGGCTTCTCTCTTTGCCAAACCCTGCTGCTGGGTCAAAGTGTGCTTCACTATTATTAACCTATCTAACAGCTGAGGACATTGAAGCACCCAGAAGCTACATGACGCGCCCAGGATCATGTGGCAGTGGCCAAGACTCGGGATACACTTCTGATGGCAGTCACTGCCCTTGGCTCAGGCAGAGCTGCCCACAGGGCATGCAGCAGCTCAGGTTACAGGATGAGGTCTCCAGGCTGCTTTTCTTTCTCTGGATTCAATGTTAAAACAGCATTAGAAGGAGGTATAGAGGAACCCTGGTGGTTTTACACCAGAGGGTCTCTAGCTGCAGCATCGGGAGATTGATGGTAACATTTTCATTAGGTCTGACACCATCATGGGTGGATTAGGAGGTCCCAGAGTAGGTAACTGAATAGTTCACTGTGGCCCTCTGCTGATACGCTATGTTCCAAAGGGTATATACCCAGCTGTTCAGCCTAAGTTGTAGAGAGAGGGAGGGCAAGAGCAGGCAGGAAGGAAGCAAATCCTATTGAGAGTCTACAGTGAGCCAGGCATCCTGCTGGGAGACTATCCATAGATCGGTCATTTATTCCTCTTATCAACTCTGAGAACTCAATCAATAACTTCAACTTCTCTCCTCCACCTCCTCCCTTGGGTTGAGGAAATAAGATGACCAGAGCTGCTAAGTGAAAAGCAGCTATGAGGTGATGGAGATGGGATGGGACCAAGTTTGCATCTTTATTCTGAAGTTACCAAATTATTCATCAGTGGCTGCCCCCAAAAGACTGAATTTTGTACTAAGCCTCCTTGGACTGAGAAGTTTTTCTGCGAAGGAGTCCTGCTAAATCTCCTACAGACGCATCAGCCCTCATTTGCTTCCTTTTCCATTTAATACGTCATCTAAGAAGAACAATGTCAAAAGTTGGTGTTTGTTTCTGAGTCCCTTGGTGAGCTTCTCTCCAGGCTGATATTGGCTCTGGGGCACCATTTTGGCTGCAATCCTGCAGAGTTTCATTTTCACTTTTTTATTGAAAAATCTAAATCTGGAGAATTAGAGACTTTCCATATTGATTTTCCAGGGGCAAGTGAAAATTACATTCTGTAGGGACCATGAAATTGCCACCTTGAGTGGTGACAGGGCTGACGTTGGAGATGACGTGCAACCAGGGGACTGATGGGACCAAGAGATGTAAACTCTGTGTCATTTTTCTTAATTTTTTTTTCAAAATATTTTTTTAGTTGTAGTTGGAAACAATGCCTTTATTTTATTTATTTTTATGTGGTTCTGAGGATCAAACCCAGGGCCTTGCACATGCTAGACGAGCGCTGTACCGCTGAGCCACAACTCCAGCCCCCTCTGTGTCATTTTTCAAAGTGACAAAATCAAGAAGTAATTTTTGATCTATGTAAAATAATTTCTGGAATTAAAATTTAGTTTAGTTTTGTTTTCAGTTGAAAGGAAAGTTGAAGAGAAAGAAGTGAATTTGAGGAAATGCAAAGCTGAAGTTTCTCCATTAAGCACATCAGTGTGGAGCCTCAAGTCTGCACATGGTCTCCTCCCTCATCCAAGCCTGGTATTTTTCTTCCCTTCCTTCCTTCCTCCTTTCATCCCTTCCTTTCTTCCTCCATTTCTCCTTTCCTCTTTTTCTGTCTTTCTTTGCTTTTTGAATCAGAGTCTCCCTATGTTGCCCAGGCTGGCCCCAAACTTCTGGGCTCAAGCAATCCTCCAACCTCAGCCTCCAGAGCGACTGAGACTGCATGTCATCATACCCAGTTCCAAGCCTGGTATTTTAGGTTAGCATGTAAAACTTGAGTTTGGGCTCATTCATGCACTATGAGGTCCAGATTTTCCTTCTGGACTCAGATCTTTCCCTGCCAATTTACTACCTGGATGACCTTTTGCCAATGACTTAATTTCCTAAACCTTAGTTTTCTCATCTGTAAATTGGAGATACTAATAAAAACTACTGCATAAGGTAGTTGAAGAAATATTAGTTAACTGACTGCTTTGGTTTGGATATGAAGTATCCTACAAAAGTTACTGTTAATATAAGAATGTTCAGAATTAAATGACTAGTTCATGAGACCTGTAACCTAATCAGTGAATTAATCCATTTGATGGATTAGTAATTTGAATGGACAAACTGGTTGGTAACTACAGGCAGGTAAGGGTATTACTGGAGGAAGTTAGGCCACTTCAGGTGTGCTTTTGGGGTTTACATTTTATGCCTGGTTCCTTGGGCTCTTTTTCTCTGCTTTCTGGCTGAAAACCATGAGCTGAAAAACTTTCCTCCATAATGCCCTTCTGCCATCATGTTCTGCCTTGTCTTGGGCCCAGAGGGATGGAGTTGGCCATCTATGGGCTGAACCTCTGAAACCAAGAGCTCAAAATAAACTTTTCCTCTTCAAGTTGTTCTTGTCAGATGTTTTGGTCAGAGATGCAAAGTTGACTAACAGAAATTGGGTACCAGAAGTGGGGTGTGACTTCACTGTGACTAACCTGATCATATGGTTCAGAAGCCTTTGGAAGTGATTTGCAGGAGGAGTTTGAAAAATTTTGGAGATTCAGAGTCTAGAATGTTGTAGGCAGAGCCTAATGGGCAATTCTGGTGGGAGCTTAGAAGACCAGATTGCTGATAAGAATGCAGACAGTAAAGACTGTGCTCTTGAAATTCTGGAGGGGAACAAAGACTCTATTGGGAATTGGACTAGAGAATTCTGGCAAAAAAAAAAAATTGTTTTCATTTTGCCCAAGTCCTGAGACTTTTTGGGAGGCTGAATATAAAAGTAATGGACTAATTAATCTGGTAGAGGAAACTTCAAGGGAGCACAGCATTCAGACAGTAGCATGGGTATCAGTGGTGGCTTTTAGCCAGGTTTACTGTGATTCAAGATTTGAAAAACTTTTCAGTTTGGCCAAAGAAGAAACACATGTAAAATTGAAACTGAGGAAGTAATGGTTGCTGAAGAAATTATCTCCACTAAAGAGAAGGTAAGTATTTTTCATAGAGATAATAGAAAAGATGCCTTAAGGGCATCTCAGGAATTGGCAAGATCACATCCGTAGCAGGCTCCAGGGTATAAAAGTGAAAACTCACAGAGACTGTGGTGGTGCTCTGCTCACACAGGGGAGCCTAAGAACTTATTCTTCAGGATCTGGTTCACTATGCTCAAGCCACCCACGCACTCAGAGGTTGTTGCCACCATGTTCCAAGGAAGCCCAGCTACTTCTCAGGTTGGAGGTAGACATTGACATTGTCCCATGGTGATGGTTCTGCAGAAATACAGGATGCTGGAGTTAGGGGATCATAGAGGCTTCCACCAAGATTTCAAAGGAATGCCTGAGAGGATAGGCAAAGTGTGCCAGGGTCAGAATCCCTGCATGCAACCCCTGAGAGGGTGATACACAAAGCTCTGAAGATGAAACCAAAGCTAGAATGGAGGCCCCCAGATTAATAGATACCAGTAATGTGGAATGTCTGGTGAGGAAAGCTTCTGGATGTGGACAGAGTCAGGCCAAAAGAAAGGCCACTAAGGCTGCAAGAAGCAAGGCCAAAGGGGCAGGCTGCCCAATTCCTTTGGAGATCTGGTCTTGGGGCCATGTACCCCAGATGCCAGACATGGAGCTACAGGACTTGTTTGCCCAGCTGAATTTCAGTCTTGCTTTGGTCCCACCCCTTCTTTCTGTGTCTCTATTTCTCCCTTTGGGGATGGGAATGTTTACTGTGTACAATCATATATTGGATATATATAATTTTTTAAAAAAAATTTTATAGGCTCTCACAGTCAGAAGTTTGCCTTGAGTCTCAGATGAGACTTCAGACTTAGATGATGGGCACTGATGGAACTGTTCAAACTATGGACTAAATGCATTTGCATTATGAGATGGACAAGAACCTTTGGGGCCTGTGTTAGAATGTTATGGTTTGAAGTGATGGGAGGGAAGGGGAGGGGAAGGGGGGATAGGAAGGGCAGCAGAATATACACTAATATTGCTGTCTGTATATACATGTATAACCAATGTGATTTTGCAACCTGTACACTCAGAAAAATGAGAAATTATACCCCATTTGATTTAAATGTATGATATGTCAAGATCATTGTACTGTCATGTGTAACTAATAAAAAAATAAATTTAAAAAAAGAATGTTATAGTTTGAAAATGAGGTGTCCCCTGCAAACTGCTACTATAGAAATATTTAAGTGTTTATATTTTTTCCCTGAGTCCTTGCATTCTGAACCTCCAAAACTGTGAACCCAAAATACACTTTTCTTCCTCTAAATTTTTCTGTCAGGTGTTTTGCTCACAGTGACCCAAAGCTGACTAACACACCAACCAAATGAATAAATAAAGCAAACCACCTGAAACATTTGGGTTTGATAAGGTAGGTGTCTCTCCTGTGCAATGATACTCTCTCATCTTTAGCAGGACGAAAACCTCCAAGAAGTTTGAAGTATCACAGAGCTCAAGTGCATTTGGGGGTGTGCTCTGCCATTTTGGATTTTTTCTTTCCTTTTCTGTTCCATTAAGGTCAATTCCTCATAGTTGGTTGTTGGGGGGAAAACCTGTGATCTCCCTGCAAAGCTGCCTTCTGGAAAATTACATTTTGTGAGTTAATATCCAGAAATAATTGATTCTTTTCTTCTTGTTTCCTACTCCTGCCCACCCTCTTTAGTACCTGTACAATGTCCTCTCTTTTCCCTTTTCCATATGCAAGCTAATTGTTAACATCAACCAAAGCTCTGAAAGTGATTCTGGCAGAAAAAGAACATGTCTGTGAAGCAGGTGAAGAGCCTGGGACTTTGAATAGAATGGGGCGGGGGATGGGGGTGGATGAGAAGGCCCCATCAGGCAGGAGGTGCTCAGCCAAACTGCAGGATACCCCTAGGTGTCCTCCAGGCAACCCCACTTTGAGGATAACCTGCCAACTCGGAATTCACAAATGTTTCAGCCAGATGTGCAGCTCTTGGAGCAAGTAGTTGAACAACTGCTTTGAAGATGAAAAGCCCTCGGAGCACGCTAAGTAGCTTTATTATTGCCTTGTAGTGTGTGTCGCTATGCAGAGCCATCAACTCCCAGCACTGTTACTGCTCGGGAGTTAGTGAAAGGCAAACTCAGCCGGAAATACTGAGTGCCAAAGAAGAGGAGCGAATAAAATGCTGGGGGTGGGAGGAAGGGGAGGGGTGGGTGCCTGTGCTTTGAAATTCTGCCATAGAAAGTTCTCTTCAATGGATCCTCTTCCAACCTGCCGGAGTACAACAACTGGACGTGGCATGTGACAGGCGCTGCAGACAGATCACGTTTCACACATGCAGCTGTAATATCTGGCACACAGGTGTTTGGTTCTGTGTTTGCCAGCTGCTCTGCAGCTTCCTGCTTCGATGGATGGGGCAGGCAGGAGGGGGGGAACCCTCACACTTGTTGCTGCCAAAAGGGAGGAGGGGGGCTGGAAATTCCTGCTCCACTCCAAGTGCTCAGCATTTGAGTCAGTGCATGGAGCTCCACCAGTGCCTAGTGCCCACCTCTGGGGGTCCTGGGACCTTGGCTTATGGGTTCACCCAGGACAGAGCTGTGGCTTGGTGGGGTGGGGTGAGTGAGGTAGGAGGGTGACTGGGAAACCACAGAGCAAAGCAAGCTGACCAGGGCCCGGAAAACTGGAAGGGAGGCCACGTGTCCATAGGTATGTGACCTCTGGGATCTTGAGTCAGGTCCTAACTTCACTTCCCAGCAATTGTGGATTTTATGCCAGATTTCTTACCAGATCTGGGCCTCAGATATAAAGATATAAAGATATAAAGTGGAGTATGTAAATCCTGATGTGAAGGCCCTTTGTATGGATTCTATGAAGCAGTATATTTATTTTTAGGGAAGACATTCATTAATCTTCTTGTTACTGCTTGGGAAGGTGAAGCAAGGCAGGCACTCACCATGCTCCTGGGCCAGAGACCTGAACGCTTGTCATTCATGTCTGGCTCACCTGGGCTGAGAACATAGCTCAGAGCAAGGCCTGGGTTCTATCCCCTACAGCAGAGAAAAAGGAAAAAAAAAAAAAAAAAAAAGCCTGGCCCTGCCGTTCTGGGTCTCAGGCTCAGATATCACCAGCATCCAGACAGGGGTGATTGCTTTCCTGTTCTTTCCTTCCTCAGGGAGGAAGAGGGCTGGCAACTCAGGACACTAAATTCATGGGAAGAAAAGTGGGGAGGGATGAGGGTTATAGGTTTGGACTCTCCAGACCCTTAGTCATGCCCTTTTGGAGGTTCCCTCTCCTTTCCCTTCGCAGCTCTTATCAGTTTGAGATTCTGCATGGCTGTGACAGGCATACAGAGGTCTTCCTGCCCCTCTGGACACTTTGGAGGCTGTGAACTATTTGTTTTGCCCATCATTCTGTCCTCAGCACCTTGTCCACATACAGGGGAGCCTTGCCAAAGTCTGCTTTGCTTTTTTTGAGCAAAGGAGTGAGGGGGTAAGTGGACAGGAGGGAGTCTTTACTAACCCAGTCTCTTTCAGTTCTATTTTAAGGACAGGGACTGTGCATGTTCAAAGGATAGACATGGGGTCACGCATCCAGATCAAAGCCCCCTACCCTCAGACCTGTCTCTTTCACCTTCTCCCTACACCTTTCCTCAGATTTCCTGCTGCCTGGCCACTTGGCTCCCTGCTGTGTGCCCCAGTCTTGCTGCTTCTCCTACCTCCTGCTCTGTCCCTCCTCTGCCCCCTATGCCTGGTGTCTCCTGAGACTGGGAGATGGGACTGCCCAGGTCAGAGTGAGGAGCAGGAAGAGAGCCATGGGAATCCCCGGAGGAAGTGGCCATGCCAGGCTGCCTGCTTTGGACAGAGAGATGTATTGTATTTCTGGGTTTGCTTCTGGGCGATTGCTAACCTTGTTGAATAGGCAACTTCTGGTCTCTATCTCTCTTGTTCGTATTTTTAAAGAAATCACCACAGTCCCACCTCTTCCAACGAGTTTGTTTTCCCTCTAGCAAGGCTGGGCAGGTGGGGATACTCTTGCCTCAATCCCTTACCCTGCTGAGCCTCATTCATGCTTAACTCACACATGCTAAGCTACTTGTCTCCAGAGAAGGCCTCCTCTAGGTAAACCCCTCTCACTTACTCTCTAGATTATTGCCAACATTCAATTTACTTTCCCTCTAGAGTTTTCTGAGAAAGCAATGTTCATTTAGCACCTGTTATGTGACAGATAGTGTGCTAAGCACCTCGTATTCAGTAGGTCCTTGAAGTGGATGCTACTACTCTCCCCACTTTACAGATAAGACAACTGAGGAACAAAGATTTGAAGACTGAGATTTTCATCTCCTTTTATAAAATTCCTGAGTAAAAACTCTTTCCATACCACTCAGCATCGGTAAAGAAATAGCCTCGGGCTATAGACCTGTATCCTTTCTTTCCAGGTAACAGAGTCCTTTGGGGGGGTAGGGGGAATGCCATTTTTAGTTTATTTATCCAACAAATAGACATGGGGCACCTACTGTGTATCAGGCTGTGTTCTGGTAGTTGGAGATAAACTGGATTAACAGTTGTCTCCATCCTACCCACCCCACACCCAAGAAGCTTGTAATGAGGTAGAGACAAACCTTAAATGGCCATGCACACAATTTAATTACTTGGTTAATTATAACTGTATTAACTGTGATGAAAGAGAAGAATACTGTATTGGGAAAAGTTTGTCTGGGGCAATCAAAGAGGGCTTCTCTGAGGAAGAGGCAACACTCCCAGCTTTGCTGTCAACCGGGTAATTGTCTTGAAGTGTAGTAACTCAGGGAAAGACAATGTCCAGCACATGGTGGGTGGGGAGGCGGGAGTGCCCAGATTGTTTCATTTCAGCCGGACATTGATGGGTCGGTCAGGTGTGATCCAATTCCTCATGCTCATTTTTGTTTAAAAATACTCACTGGAGGAAAACATCAACCAGAACAGAATGAGCACTCTCTTGGCCCAAGCCAGCCAGCGATTAGGGCAGACCCTGCTTCTGTTTGGGTCTGTATTTTTCCCAGTGACTGAGGGACAGTCTCAGTGACCCTCACAGGCCACTCCACTAGGAATGGAAAATCACTTGTTGAAAACAGAAACAGAGAATATAATAATGGGCAAAACCTAGGCAGCGAATCACCCTCCTTCCTCTGATCCTGATTATGATCCTGTGTTTTCTATCATATGTTTACCTTTATCTTCAAAACAGAACAGCTCCTGTGAGCTCTTGTGTTGGTACAGGTAAGTCTCTCTGTGGGCCCAGGCAGGCCTCCGCAGAGAGTCCCGGAGCCCCTCTGTGATGAGACAGACCACAGAGAAGATAGAAGCAGAGGGTGAGCTCAGCCATCTCTACCCTTTTCATCCTTCCCTGAAAACTTCTTGTGAGTCAGAGGGAAGAACCCCCCCACATCCCTCCTGCTCATCACCCTGAAAAATCTACCGTGATTCCTTTACTGCTCCATTTGGAACCTTCCCCCACCATTGATTTAGACAAATTGGACATCAGATTCCTTTTCAAGTTGGTTCCTTCCAAGACACATGCCAGCCAGAGGGACATAGGGAGATGCCAAGCTCACCTTTCTGACTAACGAGGTATTTGGTGTAGTCTGGGCTACATAAAAGGAAACCGTGAGTTATCTCCCACACAGTACAGCAAGGAGCAGTGACTTCCAGTCATGTCCTCACTCTGTGGGACATGCAGTCCACCTTGGTGCACACAAGGAGATAATTTATCTCTTCAGAACACTCTAGTAGAATTGCAGGGACTTGGGAAAGCAAAAACTACTCCTTTCCACAAAGAATCTGGGATTCCTGTTTGTTTATAGAAGCAGCTGCATTATCATTTGGTCCCTGGGGAGGATTGGGGGAAACTCAAGTTGAGAGATGGGTTCCCAGTAGCTAGACACCCTCGTGGTCATCTTAAAAGACGTAGATTTTCCCCACATAATGCTTCTTTTCTCTGGTTGAAAAAAATTAAACTAATCCACAAGTTGGTAATGTCCACATGATGCAAAACAACTATTAAATTAGTTTTGCTTTCTAATGCTTCTAGGAGGTTTTTGGTCTTCAGCCTTGTTCAGAGCACTTGTCTTTTCTTTTTGGCTTGGGTACGTGTTCACTTTTCAGCATTCAGCAATCTTTATACCTGATAATCCTCAATATCCACAACTACAAATCAGACTTTCCTCTTGTCTTAGTCTGCTATATCAGAGTATTACAGATTGGGCAATTTATAAAGAAAATTAATTTATTTTTTATACTTCTGGAGCTTGGGAATTCTGATGTCAATAGCATCTGACAAAGGCCTTCTTGCCACATCATTCCATGGTGGAAAGCAGAAGGGCAAGGGAACAATAACACAGGGGCTAAATCTACTTTTATAACAAATTCACTATCATTATGATAACAAAGCCCCTTCCTACAATAATGACATTAATCCATTCATAAGGACAGAACCCTCATGACCTAATCAGCTGTCAAAGATCCTGCCTCTCAACACTTTTGCACAGGGAATTAGGATTCCAACACCACAGGACCTTGGAAGATGAATGAGTTTCCAGACATGCTGTACTTCTAAATTGAAAGGCATAAAGACCACCTGGTCATTTGTCATAACAGTTATATTGTTGCTGACCTCAGTTTTCCTTGAACCATTTCTCCATCACTCTAGGGGCTTTCTTGTCTCTTGGTGACTCTGCAGATGGGGATGTTGGAGTAGGATGGGGTTGTCTCATGAAATCTTAAGATTGGACGAGTTGATGGGAGATTGTCAATCCACGTCCCCTGCATGTTCTCAAGCCATTCCAAGTTGTCAGCAGCTGTCTAATGTGTCAACGTAGCTTTCATGATAATCAGGAAGTTTTCAAGGAAAATGGCTTTTTGGGGAAGGGGGACTTAAATATCCCATTTTCCTCTGCTGTCTACATCTGGTTGATACAATCTGTGGTTTGTGGTAGCCAGGAAGAGCTCCAGAACTCTATTTACAGGTCCTTCTTTTAATAAGTGTGTGTGTGTGTGTGTGTGTGTGTGTGTGTGACAAATACATAAGTATTTGATTAGGTTGGTAAGTATGGCAGTTGATTATTTCCATCAACAAATTTTGTGACACCCTTGAACTGACCCATTCAGCCCCCAATATCTGGGAACTTTTCCACTCCCAATGAGGACATCTCTGCAAGGATCAGATTTTTCATTTTACCATGTCCCTTTTAATATGATAATTTAGAATTTGTAAAATGGCCCATCCTTTTCCTAAGAAGAATGAAGTAGACCACTTTACTAGCTCCATATCAAGAAAAGATATTGGGCTCATTCAGTACTAAAATAGACTTCTCTTGAAGGGGGTTTGTGCATCTTGTTTCCTGTTCTAACATTTGCCATATTATGCATTTGAGATCACTGGAGAGGTCTATCCTCTTTTTTGTTTGGGGAAGTGAAGAGGAGTTACATTCCACTAAAATATAGCTAGAATTGGTTCATAATAAAATTTCAGTGATAGATCTGCACTATTATTATTATCAACTCTTTGAGAGTTGTCATACAAGAACTTTCCTCCAGCTCATGAAAGTTAAGCCTAAGCTTATCATTTTAATAGGCTTTATTATTTAGAATAGTTTTAGGTTCACAACAAAATTAAGTGAAAGGTGTAGAGATTTCCCGTATACTCTCTGCCTCCACTGACACCCCTCCCCGCCAGAGGGTACATTTGTTACAGTTTATGAACCAATATCTATATATCAGTATCATCCAAAGTCCATAATATCGTTTTGAACATTGGTTCAAGGCCCATTCTTCAGAGCTGCAGGGAATTAGCCCCCCCCCCGCCCCCCGCCATGCTCACGCTGAATATTGGAGATTATCACTGTGTTTTTAAAATCCATGAACTCTTCTCCAAAAGGCTACTATCCATTATATCAAAACCACTTAGAAAGGGCTCCTTCCAGTTTTTAATCCTGACCAAAAACTCTTACTGCTGTCAAGAAAGTCATTTGGCCCTAGGTTCCTGTGACCTCAGTCCTGCTGAGCCGACTTCCTGCAGTCCTCTGGAACCAACTATAATGCTTCCTCTCCTTGTTGCAAATAATTGAGAATTGATTATGCCACCTTAGCAACAGGTCTATTTGGAGGCCTGGTGTTCTCAGTTCTATCTCTGCATGTCTGTGAAAAAGTTCAATTAGGGGGAAAGTAATAAGCAAAAATGTGAATGCAGGAAAACAGAAGTAGACAAGACCTCTTTTGGGTCAGAATGCTATGCCTAATAGGGAAAAAATAAAATAAAAAGGAATAGTAGGGCAACCTTGGTCCATAGAGTTTGTATATAGCCAGGAGAATAGAATAGTTAATAGTTTTATTGAGAAATGTGGTAAAATTCCTACTGACACCAAAACCTCACAAATTGAGACCCTTGATCGAGGAGATTATTGAGCTCAAAGCAGTTTCTGCATTAGCATGAGACTTAGGACTGGCCTAATTGCCTTTCAAAGCAAACTCCTTGGTATCCTAATATCTCTTTAATAACAAGCCATCATGATTATTAAAACCTATAGTTTTCTTGTTGAAACTGTTTCTATTTTTGACTTATACAACCTCTGGGGATAAAGAGTTACATATATTTAGTAAGCAGATTTCATTCTACTGCTAGTTTTTATTGACTGTTAGTAGATAGCAGTTTCTGTGTCCCTGGTAAGATTTCTAACAAAATAAAATTAGATAATAGCATGATTTAAAAAAAGAAGAAGAAGAAGATATGGGCACTGAATCATGGAACTCACTGTTGGTGGAAGCTCTGTTCTTGTTGCAGGTAGCAGTAGCTGCCCAGCCTCATGGGGACTGGTGGAAGAGATCCAGTAGAGCATGCTCCTTCTCTTCTTCCCACTGCCAGCACTTAAATTGCATCTTCACGCGAGACTCTGATCTATCCTCCTTCCAGATCTGCCTGTTTCTGTTCTTTCGGATCCTTCCTTCTCAGGACTCAAATGAACTTTTCTTAAAAAAAAGGCTTTGTGGCTGTTACTCCCTACCTCAATTGACCATCAGTGTATAGCAGCCTTCTTTATGCTCTGTAGGGATTAATAGGTGTTCCATGAAAAAAAAAAAAAGGGATTTTGTAGACTAAACAAAATTAAAGAGTTCCTTTACTGCAGGACTTTTTGGAGCCTTAAGATGCTAATAAGCATTGCAAATTTTCAAGCATATCCCCTAAGTTTACTTGACTGGGATCCTGGCAGGAAACAGATGGCTCATTCAAAGGAGTAATTGCAGGGACTATTAACAAAAGTGAACAGATTAAGGAAACCAACAAGGGGATGATGAAGCACCCAGGCACTGGCAACAGAGGAAGGCTGCTTCTACCTGAGGTTTGCTATAAGGGAAGAGAACAGAGCCTGGGACAGGTATGGACTTGAGAGAGGCACTACCTGAGAAGAGCTGAAACCCCTCTACCCACCCACCCAGGGACATGTCTCAGGCAGACACAGCAAGCCAGGGAGGAGCCCAGGGAACAATATCCTGATCTCTTTCTCCTATCACATTCTAGTTACACTCACTGAATCCAACGCAAAGACAAAAACTCAGGGTCCAAATGGTACAGTTCACAGAGGCCAGCCTCCCAGGAAACAGTAGAACAGAAAAGAAAGATGGAGGGTAGGATCCAGCCCACCTTGAACATCTGTTCACACTGGTGGAACACTATGTTTTTCAAAACACCATGAAGGCAACGCTGGCATGAAACATTAAGTCCACAGTCTTAGGCTGGGTGTGTGAGTCCCCACAGCGCTGATTCACATAGAGAACCTCAATTTCTCTGTCTCCTTCTCCTCTTTCACACCCCTCTGCTTCTATTCAGCCCTGGGGACACATTCCCTGGCTTTCAAGTCTCAGCTTTAGTTGGCTCACATTATTGTCTGTTGAGACTCCATCATCTGCAACTGCTCAGCTGTCAATGCTGGTCCCTCTTTTCTCCTTCCTTAGGGGGCTTTTCTGGCCACCCCAGATAAAAGTTCACTCTCACTGCCCTCAGTGATAGATACCACAGGTTCCAAATGAGAATAGACACAGTCTGAAAACTGATTTCCTGTGGCTTTCAGAAGTGAGAGGAATCAGAGATGGTGCTCACATGCCCCTAAGTATAAGAAGACCTGGAACATTTCAGTGACTTCTGAGGACAGAATTTTGAGATCAAAGCTGTCCTGGGAGATTCAGATGCTTAGTCTATGGAACTTTTGGCACATTGGATTCAGGCAACTTATTTTGCACTTACACTGAGGTTCCACTTAAGGTTACCAGTGTTCTGTCTTGTCTCTCTGTGAGAAGACCTATGATCCAGATCCACAGACACTTGTTATTTTTCTCTTGCTCTGAGCTGTCACAGTGGCATGAGTATGGAGCAGGTGCCCTGGCCTGATGGGGGTGGTATGTAAAGAAGGAACAGGCAGAGAGCTGTTGCTTACGAAGGAGAGGCCATTTCTGATTGGGGAGCTCATTTTTCTGGAGACCAGATGAAGTGTGCCTAGGATCAATCCCCCCAGCCAAGGGCAGGCACACTGTGGGTGCCTGGTGGATAGATCACACAGGAAGCAAGAGGAGGGCAGGGAGGACAATACTCCAAATGCAACAGGAAGAGTGAAATCAAGCCTTGACAGGCCTTTCCGTTTCTCTCACTTTCCTCCTTACTTGGTTTAGAAGCTGGAAAAACAGTTCTCTTTCACAGCCAAATTTTCCACACTATTCTGTTCCCTAATCTGAATTTCAATTCAACTTCATGACAGGTGACAGAACCTCTAGTCATCCTCTCCCTATTCAACAAGAGGGTTTTTGGGGGTGCCATTTTGTCAGAATTGAGGATTTGGGAATGTTAATAATTTCCCTTTCCCTATGCCTATGTAGACACACTAGCTTCAGTATTCCAAGCATTTTCATATTATTTGAGCTTTTCCAAATAATCTGGTTGGTGGGTGCAGAAGGTATTGCCCATCTAGTGCAGAATAGATGGAAAGACACCTCTCATGTAAGGACTCCTTCCTTTTTTTTGGTACCTGAGGTTGAACTCAGAGGCACTCAACCACTGAGCCACATCCCCAGCCCTATTTTGTATTTTTTAAATTTAGAGACTAAAGTCTCACTGAGTTGCTTAGCTTTTGCTGAGGCTGGCTCTGAACTCGCAATTCTCCTGCCTCAGTCTCCCAGAGCCACTGCGATTTTGGGCTTGCACCACCACGCCCAGCTGCTCCTTCCCTTTTTGAAGTAAAGCTCATCCACAAGTTTTAGTTTTAAGAACGCAATGAAGAGAATTGCATCCCTAACTGCATAAAGTTGTAATGAGACTTGACACTCTCAGTTCTTCCTGGGTGCTTAGGGAGCTCTTGTCTAAACGTCAGCCTTGGCTTCTTTCCCTTTGAACTTTGCATTTTTCACATTGCAGCATTAGCACTTTAATCCGGGGGTGGGGGGTGGGGGGGGGACTTAATAGTCTTTCACCCTGAGGACTACTTAAAAGACTCCAGAATCCCTTTGTTCACTATTTTTCAGTATCCTATTTATTTTTCACTTAGTCACACCATAGTATTGTGCAAGACAGGCAGGAGAGCAGCAGGAGGTTATGTCTGTAATACATTCTAATTCCTTTTCAATTCAACTTGTTTTGAGTGTCGACCATTAACAAGGCTCTGAGCTCAGAACTTCAGGGAACCTCAAAATGCTTAAGGTACTGTGTTTGTTCTAAAGGACTTTGCCATTTACAGGGACTGATTAAACAAACATACCTCTCTGGCAAGGCAGACCAGGGTAAGTGGTCACAGAAAGGGTCAGCCCCAGCCCCAGGATGACAGCCAAAGCCAGCCTGGGAAGGGGCCTTGGTGAGCTGGTGATGAGTTCAAGGAGAGACCCAAGCCACCCTCTCCTAAAAGAGTTTATCGACTAGACCTGGGAATTTCAAACTTGAGTGATGCTTAATTCTGCAATTCCCCAGTCCCCCCAAACCCCTTGTTGTTGTTATTATAATCTAATCCAAGACAACTGGATAGGGGCACCATTCATCCAGAGTACCTAAGGGGAAAGTTCTAGATCTGCACCCTTATAGCTGGATTTTGGGGGAATATATCACTCTTATATGTTAAGTGAAAAAAATGGTTCCTTCCGAATTTCTGTTTTCCTGGGAAACTCCACTGGCAAGGCAGAAACTTTTGCTAATGGGAGATGAACAAGTTAAGAAACAAGAGCTCCTCTCTGTTTCCTTTTTTCCCCTCTTTCTTTCTTTAATTTTTTTTCTCTTTTGGTTGGTATCTTCTCTCTCTGCCCAACAAATACAACCATGTAGGTGAGATAGCATTTCATTTTTTTCTATGGAGAGGCTGTTTCTCACATCCTCCCTCTGGCCTCTCTCTTTAATTTCACACAGAATCTCAACCAGGCAAATTAGCTGATATGGGGCAAGCTGAGAGACAGCATTTATGATAACACATTCTCCAGCCACCCAGTCCCCGAGGGTGGAGAGATTTCGCCTCCCAACTCCTCCCTGTCCCTACCACATCCAGCCTCCAAATCACAAAGGCATGCACTGTAGTCTCCTGACAGATCACCGTGGACTGATAGGCACCTCTCACAGTGAGCATTTTGTGGTTCTCTCTCTCTCCAGACAATTGGCAGGTGGAGTCAATAGCCACATGTTCTCCTGGGATCGGTCCCTTGGTTCATTCCAGCCACACTGGAGCCTCCCCACCCCATGCTGCCAAGGGTGCCTCCTTCAAGGACAGGGTCAATACCACCCCTGGGTAGGGAGGGCCAAGAAGAAAGTTCTGAAGTCATAGTGCTGATAAAAGAAGTAGGAAGAGATGGGTCCCTGGCCCCAGACTTTGTGATTGTAAAGCAAAGAAAACAGAAATCCATGTACATGCAAACAGGTTTCGCTTTATTTTATTTTTATTATTGAACTATGAAAAGCAAAGCAAAAAAAAAAAAAAGAGAGAGAGAGAAAGAGAGAGAGAGAAAGAAATCTATGAACATGAAAACAGGATTTTTACTTTATTTTATTTTTATTATTGAGCTAAGAACTATTGACTAGAGAGAGATTAACATCCTCACTGTGAAATACCCACTTGCTCATTGTAAAGGAGGGCGAGTGTGAAGTCCCTGACGTCTCCGTGTGCCCAGGTGCCACCCTTTTCAGTGTTCCTGGCACTGTGACATTCTCTGCTGCTTCCCAAACTTCTCTCCCACCTGCACCTGCCCACGTGCTCCAGAAAAGTGCTGCTGGTATATATTTTTACATTATGTAAGAACATGTATTATTGGATATTCTTGCTACGTCCAGCCCACATTGAAACTCGAGGTCTCAAAGTAAAATAAGATGGATTCTGAAAACTTTTTGAGAATTTTCATACTCATCCCATAGTAATTAGATCATTCTGCTACAGCCCTGGATGCTAGGGCACTGAGGATCCCCAGCCTGGTGCACCACCATTCTCAGCCTGACTGTTACAGGCCTGAGATGTGAGGCTTCCTTGCATTTTAATGTTGCTCTTGCATGGTGGCAAAAAAAATAGAAGCCAACTTCCCAGAGTCCTTGTGATGTGCAAATCCCTGAAGGAAGTACATATGTGCAGTGCTGCATTGATTTCCAAACTCCTGCGTGCACAATTGCACGGTATCCTTACAAAAGGGATGGGAGGTCTTTGTTTTCAAACGTGCAAGCTGAAGATCACTAGAACGAAGGGGTCTGAAGTCTCTTTCTGAGTTAGAGCAGAGTTGTCATGGGGACATGGATCTGCATTCTCTCATCTAGTCCTTTTTCCCTGGGCATCATACTTCCAAGGCCTGCTCTCTAGGTATTTAATCAAGGCAGGAACAGACAAAAGTGAAGGACACAAATGGAGAAGGCACTAAGGAGAACTATATAGACAGACAGCATGTCATAAATTGAGTTGTGGGACAAGATTGCTAGTGACATAGTTGGGACAGAGTCATATGCTAGGAAAAAAAATCACTCCTTCTTTCAACTGTTTGGACTTGAGATGCTTTCCTCCTCAGGGCCTGGGAACATGACTCCCCTGGTTAGTGATAAGAAGGCCTAGAAAGCAGGCTCCTGCCCTGGTGACATTCCTCAACTTATGACCGTCCAAGACTGCATGGTGCACCTCCTGTCTCAGAGTCTACACCCTGCCTGACTCTTTCCTTTTTCCTCTGACTGGGAGGACACAGGCGTGACATTAATGTTGATCTATGCAGCATCTTAGCTACCGATACCCAATGGATTCTCCCTTTAAAAAGTTTTGGCAGCAGTGATAGCCTCTAGTTTCTGTTTTGAGACCAGCGAAGACAACATGAAAGGATAAGTCTTCTCTGATAAGGGACCTATCTGGTAGACATCCACTTCTCTACCACAGGTCACCAAAGGTGATGAACAGGGGTGCTCTTGCACTCAGGTAGGCTTGGCAACTTGGGGTCACTCTCCTTCCTTTCTCTGCACTCTACCTTCTGACAATACTGTTTGGGCTTCCTGAACCCTTGAGCTCTACAAATATATAGAATATGTATAAATATATACCTATACACACATATGTATGTACTATATATAAGCATATGTATGTATATATGTGAATATGGATATATTAAATTATGTGTGTATATATTTGCATAATGCATAGGTATATGTATGATATATATGTGTATATATATATATATATATATATATATATATATATATGACTGTATATAGTTTATACAGATACATACATAATTATGTATATTCCTACCTTCTGTTAGTGTTTCTTCTGCACCTTTGCTACGGACTGTGCTAAGCACTTTACTTATTTGATTCTCATGCCAACTCTATGAATTAGGGATGGGCCATTCAATAGATAAAGAAACTGAGGCTAAGGATTACACAGCCAATAAGAAGCAGAGCTAGGATTGAATTCAGTGTCTCCTCACTCCAAGGACTGTGCTCTATTCTGTGCCATGTTTTAGGCTTTCCCTGTGCAATGTGCCCTAGGATGAAACCCTCAGCCCTCCAGGCCACCAGGCAAGTGCTGGCTTAGATTCCCTTTGGGGTAAACCAGTGTGGTCACATTCTTGCTTTTTTTCTCAGACCTGAACTTTTTTTTCCCCATCTTATTCTCTAAAGTTATCAAAACAAACAGAGAGCGTGGTTTATGGTGCATGGGGCTTAATTTGACTTAATATATAGACCGCGTATATTCCTCAGGAATCCATTAGGTTTAATCGAGTGCAGGCTGTAGACCATGTCTGAGGAAGGGCCTGGGTTCACCCACAGTTCACGTGGCAGAAATGAGTGAGTCACTCATCAATGGCACAGCCAGGGCTGGATTACCCTGCGGCTTCCTTCCTTAAATGGACAGAGATTCCAACTGCTGCGTGAATAACAAAGACCTTAATGTCCCACTGGCCAATGGAGACTAGGCCAGCAAGCAAAGGAACCACAGCAGCTGTTTTTTTCCAGAGTGCTGAAGGCTGCAATCTTAGCCCTACTCAGCTGTCACAGTGAAACCTTGTGGGGTCCAGCAGAGAGAGCACAGATGGCCCAAGGCCATGGGTCCCACCCCTGGAAAACCACAATTGGAATCTGTGTCCTGAGGACAGGGTCCCCCAGTGTGCTCTCTGCTCAGCTCCCTGCCCAGGGAAGCATTGCTCTTCTCCTCCAAGGGTGACAGTACTATTTGGTAATACTTTGGGTATGAGAACAACAATATGATCAAATTATGTTGGGTGCATGTACAGAGATACCACAATGAAACCACTATTCTGTATAATGATTATACATCAGTAGGAAATATTTTTAATTACCCAAAAATAAATAAATAAATAAATAAATGCATGGAATGACAAACTTTCTCTTCTCCCTCAATCCTTTCATGTCTTATCGACTCCTCACTTTCTCTTTCCTGCTTTTTCATTCTTGATTCTAGTCATGTCTGTCTTTTGGAACACTGGCTAAGTATTAGATAAATATTAAATGTTAGTCATCCTGCAATGTGCTTCCTTGTTAATTAAGCTTATGCAGAGAGAGGTACAGAAGTCTGCATCTATGTGAAAGTCACTCCCATCTCAACTTCTGGTTCTTTCTTGAATGATGAACAAGTCCACGAAAAGCTAAGATTTTACATTCCTTACAATTACCAGTAAAAACTTATCATTCTTCTGAGGAATGGTGAGAAAGAATCAACAGCACAATAAAAGAACTCTAAAGAGGGGATTGGGGGGTAGAGCACTCACTTAGCATGTGAAAGGCACTGGGTTCCAGCCTCAGCACCACATAAAAATAAATAAATAAAATAAAGATTTAAAAAAAATTTTAAATTTGTTTTAATTAGTCATACATGACAGTAGAATCACTTTGATATATCATACATTTGAATCAGATGGGATATAATTTCTCATTTTTCTGAGTGTACAGCTTGCAGAATCACATTGGTCATGTAGTCACGTATATACACCCAGTAATAATAAAGTCTGTTTCCTTCTACTATCTTTCCTATCCCCCCATCCCCTCCCCTCCTTTCCCATTACTTCTCTCTACCTAATCTAAGGTGATGCTTTTTTAAAAAAATAATTTTAAAAAAGGGGGATTAGGACCAGAATAGTTTAGAGGTTAAGAACCTGAGGCCATGGGCCTTGAATGCCAACTCTGATGTTTTCTTAAGGGATCCCAGGCAAGTCCCTTCAGCAATATGAACCTCAGCTTTCTCTTCTGTGAAATAGGAACAATAAAATTGAGCCTCTTGGGACTTTTGTGAAGATTAAGAGAGGCAACATGGAATACACCACCGTTAGCAAAAGCTTAGGAAATGTGAACTCCATTTCTTTCCTCTTTTACTCCCCTAACCAGAGTGCAAACTTCACTTGGATAGGGTTTGGCACATCATTCGAGGCAAGTTGGCTGCCCAGAGGAATTTGCTCAGATTCTAAGACCTCTCCATATTAATAGGACTGATTGTGTCAAAGCTGATGGGCCTTTGGTTCCCAGCCAGGATGCAGAGGGATGAGGGCCCCTTTCATGCTTATGAATGACTGGGCTTGGTGAGCTTCTTTGATGAGCTTCTTTGTCCATATTCAAGGGAATGGGGTCAGTGTCCCTTCCCTAGAAACACTGTGCCCACATCTTTGCCCCTTAAAGAGGCTGCTTTGTTGTTGTTGCCGTTGTTTTATCTAAACTTTCTTTAAATTGACCTCCTTTCTCCACACTATATGCTACAATAATTGGCCCCTGATCAAATGTTTCTGAAAGGAGCCCTAATGGCCGTTGGTTAAATGCCAAATAAACAACTGACTCTCCCCCCTGGGAGAGGGCCCTCTTCTGACAGATCTGAAAGCCTTGTTAGGCATGGGGTACTGACCACCATGTTCTCTGCAAATGGAAGAATCTTGGGTGCCTCCCCCAGAGAAGAGCCAGCTCGGTGCCTGCCCTTCCATGTCTGAAATCCATCTCCCCACTCTTTGTCTGCCCTGCAAGGCGCCCCCATCCTCTGGCTTGGCTACTGGTCCAGGATCAACAAACATGTTGACTTACACTAAGTCCTCTTGGCTCTCTTGTTCCCTGCTCCCGCCCAATGCCCAAAGCTATGACATGGAATTAAAATGTGGCCAACCACCCAATGAAAACTATTGTGGTTTGAACCCAGTGAACATGACCTGATATTCCACAAGGCTGGTTGGGTTTCATGGGCTAAAACTGTCGAGTTTGCTCAGAGTTATTTTTTGACACAAATTTCACCATACAAAATGGCCTAATGAATGAGGTTCATAAGAATTAGAATCCCATTTTGAGGATGAACTTGAGAAAAAAAAAAAAAAGAATGATCTGCAAGAATATAAACCAAAATGTTAGAAAAAGTTAAATTTCCACTGGGGCATTTATAGTTCATTCTATTTTGTTTAATTTTGTATTTTATTTTATTGCTCAATTGTATTTTGTAAATTTTCCCTAGTGGTCATATTTCATTCTTGTATTTTATAAAGGTAAAAATTTGTGTTTTAAAGATTGCTAAAACAGTTACCCATAAATACATCATTCTTTCCTCTTTGATGAGTCAAAATGCCGTCCGCTTTCTTTATTTCAGGTATAAATCATTATTTGCTCTGTATGAGTTGGTGAGTGCTATTTACAAGGCTATTTTAAACTAACAAGCTTATTTTGGAAGGTTATGATAGACTTAGAGGGAATTACAGGATTTGAGTTGGGTAATGTCTTGGATACAGTGCATGTTTTGATGGACAAGAGGAGAAATGACTAAGTGCCTCTTTGGCTGAAAGGAAGCAGAGAAATCCACTTTATGTTTACAATGGGTTCAAATAATTGCCTTTTTAATGTCAGTTAAAAATTCAGTACCCCCTAAAGAGGCTAAGCATGGATCTTACCTCTCTTTACACTTCCCTCCCAAGACTATTGATTCAGGAAGGAGTTTGACTTAATTATGACCCTTAGTGATTGCAAGCATGTGTGCTGAGGTGTTCTTTGGCAAGGGATTAAATCCATGTTTCAGAACAACAAGGCTACATTTGCAGTATAAAAGAGACATGCAAGATGACTCTGTGGCATGGATGCCCAGAGGGGCTTCATGACCTGCACTGACGCCTGCAGAAGGTAGAGGGCGCTGTGGTTGGCCTTCCCACTGGTTCCCTACGTCAGCTGTCAGGACCTTACCTATTCTTTCAGCTCCACTGCTTCCTCTCTGTGCATGAGTAATGGGACTTGCTGATCTAGTGTTTCATTGAGTGTTTTCTTTCTTTCTCCTTGTGCCCCAGAGAGTTGCAGACGTGCCAGTGCCGAGGGCCTGTGTGCAGAGACTCTGGCTGTTGGAGGGAGGCTGCTGACTGGCTGGCACTGCTGGCTGGCCCAGAGGCTGCAGTATCCGAGCCTTGGCATGCCAAGCCTCAACAGAGCAGAGAAGGCTTGAAGGACTCTGGTTCTCAGTGGGCAGGGTGAACCCTCAATTTTGGAAAGACTTAAGAGATGTTGGGAGAATTTGACAAGGTTCATTTTCTGCCCATGCAGAGAATCTGTGCTTCTTCACCCACTTGGATTTGTTGGAGATTTCATAGAATTAGGAAGTTGGTGCAGGGATTATGATTAAAAAGACTTATGGAATATCCTGGGGCTAACCTCCAGAAGACCTTCAGAAGAAGACTTCTCAGGGTGTCTAGGAAGGGAGCTGTTGATATTTTACAAGAAACAATAGTTTCCTCTGTGCAAAGTCACTGGGGTGATTGTGTTACTGCTACATGTGTAAATGATTTGTGTGCAGAGCCAATGGGGGCCTTGGGATCTAGTGTTGGAAAGAACCAAAAACTCTGATATTAAAGAGAACATCAAACATTAGGCACTGGGAAGTCAGATCAGTAGTAAAGTTAGTTCTAGTATCCACCTGATGTGGTACAAGGTTGGGACTTTGCTGTATGTAATATAAGTTCCCATCATATGTGTTTATAAACTGTTTTGTGGTACCGTGAACTAAGCTAGTTAGTAATCCAAATCCTGCTTTCTTATTGGCTTCATGGACTGCCCAAAGTACAAAACTAAATCTTAATTTGGGCCATTATGAGTTCAGAATTTGTGATAACTCAAATGTGAGTCTGTGAAAGTTTATCTTTGTCTACCTGGCTGGTTTTTTTTTTCTCTGAGAATACAAATTGATGGGACAAGAAAATTTATGAACAACATTTAAAATGATTGATGAAAGAAACTCTAAGTAACCACAAATATTTTAAAAGAGCTAATTACAGAAAAATTATTATTGTCCTAACTAAACATACCTGTATTGAACACGGATGGTTACTATGGGGTAGAGGAATGTGGATAAGGATATAAAGTAAGATGATTTCTGCTGTCTGCATCTAAATCCAACCTTATGGATGCAGATATATTGAATATAAGACAGATTGCTTTAAATATATCACTTTCATCCTCAGCTTTCTTTTTCCCCCAACTTTATTGAAAGGAGAAATTTTGATCTTTTCATACCTATAGTTAAATCTCAAACCAATTTGAAGTCCGATTTGTAATTCTACCCATCAGCTGAAATATTTACCTCTCACAAATCTATAGGCAATCAATATCCCATCTTCAGTTCTCTTCTTGCTAAAGATTTGAGCAGCATTCAATGGTATTGACTATTTTCAACTTCTTGCACACTATTGTCTCTATATTCTTTCTTCTTTCTGGTTTCCATTCCTTTTCTGTGATTTTTTGGAGGCAATTATAAGCTCTTTTGCCTGTCTTATAGGATGCCACTGTTACCCCAGAGTTCCATTTCCATGTTTCCTCTCTTTATTCTGGATACTTTCTCTGAAAAAGCTCATAAGCTCCAATCACTTCAACCACTAGTTATATATACCATGACTTAGAAAAATGTCCTTAACATTGACCTTTCTATAGACAAGTGTAAGCCACCTAACACTCCTTAGTACCAAGTGACATTAAAAGAGGAAAATTGTTATTGTAGCATGTAAAGAATGGTTGGTACAATAGAGAAACAACATGGAAGGAGCCTTTTGTGTCTAGATAAGAGGTCACAAGGTGCCTTCTACATCTTGACCTATGGAACATTTGCTTGACTTCCATTAAGTCTCTTGCCTAACATCTTGAGTTATATGTTTATGTGCCTTCCTCCTTTTCCAGGCTGTGAGAAATTTGAGAGAAAGGACTGACTTACATCTTTGTATTTTTTAGTCTGCAATAAATATCGTAGCATGAATTACTGATACCAATGGGGCACTGGTGAGATTGGAAAAGAGGGAAGACATTTTAGATGTTGATGGCACTTGTATGGCCAGTTGGATGTGGAATCTGAGGAGGTAGGAGGGTGTGGGAGAACTCTGAGCCAGTCAAGTCACAGCGGCTGGCAATGGTGAGACCATTATTTGAGAGAAGGCACATAGGGAAAAAGGAGCAGTGGAGCCAATGTGTTTGGTTTTGGATGCAGAGAGATTGAGGCACAGTGGAATTTGAATGTGGAAATGTTTAGGAGGCAGATGGAAGCCCAAAACTGTGCTGATCTACTGTGAATTATTCCATGAAACTGAAAGCATTATAACTGGAAATTTTGAAAAATTGCATTACTCTTTGAATAATGGCTTCTCAGGGTTTAGAAAGGCCCTTCAAAACACCTAGTGCAATTGTTTATTGAATGCCTGAATCCTCCATGCAACTTTCCTGCTGACCTTCCTGCACTTTGGTCTCAGTTGGCAAGCTTTCTTTGTATTTACAGTATTTTCCCTTTTTGATTCACCTTCAAAGACTTCAAAGTTACTTTTACTTCCAGTGTTAAATCTCTCTGGCCTTTTTATCATAACAGATTTTTATCAGTCATCTGTTTAGAGAAATAATTCATTGAACATTCATAGACTGGCTTCTTGAGCGTCTGTGATTTTACTATTAGATGATCTGAAAATATTGTTCTAGACTCTGGAAGAGAAACTTCAGGTTAAATGAGGGACAAAAGGTAAAAGCTGGCTCAGCTCAGAGCAACTGGCTCTTCATAGCTCCAAGTTTCCACTCCTGAATGTGCTAACTCTTACAAAAGCTGGAAGTGCACTGCCTTGGTGTGGATCTTGGCCGCTCTACCTACCAGCTGAAAGACATTGGGCTGGTTATGTAGCCATTTGGAACTTTGATTCCTTCCAGGGTGGTTGGGAGGATTAAATGTGAGATGCTAAAACAGTTTCTGCCATGGAGTTAAATCTTCATAAATATTAGCTCTTATTGTTACCACACCCATCCACACAAACAGTCTCCACAAGGGAAAACATGGTGGAATGAGGAAAGATGGCAGAAGCAGTTCTTGCTTCATCTAATGACAAAGAAAGGAAATGACTAGAGTTACTGAGGTCTAAATGTAATGCAGAGGAAGCTTCAGCAAAGAGCCAAGAGCCACTCCACTCAACAGTTTTCCTAGGGAGAGAATTGCGGGAAGACGCAGCTTCCGGCATTTAGAAGTGAGAATGTTTTCATCATCATTGTGAGACCTATTTTAAATAGTTTGGCTAATTAGGTGATGATTAAATTGCACTACTCCCATATGCTTGTGCTTTCTTTTATGCAGAATATATCTGCCTGAGATGCTGTGGGTAAGATGTGTGTTCTGAAAAGTTGTTAGGTAGACTATGTGTTAGTGAAGGAATTCTTTGATGATTTGTACATAGCAAGCACTCAAGAGTATTGGATGTAAATTATTTTATAAAGCTAATAATAATAAACAACAGCTAACATTGAGCAATCAGTATGTGCTTCATATAATTATCTCATTTAAATCCTGTGAGGTTGGTACTATTACCATTTCTGATTAACCCTTGAAGAGATCCTTGGTGTTGTCAAGACCTCTCTGTCATTTCTTATTGGCATGTTTGGATTTTTGTTGTTTGGTATTCTTAGAACAGAGTGCACCTGCAGGAGAAATGATAGAAATGACTTTCAATGGATCTCTAAATAGGCATGGCTGCTAAAAATCAGAAGGGACCAGCATATGGCTAAGCTGAAGATAGGAACGGTGGAGATGATGTAGTGATTCTCAGAGTATGTTGGGCAAAGAGGGGTGAGGAGGAGGAAGAATGAGGAAGACTGAACTGAGGACATCTGTGAAAGCAGACGGGAAAAGAGCCCTTGGGCACAGAAATTTCAGATAAGGCTGAATGATTTTGGTTTTCTTTTTACCTAAAACAACACTGGTCCCATTATAAATGGACTCCTGTTGACCTGTCCGGCCTCATCTCTTATTATCCCCTCCTCTCAAGGCAACTTTCATGACCTAGCAAACTTACTTTCTGTTCAAAGCATACTATTTATTTTCACCTTTTTGTTTTTCTGCCTAGGAAATGCCCTTCTTCACAGCCTCAGCTAGTATATTTAATAAATGCACCACTTATTTTGTGTCCATTTCTCTGCAAAACATTTAACATAGATTATCCCTAATTCTTAAAACCATTATTTTAGGTAGGCATTATTATTTCCATTTTGCAGATAGAGGAAGAGAGGCTCCCCAAGGCTAAACAACTGATTTAGGGCTGTACTGTAGGTTTGACTGACTTTAAAGGCTGTTACTTTCACCTTCTCCCATTCTTTTGAGACTTCCCATGACCATTTAAGATGCAGTCTGAATGTCATTTCCTCAGGGAAGCGTTTATGGAATCCCTCATAGAATTGCACATTCCTCTATAGTATGGTAATACTCTGTATGCACCTAGAAAATCATTAATAATATTGTATTCTAATTAGACATCTACAAGGCTCTCCCAGTATAAGTTTCATAAATATGGGGGGGCTGTATCTTTACACTTCTTTATAATAATAGCTTCCCTCTCCTCCATCTTCCAACCAAGCATTCTGCATTGCTCATCATAGAATATGCCCTTAATAAATTACTGTTGAATTAATGAATAAATTAATTAATGCCAAGGAGCTCATTTGTAAAACTGTGAACTTCCTCCTCTTTGCCAGATTATTGATTCTGTCTCTAAGTATGTTCTGTGTCTCCATCCCACACTAAAATGATGAGCATTAACCAGATGGCTAGCCATGGAGATGTCCATCCTTGGAACCCAAGGCTTGCTTCCAAAGCCAGTGTGTTAGAAATGATTGGAGACTGTATCAGACCCTAGGTCGCCTTCTCTGTGTTCCCCAAAAACACAGTTGCAGCAGCAGCAGCAACAACAACAACAATAGCAGCAGCACCCTACTCGAGGACTGTGCAAGATTGTGATTAACCTCTGAGATCTAACCTGGCAGCAGAACTCCTTGGCTTCCACAGTCCAAACCCATTTTATATGCCATGTCCCTTCACATCAACATTATTCTGCACAGAAATGCACTAAGTGCTCCTTCAGTGGCTGCTCTGACTGATGCTTTCTCCAAATGTTTGCTGTAGCCAAACGTCTAAGTCCCAGCACTAATCTGCTGTTTATGTTTTTATATAAGCAGAATCACTTAACCTCGGAGAGGTTCACCCACATTCCTTGTCAATCATTCCCTGACCTCTGTCAGTTTTTGACCTATCTTCTTTTAGATTCCAGCTGTCTCTACTCCTTCAAAATACAATGTGACTTATTTCCAGAATAATTCTCTAGGATCTGAGATGATTGCATAATGGATTGAACCAACCTCCCTCATTGAAAGAGCTGAAACATGTTCCCCAGCAACTGACCAAAGTTGAGTTTCCATTCAAAAAACAGTGATATTTCCTTTTTTTTTTTTTTTTTTGTTGGCACGGGGCATTGAACTGAGGGGCACTTAGCCACTGAACCACATCTCCAGCCCTTTTTATTTTTTGAGACAGGGTCTCATTAAATTGCTTACGGTTTTGCTAAATTGCTGAGGTTGGCTTTGAACTTGCAATCCTCCTGCCTCACTTTCCTGAGCCACTGGAATTATAGGCATGAGCCACAGTGCCATATTTCTATCCAATCAAACACTGAAACAACAGCACTCCAAGTACTAAAGAGGCATTTTCTCTAATGTCTTGGTCATAACATGTGATGGCAATAAGTTGTTTAACTTTGATCCTCAGAGTTATTCTTCAAGAAATATGGATTTCATACCATGCACATTCCTTTTTGCTAGAGTGACCATTCACCTTTGTTTATACCAATCGTCCAGTGTCATGTTATCAAGTTCTGCATTTATTGCAGGCAGATAAAGATTTCATGATTTTTTGCTATCTCCTCATTCCATGTAGCCTAACTCTGGCAAGGAATGTATTGTGTATCTAGGAGTAGAAAGAAACCAAGTAAAAAAAAAAGGCTGTCAACTAGAGAATTATGTCTAGTCAACAGATCCACACACTTGCAGGTAGGCTGCTATTGGGCCAATACATACACCTAAAGATAACCCCTGTTACTGGATGTGGCAGGTTCATTCCAGAGGCACATTCCAAGAGCCTTGAGGAGACTGAATTTTTTTTTGGCTAAAGACATTATGTAAATGTGTAGAAAAGAGCCAATAATTGATTAACAGATGAGTATAAATTAGCTTATATGATTAAGTGATTAATACCTATTGTGAACTAGCAGAGCCCAAAGAGAATAGAGTCTGATGAAAGGAGACTAAATATTTTGCCTATCCATTACAAAGTTTTTAAGTAGAAGTGAAGCATCTCATTTTGATGTGATTTCTTCTATTATTTCATTACAGGCAAAGAAGAAAGGATGAAGGGTAAGGGAAACCAATCTTTAGTAAGCAGACATTTCATGCCATCACATTGGTCCTCCCAGCAGTCCCATAAGGAAACATAGATTATCCTCATTTTATGATGAGGTGATGGGTTTTGGAGCAGTAAGCAAAACCTCCAAGATCCAGAAGCGGAGTTGACATCCAGGATCAACCCCAAACCTAATCAGCCTTCTGCAGGGACAGGCTTCCAACCAGTTATGAAAAATTTAAAGAAAAGACATGACTTGTTCTTGGGTGAGTTGTAAGAATTAATGATAATTGTGAAAATAATTATAAAAGGAAAATGTGAAATTGGTGTGGTAATGACTATTTTTAAAAAAATGTTTATTAGTGCATTATAAGTGTGCATAATAGCAGGATTTATTGTGACATTCTTATATATGCATAACATAATCAGATCAATTCATTCCCTTTTGATAATGACTATTTCAAACACTGAGTGCCAGAAACCCTGCAGGACTTTTCACATTTATTTTATTTAATCTCTATAATAAGTGGGTGTCATGAGTTTCTTTTTGCAAATGAGGAAACCGAGGCTCAGAGACAGAAACTGAGTGCTTATACCAGAATTTGAGCCCAGTTCTTTTTGATGATGAAGCCTTCTCCTTCACCCTTAGTCAGCTGGAGGGCAACTCAGGAAGGAATAAAAACACAGGTGTAAGTCCGTTTTCCACTATTGTAACAAAATATTTGAGGTGATCAACTTATAAGGAGGAAAGGTCTCTTTTGGCTCAGGCTTTCGGAAGTTTCAGTCCATGATCACTAAGCCCTGTTGATTTGGGCCTGTGGTATCATAGTGGGGAGTATGGGGAGCATGTGATGGATCAAACTTCTCACTTCACGGAAGCCAGGAAGAAAAGGGAGAGGAAGTGGAAGGACCAGGGCCCCAATATCCCCTTCCAGGGCACACCTCCATTGACCAACTTACTTCCACTAGGCCCACCTCATGAAGGATCCACCATCTTCCAAGAGTGCCAAGTGAGGACCAAGCCTTCAAAACAGGGGCTTTTGGGGGACATTAGAGTCAAACTCTAGCAATACTCAACTACAGTTTGATGCCAAGAAATCTTAAAGCTCTAAACTTTGCTGAGGGTAGAATTTTACTTGCTCCCTATCATTTACTTTGGCCTAGAAAAATTCTGAGTAATTAATACCAATAAAAAGTCTAGCATTAAATTGTGTCTAAAATAATTAAATAGTAGCTAGAAAAATATAAAAATTTTATTCTCTATATTGTTTTTTCCCCGCTCCGTATTCTTTTTTTGGTGCAAATTGGAAGCCACAGTTAGTTAATTTAATTGATTACTACTGAAATGTGTGTGTGGGGGGGGGACCTCAACCCTTTCTTATAGGAAGAAACTGTAATATCCAGTGAACAATATAAGACCTTTCGATGCCTAAAGATGGAGATCCATGAAAAGAAACTCGGGGTGAAGCTGGAGTACAGAAATATAATTTGATTCTTTCCAAAATTGCCCAAACCAAATCCAGGGTTATTTCATTTAAGAAAAACAAATCAAGGGGCTAGGGTTGTGGCTCAGCAGTAGAGCACTTGCCTAGCCTATATGAGGTGCTGGGTTTGATCCTCAGCACTACATAAAAAATAAATAAATAAAATAAAGGTATTGTGTTCAATTACAACTAAAAAAAAATTTTAAACGAACAAATCAAGTGCATAAGTACAAATTTAAGTCATTGGTGTTAGCAAAATTAGGAAATAGGGAAACATCTCCTTTCAGTCTTCCCTATTCTGGTTTTTCGAATTCCCTCTCCCAAGCTTCGGGATACTAGGACAGGCTTTGGACATCCCCAAAATCTTAGTGTAGGAAGATTTGGCCTTTTCTTGAGGTTTCTTTCCTCCCTCATCAGAAACAGAATCTGAGTCTGGGAGACAGTTTAAAGTTAACTCATCAGATAAACAAGTCCATGCAGATGCATAGCAGGCTATTAAACTTCTAAGTAGGACCTGCTTCAATCATTGGTTGTGCTGCTAGTGCTGAACATTTCAGGAATTAGGGCAAGAAAGGAAGGAACTATTAGGAGGGGAGACCTTTCCTAATGGGCTGCTCTGTGTAGGCCAAGGTAAGTCCTCAGGGAGGTGCTATCCAGTCTAACCTGAGCAGGGGCAAGTGCACTGTCAACGGGCAAAATGGCCATAGGCCACTTGCAGGTGCAGTGGAGGTGAGCACAGCACAGATCTCCAGGGAGAGGCTACTTGCCACCAGTATTCCCATCTGCAAACAGCCTCCGACCTCAGCCAAGTCACTTCCTGACTCCATGTATCTTTTCCCCCAAGTCATTTATGTCAGAACCCATTTGGATAGAGAAATTCCTTTTATAGGTCTCAAATTCCTGAGCTGTTTTTTGTTTGTTTGTTTTGTTTTGTACCAAGGATTGAACCCAGGGGTGCTTAACCACTGAGCCACATCCCCAATATGTTTTATATTTTATTTTGAAATAAGATCTCACTAAGTTGCTTAGGGCCTTGCTAAATTTCGGAGGCTGACTTTGAACTTGCAATCTTCCTGCTTCAGCCTTCCGAGTCACTGGGATTACAGGTGTAGGCCACCATGCCTGGTTCCCTGAGCTTCATGAGGTCAGGAGAACATCTTACCCCATTTTAAGACAGCACCTCACTCACGTAAGGTGTTGATTAATGTTACCAACACCAGTAAGGAGGAAAATGTTCAGAAATTATCCATCGCCAACAGGTTTAGGCATCCTAATTTTTTTGTGGCCCAACTCTATTCTCTGAGTCACCCTATCATCTATATATCTGATGCCAGAGTTTTCTTCCCTTTATCAATGTATTGTCTTTGGTTTTGCACATATTTGTACATATTTTTGCATTTTATCATATATATTATTGTTTTTCCATTTATTATTATAATTTCTTTAGTTTTGTAATCATTTATTCTTTACATATATTCTTGTAATCACTTTTGAAACAAACCAATGTGCAAACAGGCCAATAAATGGAATATTCAGATTCTTAGGAACATCACAAGCTATTACCCAGCTATTACTTTAAACCAAACTTTAAGAAATATAGCATTATGTCAGATTATTTGCTGCCCAGGATCTCTGAATGATTTTTATCTGCACCTCCTCTTTGTAACATTATATCAGACTAAAAGGTATCTGCTTGGTATGTACACTTTCCCTACCATTCCCTATATCTAGTACTTATTTTTTACACTTAATGCCTTTGGAAATTTCTACTGAAGTCTTTTGACAAATGTTCATTTGTCACAAATACATTTGAGCTTTGAATTTTTCAGTATTTGTAAATAAGGTTGAAAGATTGCTTACCCCAAGGGATAGGGGCATCAATTCCATGGAAAACTGGGTCACAGCCACATTAGGAGACCTGGTCCCAGAATCCCTGGAGCAGGAAAGCAGGTAAATCAGAGCCCAGTTTGTGCCCAGTGTTGGCCACGCTGCCCTGTCACTGGGGTTGGGAGGCAGCTGAAGCCAGGTGGGCGAGGAGCAGAGCGGCTGTGATCTCTCTAAGGTGGCCAGATGGCAGGGAGCAGCCTGCTGGGCATGGTAATGGCCAACTGAGGCATGGGCACTTTTTGCTGGAATTTGCTCTCTGTTATCAGGGCGCCAGGTGACATGGGTCATCTTCCGCTTCAAGCCAAGTTACAGGACAACAGGAGACATCCACCACCTGGCTGAGACACCTCGGTGAACAGCTCTCACATGGGCCGAGCTGCAAGTTGATCCTCCAAAAACAAAACTCTTTCTTATCTGGTCTTAAAGGGCTCCTTCAGTCCAGGCCTATACAGGAGGTTGATTACCTTCAGGCCTTTAAGGACAGAAGTTCACTTACTTGCTGAGCCTTCCATGTGACCTTGAGGGCTCTCATAGTTGTTCTGCAGACCATATTCCATTTATACCCCACATCCAGCTACCTCTCTGCCCTCTTCCCACCCATCTGTTTTCTTGTATGCTGCTTACTTAAGGAGTGTTATTAGCAACCAGTTTAGCAGGGGTTGAACAAAATGACTTCACCAAGGAAAACAATTTTATAAAAGAAACAGCCTAGAATGAGATGGTCAGGTCTTAGGTTGTAGTGAACGATGCTGCTTAATACACAAGCATTCACCTGAGGCTGTGCACTGCTCTTATCAAAATTCAGAGCCCAGTTTGTACCCAGTGTTGAGCTCTGTGGTTTGAACCAGGAAAGGAAGGTTTTAAGTATGATCATATAGCTAAGCTGCCCTTCAAGGTTAAAGACCTTTATTCCTTTTTACTATTCCTCACCAACCTTAACTTCATGGTAACCAGCAATTGCTCTCTATAGCATCAGAATCATAGAATGTAAGAGGAATCCTCAGTTACTTAGGCCATCTTCCTCCCATTAGGGATCTAAGGCCCAATGTGAGTGGTAGATGTTTATGATGGGATTTTTTCCCCCACAAATTTTATTAACATTCAATAATGTTTGCATATGGTTAGTGGGAGAGGGGCTTCATTTCCATGCCTGTCAATAATTTAAGAAAGCCCCTGTGGTATACAAAGTATGGCAGAATAAAAGAATGGGCAAGTTCTCATAAAGAAAATTTTCAATTTCATCTAAACTGAACTCTGAGTTACATGTAACAAACCTTCAAGAGTGAGATTGGGAATTTTCATTTAGGACAAGAATATTGATTCTTAATTCTGTGATAGTTTTCTTTTCTTTTCTTGCTAACACATCATTAGGCATCTAGAAAAGAAATGCTCACTTGGGGTCTAAAGTGAAGAATCCTCATAGGGTGTTAACCAATCCAGAAATGACACCTTCTCTGGGACAAGCTGAGATCTCCCTTGGATGTCACCCTGCTGGGAGACAGTCGAGGAGAGTTATAAGAGGCAAAAGAGAGAGGACCCTATAAGCAAGAGCACAGCAGGAGCAGGAGGAGTCTTCCAAGGAGAACCAGGGTGCCCACATGAATCCCATGGCAAGAGCAGGGCACAAGCCCTGTGTGTACACCTCAGAGTGGTCTCATATTGTTTGCTGCTGGGAAGGGGATCAGGCTCTGACCACAGGGAGGTGACCAGGCACATGGGAGAGAATGGTCAGAACAGCTTTGCACCTGAACTGAAGAAGGATGAACACACAGTGAGATGAGATGAAGATGAAGAAGGAACGAGTCACGTGATGGCCTTGGAGAATGTTCTCTGATGGGTAACTCCAGTGGAGTCCAGAGTTTTCCCTGGGTCATATTGGCTGTGACCTAAAGGATTCTGGCAGTGGACAAGTACCAGAAACTTTCGGTGCAGTGAGAGAAGAGGAGAACATCCTCAAGGAGGCATCCTCAAGGAGGTCCTAGGAGAGAGAAAGAGATGAAGGTGCTAAACCATATGGAGATTTGTGTTCCCCTAGTCTTTCTGCTCCTTCTCTCTTCACTGTTGTCTGTCCCCAACTCTTTCTCCCCACAAACAGAAAGTGAAGGTGCTTTGGTGATTTGTCTTCCCCACCAATTTGCCACTGATGGTCATGTTGAATTGGTTTCCCTCTTGAAATTTCAAGGCTGAGTTGAAATCCAGAATGAGGCATCTCTTGATCCTTGGAAGTAGAATTCCATGCTATCTCATCCTACCTGGCCTGCCTTGGCTTTGGAGGGCAAGAAGAGGATGAGCAGAAAATAAGAAGGCAGGAATAACAGGCCAAAGGTGGTTTGACCTGCCCAGAGGTAGAGGGCAAGCTCTGACAAACAGGAATGCCTTTCTATTCTATATCTCGTCTTTTCTCTTCTCCCCTGACCACTGTCATTCAGTCCTGAGGTTGATGACATAAGAAGGAAATTGGGTTTTCAGAAAGGTTGTGTGGGAGTGAAGATTCCCTCATGGTTCAGTGTTGAATTACCTGGAGGCCAAAGAGGGGCTGAGTCCTAATCTCTCCAACTTTAATGTCTACTTCCATCATTTACTGAGCCCACAAAAGTTGGTAGGGCTGGGGTGGGCACACATTTATCATTTTCAGCCAGTGCCAGGCAATGCCAGGCTGCTGGTTGGAAGGCCTCATCTTGAGCAATGAAGAACTCAACAACCTCCTTGGGTGTTTCCTAGCCTGAACTGGATGGTCTCATCTGGAGACTTTCTACGGGAAGAGAGGCCTCCACAGCATTTCTGGTATGTTGAAGCTCCAAGAAGTTTTCCCATAAGATAGAAAATTCCAGGCCTAGTTCAGCACCAGATGCTTCCCAGGAGAATATGACAACTTTCCTGGAACCCCAGTGCTTTAGGGATATGGGCTCAGGGAGAGGACTGGCCAAGGTATACTTTGATGCAAATGTTTACCTTAGGATCCCCCAGTTCATCCTGTCTTTGCTCAGCCTTCGCAGTTTTCCAATATCCTGACCTCTTTCTTCCCTTCTATCTACTAAAATATCTTCTCCTATAAATAATTCTGTAAGTTCCGCTATCCTGGGGAAAAACTGATTGGCAAATCTGACACAGTCTACAGAGATTCATAATTTAAGAAGGGCAAAACCTTGACCCAAAGAAAGGAAACTGTGATAGGGTCAAACTAAAATTCTGAACACCTGTGTGAATAGTTTGATACATTTAATCCTTATAAGTATTATATGCATTGGACTAGATTGGAGGGGGGTGATTTGTAACCCTATCTGGAGGCAATGGTCTGACACTTTTGAGCTGAGGTTGTGTTGGGTAAGGTTGTGGAAGACACACTGAATTGACAGTAGAGTGCCTTCCTCTCTAGATTTCCAGGCTTAGCCTGTAAGGTGAGTGGTTTGGCCCAGGTAGAAGACATTTATGAACTTTCTAGTTGTTGAAACCAACTGTTTCCTCCTGAAATGGGAACCTACTATCATGAACCAGAAGAGCCTGGATGCTAGTTCTGGTGCCATCTAGACAGTTATCACCATCAGAATGGACCACAGAGGGACTAAGCCTTTCAAGGTAATGGCAACAGGATACTCACATCTGGAGGTCTATTATCAAATCAAGAGGGACAAGCTGCTGAAAGTAAGTACCAGGGGAGGGGTCATCCTCTGTGTGGTTCCAGCATTGACCCCAGGCCAAGACCAGACCCATAGAAGTTAGTGTCAGTGATGTACAGCTTGCAACTCAGTCCTTTCCCAGGGAACAGAATGGGGGTGCGGTTCCTGAGAAACTAGACTGAACAGAAATCAGCCTTCACCAGCTGCTCTTGTAATTACATTTAAATTCAGTTTAACTAATTTCTTACAGTTGATAAAAAGCAGTTTCCAAATTATTTCCAGGCTCTTTTATTCCAAACACAATATAAAAATATTACAGCAAGGTGAGAAAGGTCTTTCTTTCCGGGTCTCTGCGTTGCCCTCTGCTCTTCTTGGCTTTTACTGGCACAGTTCGCAGTTTGTTGCTGAGCGCTCAGAAAGCAGAACTGCCCTATTAGCATAAGATTCTGTGACTCATTGACTCACAGATTGTAAATCAGACTTACATTGGATTTTAATTAATTATATTAATTTTAGGGGAAACAACAAAACTGAAAAGTCTGCAGTGCTTCATTTACTGAGAAACTCTGAAATGTCTTTTATTTTTAGCAAGAGCCATAAAAACATCTCATACTGAAATAATGTAAAAATCAAGGAAGGGTTGTATTACTCAGCGTGATCACGCCCTTTAAAAGGCTTTGACATTTTCTTTATTTTTGTAAGTTTTTTTAGAAAGAAAAAAATATATGTATTTGATATATTGCATACACATCTATACATGCACACACTATACCAGACCCTCCCTGTAGCACTATTCTCTACTAGCTGTAATTCAGTATTAGGTATTTTTTTTCTTAGATCCTCTCAAGGGGAGATGAATTACTGAATTATTATTTAAAAAAAACTTGCAAGTAGTTAGCTTCATTTAAAAGACTGTTCTATGGTAAGAAAATCTCAAAAACTTGTTACACACACACACAATTTATTTTTATTTCTTATTCATTTGCATTTATTCATTTACTTCAGCTAACATATGTTAGTGCCTACAACACGCCTGGTACCTGTGCAAGTGCTGAAAACATAAAGGTGAAACCACAAAGATGCTAGATCTCAAATTACAAAGGGAAGTAAATGGAGTTTGACATGGTTACATGGCATGATGGAATTGAGGATAGAGGGCTGTGGAGTAAGGAGTGAGGATCTAAGAGAAGTCAGAAAGACTATCCAGGGATGGTAACAAGAAGCAAAGGCTATCATGAAGACCCAGAGCTTTTTATTCGGGGACTGTTATTGTCCTTGTTAGTGCCAGATGCTGGCTAAGTGGTGGGGAATCCAGCTATGAACAAGCTAGCCATTGTCACTATGCTTTTGGAGTTCACCATCTAATATGGAGGTTATGATTAATCAAACAATAACACAGAAATGAAATTGTGTTAAGAGCTCTTACAGGAAGGTACGGGTACGTGAATAGCATACTTTCCATGGAGTGAAATAATAAGCTGAAAGTAAGTTTAAGCTTCCTGGGAAAGTGAGCAGAACCTGGATAGATACATGAGAGTAGTCATCCAGGAGGGTAGAAAGAGGATTCTAGGCAGAAGAAACAGATATGCAAAACACTAATAAGAGAGAAAGCTTGGAGCTTTCTAGAAAATGAAAAGAAGCCAGGCTGAAGCATAGTAAGGCAGGTAAGAGTGTCCTAAGAGGAGGATTGGGCTTAAGTCCCCTCTAATTGGCTAGTCTATGCAATCTGGAGACCTTCAGCTTGGTCCCCAGAAGTGTATTCTGTCCTTTTGGTTCTAATTTTGATTCCTAACCTATTTCTCAACTTGTCCCCTGCCTCCTTGAAAACTTGAGGTTTCTTTTCTATTATGATGAGCCATCTTGATGATGGAATAGCTCATTCACTCAACAAATGTGTATTGAATTGCACTTTTGTGCGGAGACCCATTCCTCACTGAACTTACAGTACTGCAAAGCTATAAGGTATATGCATAAAAATTATAATAGTAAAAAAAATTATAATAGTGAACATGAGAGTGGAGACCCTAGAAAGTTGACTAAGGCAAGGGGGGGAAAAAGGTAGATTGCGTTCCCAAGAAATCCAATATAATTTATAGGTAAAACTTTAGAATAAGGGACATGACCAAGATAGTCAGATACTATGCTAATCAGCTTTTAAAATTTTTTTTGTAGTTATAGGTAGACATAATGTCTTTATTTATTTTTATGTGGTGCTAAGAATGGAACCCAGTGCCTCACGCATACTGAGCTACAGCCTCAGCCTGCTAATCAGCTTTTTGTAGTTATAACAAATACCTGAGATAATTGATACCTTATAGTTTTGGAGTCTCCAGTCCACAGTTGATTTGGCCTGTTGTTTTTATACTTGTGATGAGACAGCACATCATGGCAGGGAACACATAGCAGATCAAATAACTGTTTTCCTCACGGCCAGGAAGCAAAAGAGAGGAAGGGAAAGGGGCTGGGGTCCCATTATTCCCTTCAAGAGCACACCCCAATGACCAGAAGACTCCCACTAGATTCTACCCCTTAGAGTTTTCACCACCTCCTAATAAACCAAGCTGGGGTCAAGCCTTTAACACGTGAACCTTTGGGAGACATTCAAGATTCAAACTATAGACAACACAATAGCAGTATATAAAACACAGCTATATCCCCATAAATCAGTAAATAAATAAATGGAAGCAACGAATAAATATTTTTTTAAGGATAGGCAAGACTTCTATGGACAAATTTTTAAAACTTTATTGAGATATCTGATATGTAGAAGGAAAAACCAACTTATGCTCAGTAGCTCCTACTATAGATCACAATACAGATCACTTCTGTCACCCTAAAAGGTTAGAGAATTTCTCCTCATCAGCAAGTAAACAATTCTGTAGCAGATGCTGGCTGTGTGTCTTCTAATCTAATTCAGTTTTGCCGCTATCTACTTAAAGATGGTGTCAGATTCCATAGTTTGGGAGCTCAGTCCCAAAGACTACTGCTTCAGATGCAAGCCTTGGGTTGTTTTTACCTGTACTAGACTGGCTATAAATCAGGTTTTGCATAAGTTCCTCCTCTGGTTTAATTAATTGGTTCGAGTGGCTCACAGAACTCAGGGAAACATGTTCACTATAAAAGTTATTACAGACGCTACAGATGAAGAGATATGCACAGAATAAGGCACAGTGGAAGGGGAGTGAGGCTTCCATGCCCTCTCCAGGTATATACCACCATCCAGGAACATCCACATGTTCAGATATCCAGAAGTTCTCAGAAACCTGTACTTCTGGGTTTTTATGGAGACTTCATTGCATAGGCATGATTGCTAACAGACTGGGTGGGGAACCCCAGCAGGGCATGTCTGTCCAGATTCCTCTTGGCCTCTTTATGTAGCCATCCTCCCCAGAGGGCATGGAACAAGACCCCATAGGAATAAGGAGAATCCGAGGACCTACTGTTGGACAAGGTTAGGGCATAGAATTTCTTTATAGCCAGGATAGAAAGATGAGGGAAAATTAGAGTTTCTATGCTTTGCCTTGGGAAAAAGAAATTCTAACTTTCTATTGCCCACCTTGGGGAAAGTATTATAAGCCAAGAATTGTGTATGAAAACCAAATACACACACACACACATATGCATATGTATATATAATGAGAATATCATAAGAAATATTAAAGAAAACCTAAATAAGTTGAAAAATATACCATATTCATGGATTGAGAGATCCAATATTGGAAAGAAATTTATTTTCTCAAATTTATTTGTAAATCCCATGTATCCTAATCCTAATAAAAATCGCAGCAAGATTTTCTAGAAACTAACAAATTGATTATAGCATTTGTGCAGAGACCCATTCCTCACTGAGCTTACAGTACTTCAAAGCTATAAGGTATATGCATAAAAAATTATAATAGTGAACACGAGAGTGGAGACCCTAGAAAGGGGTAAAAAAAGGTAGATTGTGTTCCCAGGAAATCCAATATAATTTATAGGTAAAATTTTATAATTAATAAGGGATATGACCAAGATAGTTGAATGCTATGCTAATCAGCTTTTTAATTTTTTTGTAATTATAGATAGACAGAATGTCTTTATTTATTTTTATGTGGTGCTAAGGATGGAACCCAGTGCCTCATGCATGCTGAGCTACAGCCTCAGCCTGCTAATCAGCTTTTTGTAGTTATTACAAATACCTGAGATAATTGATACCTCATAGTTTTTATACTTGTGGTGAGACAGTACACATTGTATGTGAATGCAAAGACTGTCTCAGGCCATCTTGAAGAAAAGCAAGTAGGAGAACTTGTTGAATCAGACAGCAAGATTTGTTTTAAGGTAAGTGTGGTATTAGCTCAGAGATAGACAAATAGATCAATGGGGTAGAACACAGAGAACAGAAAAGGATACTTGATGTGTAATAGAGTATCATTGCAGTCAGTGGGGAAATAAATGCCTTTCAATGATGAAGCTCAGGTACATTAAAAGCTAAACTTTAAGCTTTTAGGTAGTAGTATAGAATATATTCATATATATAAGAAACATATGCAATTTACTCTTAAGATTCAAACATGAAAGATGCATGAATTTGACCACATTATAATTACAACTTGTGTTCATCAAAAGATGCAATAAAAATAATAAAAGGTCAAACCACAAGCTCTAAGTGTTAAATGTCACAAATACTACAACAAGTTATGAATATATAAATAACTACTCCAAATTAACAATAACAACAACAACAAAAAAAACTAATAGAAAAAAAATGTGCAAATCCAGGCAAATTACCTAAGAAGAATTCTAAAAGGCCAATGAATATGTATTAAAGCACTTTATTAGTAATGAAGAAAATGTAAATTAAAACCACAAGAGATAACATTAGAGATAACACCAAAAGTACCACAAAGATACCACAAAGAGATTACACCTATCAGATTGGCAAGAATTTAAGTTTTACAATACTATTTGCCAAAGTCTGTTGGCAAAGATATGTAATAATGGGAAGTCTTATACACTGTTGATTGGGACAGGTGTAAATTGGCATAACTGCTTTGGAAAATAATTTGGCATTATCTACTATTGTTTAAGCTGTACATATCTTATAACTCAGTGCTTTATTATTTATGTCTTTGAGAAACTCATGTATGTGTACATGAAATTTTATATATGAGGCAGAGTTATTTGTAATAACTCAAAATTGGAACCAAGACAAATGTCCTTCTACAAAGAATGAATAAATAAATTGGGTACTCTTATCCTGTTTTTTCATATTTATTTATTTTAATTGACATATAGTAATTTTATATATTTATGAGGTACAATGTGACATTTTAATACATGTGCACAATGTATAATGATCAAATCAGTGTAACTGGCATATCTATCACATAAGACATTTATCATTTCTTTGCATTGGGAACATTTGAAATCCTATTAGCTATTTTGAAATATTCAACTATTATTGTCAATCATAATTATCCTACATTAGAAATTATTTCTTCTATTGAATTGTACCCCTGTACCCATTCACCATGTTTTCTCTATCCTTCCTGTTATGATTTAGTTATTAGGTGTCCCTCAAAAGCTCATCTGTAAGACAATGCAAGAGGGTTTAAAGGTGAAATGATTGGGTTATAAAAGTCTTAAGCTAATCAATGCATTAATTCCCTGATAGGGATTAATTGGTTGTTAACTGTGGGCAAGTAAGGTGGGTCCCTGGGGTACGTATTTCGTCTGTATTAAGCAGAGGTCTTTCGATGCTTCCTGGTCATGTCCTGAGCCTCTTTCCTTTGCCATACTCTCCATGTGATGTTCTGCTTCATCTTAAGCCCCAGAAGAATGGAGTTGGCCACCTATGGACTGAGACCTCTGAAAACATGAGCCCCTAAATAATCTTTTCCTCCTCTAAAATTGTTCTTATTGGGTCTTTTAGCCACAGCAGAGAAAAAGCTGACTAAAATACCTCCCCTTCCTGAAATCCTTCCTGGGCTCTGGTAACCACTATTTTATTCCTTATTCATGTGAGATCAAATTTTTTAGCCTCTACACATAAGTGAGAATGTGTGGCATTCATCTTCCTGTGTCTTACTTGTTTCATTTAACATAATATCTTCTAGTTCCATCCACATTCCTACAAATAATAGAATTTCATTTTTTTAATGTATGAACAATATTCCATTGTGTATCTCTCTATATAAATATAATATATATTTTTTATATAAATTGAGCATTCTTAAAAAGGAAGACAATTTAAAAATAGATGCGGCTATTTGCAACATAAATGACTCTTGGTGTTGAGCAAAGGAAATAAGACAGAAGAATACATACAATATGATTTCCATTTCAAATGTATGATATGTCAAGGTCATTGTACTGTCATATGTAACTAATTAAAACAAATAAAAATTTAAAAAAGTTTAAAGACAGGTAAAACCAAACCATATTTATTATGAATACATAATAAAGTAGCAAAAACTATAAAGTAAAACAAAAAAGGATTATTACAAAATTCAGAACCATTGTTTCTTCTAGGATAGAATGCGGATGTGATTAGGAAAGGTGAGCCAGGGAGATTCCACTGCTGAAATCTTTCTTACTCTTGGCAAGTAAAACAGGTTCACTCTATTACTATTTGTTAACCTGTACATTATACATAAGTATTTTTTAACTTTTCTGAGTGAATGTTATATTTTATAACAAAAATTTTAAAAACACATTGCGTGTATGATTTGAATGCTCCCAAAGACTTTCCGTTTTTTGGAATTGCTTTTTCTTTTAACATTTTCATAAGAAGAATGAATTTTGCTGAGTGTGGTGATGCACGTGTGTAATTCCAGTGGCTCAGGAGGCTGAGGAGGAGGATTGCCAGTTCAAAGCCAGCCTTAGCAAAAACGAGGTGCTAAGCAACTCAGCGAGACCCTGTCTTTAAAAAAAAGTACAAAATAGAGCTGGGGATATGGTTCAGTGGTTGAGTACCTCTGAGTTCAATCGCCGGTACCCTCCCCTTGCAAAACAAAAGAAGAAGAAAAATGAGTCTCCGTCATATGTAGCATGCATGCTCTTAGGTCTCCTGATTATTTCTTTCTCACCCAAACTATTACAGCAGGTTGTATCTGTGTCGTTTGACCACTGCCATTTTTTGCTATGATACTGTTGCAACCAGGTGGCCACAGAACTGAAGATAGGGTGTTGTCCATTATCCGACTCCACCCAGAGACTCAGTCACCAAAACTTTGTGATCATGTAACCCATCAGTGATCTATTTTTGAACATGCGTAGATATATAAATATTTATTTGTTTATAATTTTTATTCATGTACTACCTTTATTAGCTAATCCTCCAAGTGGATTTAAATTTCATATTTCAAAAATGTTGAGTTTTCTGAGCACCATTTTGGGGCACCAAAATAATATGATTAGTTACCATTTTTTTTTCTTAAAATAGATTTGATGAAGAGTCATTTTCTTGGGGATCCATTTGTTTGAATTATCAGCATTTTCTTCAGTTGCCATTTTCTTTGTGGAAATCTTTTGAAGCCACTTGTTCATGTTTTGTGAGGGTACATTTAGTTAAAATATATGATATAACACATGAACTGATTCAGCTGCTTAGATATAAATTACAATACACTTCAATAGGCCAGAAATAGTGAATAATACTACATTAGTTACTTAATGCAGGGTAATGAATTATCCTCAAGAACTTAAAGCCACATTTATTATCTCACAGTTCCTGGGTGTCAGGAATCCAGGTATGGACTACCTGGATGACTCTGAATCATGGTCTGTCATGAGGTTGTGTCATCCAGGACTACAGAATCATCAGAAGGCTTGTTGAAATTAGAATAGGGTTAGGGGAAAGGGTGTTACCTCTTTTCATACTCCCTCATATAGTAGCAAGTCTTCCTCCCTTGCCACATTGTCTTTCCATGGGGTTTCCTTATGACATTATAGTGAGCAATTGAAGAGAGAATAAGAGAGAGAACCCCAAACAGAAGTCACAATTTAACCACAGGAGTGAACCTCAAGTCATGACCATCTTCATGGGCATATGATCTGTGCAGTCACACAGGGTAAGGGCCCTCCACACTTGGTTTAATGATGTTTTGTATCATCCTCAAATTTTTAATAATTTTTGAAGAAGAGACTCCACATTTTTATTTTCCACTGAACTCTACAAATTATGTCACAAGTCTTCCTTCAGTTTTTGCTACAGGAAATCTTATCTCAGGTTAGAGATAGATTTTACTAAGTGAGGATACCTGCGCCTCCCTCCCCCAGTGCTGGGGATTGAACCCAGGGTCACACACATACTAGGCAAGTGCTCTATCACTGGGCTATACCTCCAGCTCAGGACACCTAGTTTGAGAGCAATCAGATTCTCTGAGAGAGAATTTCGTATAGAATTGGAGACTAGAAATAGGAGTCAAGCCACAAAAGATGGTGAAACTCTGAAGAGAAGGTCTAGAAAATGTTGCTTTTGAGGTCACCAAGGTGTTGTTGGCACTTCCCAAGTCCTGGTAATTCAGCTTTTCTTTGGATTTCATATCCCAGACTTTTACCAATAAGTTTCTCTTTTTGTTTAACCTAGCTGTGTTTGGGTTTTGTTCCCTGTAATCAGAGTCTTAATTAAATTAATCAACTCTGTTGGTTGATGGTGCTGTGCCTAGGACTATACAGTAGATTTTGACCTAATTGGTGGTGTCTTGGAGGTGGTTTGCATATACTTTGAAAAGTCAATTCTGTGTATCTTTTCCTAACTATGTATGTTGTCATATACATAGCTTAAAATCCACTGAGGTGGAAGTATTCACACCGCAGAAATCAGCAAATGCTATAAACCAGGAATCCCATCCCACCTCTGTTGTTAAACATTTACCAGATCACTACAGGATCTCAACCTGCTTTAGATAAAATAAAAGGCTTACATTAGATTCAGCTCTGCTGGAATGAGGTGGGGGGATGGAGGAAGAGTCCATAAACATGGGCTATTTAAACCCACAGTTTCCTGACTGCCTATGGTCATCTGTCCAGCCCACAATGATCCCCCTCTGAGAATTGCTTCACCGCATGGTTGCCTTGACAGACCCGAACTCCTCCTATCTCCATTATTGGTTCAGGGGTGACACATCATCTGTGTTGGACCAATCAGATTTCTATCTTGGAATTTGAAATGAGAATTTAGTAATTTTCTTTTCAGGATGACAGAATGATCCAAGTCTTTTTCTCTCCCCCCTCCCATAAAATGTAAGGAATAAATCCATAAATATAAAGATAACCAGCAGCAGGCAAGATTTTTCAACAAATTTCTAGACTATGAAGTCTGAAAGCTTATTGACACACAAAATGGAGTGGGAAAGGATCAGTCCAGACAATCCAGAAGGCTACAACAACAGAGACTCCAGCTCATCCAACAGAAACCTGGAAAGCCTCCAAGCTCAGCTGGTAGGGACAATATTCTACAACCGAATGACTGTTCCATGTATCCCTCCCTGACCTCTCTATGATCCCTAGAGAGGAAGCCAGTTCTTTATTCATAGACAAAAAGACTAGGCATGAGGGGGTTGGCCTAAAGAGAATAAGGGCTCCTAAGGTGAATATTTGTATACCAGAGTTAAAACTGCCCTATTCTTGCATTTGCCCTATCCCCAAGTCAGGTACCCTACCTAGCCAATTACCCCTTTGCTTACTTGGAAGTGAAGCTTGCCATTCATTAGCCCTGATCACACTACAAATCTCCCAAACATTTGATTTATGAAAGAGCAAGAAAACAGACATATACATACAACAGCAGTAGGGAGATCTTCCTAAACTAAAAAAAAAAAAAAAAAAAAAAATCAAGCCATTCTTTCACCCTTAATTAAAAAGAGACAAGCAAAGTTAACCAGACCTCAGAGTATGAGTCACATGAAAACAAGATGAACAGAATGAAATACAATAAATAGACTCTGAAAAAAAAAGATAATTAAGGGAAAGAATGAAATACAATAAATAGACCCTGGGGAAAAAAAAAGATAATTAAGGGAACACAAGAGAAAATAAAAAATCAAATAAATAAACAGGAAAGGAAGATGGCGGCGAGGGGAGTGCATTACCCCCGTGTGCTGCTTCACTGTGTGGGAGTATGACAAGTCAGGATGGCTAAAGGATATCTTGTTAGGAATTTCCAGCAATAGTGGGGTGCTCCGGAACCTGGAGGAAGGATTTACATCGCACGAGGATCGGCTACGGGGACTCAAACGCGAGAGGTTTGTCGCACGGAGGGTAACTGCTTATTCAGCAAATCGCCCCGCGGCTAGAGTCTGCAGCGCGTGCTGGGATAGAGACGCAGGGTTACAGCGCTGCAGTTTCTGCCAGCCACGCAAGCACCGTACTCAGGGCTGAATTCTGGGTTCCAGA